>NC_143472.1:27500-344580 GCF_987193195.1 Phasianus colchicus | reverse complement strand
GGAAATGGTGCTTGTTTTGGAATCGTACTGCTTCAAAGGTACTTCAGTCTCTTGTTGAGTCAAAGCTGTGTGTGTTTTAAGAGTGATGAAGAATGTCTGAAACCTTCCAACAACAATTCTTGTTTGTTTTTTTGTTTTTCCCCAGTTGTTCACTTCCCTTAATCCCTGGTAGTTAGCTGTTCTGAAACATTAGTAGCACTATCGGAAAGTTGGAGACTGAGAACTTACTATCTTGTTTTTACTGTACTGCTGTTGATAAATTTCTTCATTTAATTACAATTTCTGGAAGGGAGGGGGAGGGGAGAGAGAAAATGTGGCTTTTTTGGAGGGAGTCGTTATTCTTAGTGTCCAGACTTAATGGAGTTTGAAGTTTGTATCTTAGGCTCTTATAGCTTATTTGCTTACTGTTTTATTAATCGTACTGACTCAGTCTCTACAAGTAAGGAAGAATTACATACTCCATCAACCAGTGAAGCAACAGCAACAGTATTTGTGCAGTCAGCTGCCAGCAGCGGAGAAGCAGAATCCACAGAAACTGCTCGCGTGTCAGAGAATTTACCAGGAGGTGGTGATACAGCTTTTTAGGAAGTAGAACAACGTGCTTGAAGAAGCCTGATGTAGCTTTGTAAGGCTTAACTCAGTTGTTCATGTCTGGATTTCGTGTTTAACCTTAGTATGCCTAATAAGAGGAGAAGCTTGCAATGACTGTAGTCTTCTAGTTTGGCTTCCTGTAAAGAATAGAACTTAATTGCAGGTTAGTATAATGACTAAGCAAGACTGATAGAGCACCAAAAAACAGTATGTAGTGTCCTTTAATTGGAACAGTTAATCTGATGAAGTCTGCAAAATGTTGTCTTCCTCTTTCTGCAATATCTTGTCTGCCTTTCCTCATCCGTTAATCATATTATGACGTCTGTTGTTTTCTTTCTTGCCTTGCCTGCTCTTTTTCTCCTTCAGAAATGCCTGTCTGTCACATGTTTCTCCAGTTCTTTCAAGCTTTTCTTTAACTGTGGAAGATGTGTTAATTGAAGGATGTTAAAAGGCAGTAATGTGCACATATAAAGTGAGGAGGATACGCAGCTGTGAGGCCTCCATTTATTATTTTCAGTTGATTCTTATTCTGATCAAATGCCAGTATTAAGTTACTTAGCAGCCTTCATAAGGGGAACACCTGGAATGCTAACAGTGCTGGGTTATCACTCAGCACATCATTCAGCAGACCTGAAATTTCACTGGGAAATATGCCGGCACACTTGATAGCTTAAAAATGAATTTCAAAGGCTGAAATCTGTTGGGCTCTCTCCTTTTGAGAAGGCAGGGCTGTTCGGTCACTTCAGTGCATGATGAGTATAGAGCTGTGGGTACAAAGCCACTGAAGAAAGGAAAACATCGAATAATTTTGGATTATGATGTCAGAATTGTAACAGTGTTGTTGGTGACAACAACTTCTGGGGAAATCACGCATTACTGTGCTGTGTTTTAGGTGGAGGTAGTCTGGAGAAGAAGGTGAAGGAATTCCCTTCAAAGAGAGGGCGAAATTTTACAGTTGGGCCAGAGATGCTGCTCAGTGGAAGGAGCGCGGTGTTGGAGAGCTCAGGGTCCTCTTCCATACACAGAAGAAGTGTTACAGGATCCTTATGAGAAGGGACCAAGTTCTTGAGGTGTGTGCAAAGCATGTCATCGCTAAAGAAATGAACTTAGTGCCCTCTGAAACATCAAACAGTGTTTTAATTTGGACAGCTACAGGTGATGCTGGTTAGTCGGTTGAGTGGTTTTTACAGTTCTTTTCAGTATCTTCTGTAGTTTGTTTGGCTTTGTTTTACCCTGGAGATTATACAGAACAAAAGCTGCTGATCTCTGGCTGCAGTGACTAGAGCTAAGGAAATCTCGGATTTGTTTTCAGATGGTGAAGTGAAAGTAGAGCAATTTGGGGTCAGAGCTAAAGTTCAAGAACTGGCTAATTCTTTTGAGAGGAGATTTGGAGAATGCCAGCAAAGCTTGTCAGAGCTGCAGAAGGGCCACCTCTCTCTGGCAGCGGAGCTGTCAAAGGACACCAACCCTGTTGTTGTGTGTTTTGTTTCTGCCAGTGACGAACCTGTAGGACACACAACCACGGAGCTGCTTTCAAATATTGTCCCTCGAACAGCTGAAAATTTCAGGGCCCTGTGCACAGGGGAGAAAGGCTTGTGGGTTCAAGAATACCACATTTCACAGAATAGTTAGTGACTTCGATGTCAGGTAAGCTTAATGTGAAGGCTTTTCATTGAGAGAAAAAACCCATCTGGGCTGCAGCACTCCATGAATCCTGCCTGAAAGTGAGCTTTTCCAGTTCTTGAATGTGGTGAGAGTAGCCGAAATCAGCAGGGCTGCAGTCAGCAGCGATGCCTCAAGCTTTCCCGACACTTCTAGAGACCATCGCATTTTATTCTTGGAAAGCTATGACTTCATGGGAATGCCACAGACTTGCATGTTAGACTTCGTTTCGTTCATACCTGTTATCTGCCTGATCACTTCTCTTTGGCAGCTGTTTGATCTGTAGGCTCTTCAGAGCCGGGTGTCAGCCTTTGGCAGCAGCAGGAGGCGGAGCTCCCGACGTATTGCAGGCAGCGTTTGCGCTGCTCAGGGCCTTGGCTGCAGCGTGCGTGCAGAGAACAGCGTGAGTGTTTGGCATGGCTGTGCAGCAGAGAATATGAAATGGTAGTTTTCTCACTTCCTCAGTGCCTCCCAGCACAGGACTCTGTGGTAGATCAGAAATTGCTGTGCGTGTTGGATTTGCTGTTTAGCAAGTGCATTCTCCTGCTGTATCTCTGTGTGTCTTTGTATTCTGCTGTACTTTGACTGCAGGAGTTTTCTCGCAGGAGGGTCAGGGCCATCCAAACTCAGTTCTGTTGTGCTTTGAGTATGGAGCTCTTTCAAGCCTTGATTCTAGGCCTAGTGGAGTAGAAGCCAACACTGTGTGAACAACAGTTGAAAAGTGTCCTTTTCTAGAAGAGGAGCAAGGCAAAAATGGTGATGTAATTCTAGCAATTCAGTTGCAGGCTTCTTTTAACTTTGTGTAGCATGGCATTTTACATCCTGTTACTATGTTTCCTACAGGTGAGTTCATTATTTGTTGCATTACTAAAGCTGTGAACAACCACTGGAAGTGCTTCTGCTGTGATATCTGCCAACAAGTATTGGCAGGAGTTGGATTCGTCAAGAATGACGGCAGGTGGGTCTTCACCCTTCCTTCTATCACTGATAATGATGAAAATGGAATGACAGTTGGGAGGGATGTAGAGGTTATGGTTCCTAAGGCTTTCCTGCTGAGATGGAGTAACCAAAGTGTCTTTTATGAGAAAAAGGTCTAAGAATGCATCACAAAACTGAGAGTGGATATCTTAAAATGTGTGCATAAAATATTAACTACTTGTCTACTTCGACACCAGATTTCCTGTCAAGTGTGTTTTGTACCTGGTGATGTTTCAGGATGAGTAGGATACACTGTGGTAGACACTTAAAAACAAATCAGATGCAGAAGTTTTGTCATTTTTAAATAGATTTTTATTTTCCCAACAGGGGTTCCCCAATTTGAGTCCAGTTTATCACCTTTTTCACTAATAAATGCGCTCATTTCAGTGGGATCCTTCACGGTTTTGGTTTTTTTTTTTTTTTTTTTTAAGTAAACTGTGTAGCCATTGATTTCATGCTTTTAATGCAGTACATGTGGTTATGTAGAGAGTTAGGGCCCGTTTTGCCATCCAGCTTCCAATCTAAATTTCTGAAGAGTCTGAGGATAAAGCATGGGAGTGGGGCGGGATGAAAGACTGCAGTTTGCAGCACAGGGTGGTACCATAGGAAATAGGAAATCTGGGTGCAAACTTGCTTATAGCAGCAAAATGATTGACATTATTTTTCTAATACAAAGGGCAGAAAATTGGTTGTCTTCGGCTGCTTCAGTCATTATCTTGCCTATGTTCTTTGCTGTTAGTTGAGTTGCACAAAGTGTGTTTTTCTTTTCAGATTTCCTTCATCTCGTTTCATCAGCTTCTGCAGCTGCAGAATACATAGCTGCATGTTTTTACATCCCCCAGTGATGCATGGATGAGGGGGCATTGTAGGATATAACACGCGTTACTAGTTGTTTGCTTTTTAGTACAAAGGAAGCTATCATTTCATTATCATGGCAGAGGCTGATTTGAAGAACAACCTGTAGTGTTGTCAGCGGTATTGTCAGCTTATATTTTTCTTTCTCTGATGTTTGATATCACGGGGAAAATGCAGAGGAGTGCATTTTTCTTTCCTTCAATTACATTTAAGTAAATCTAAAAGAAACCTGTGCTAAGAGAGCCAGAATGTAAGCCAGGCATGACTACAGCTTTCTAACCTGTTTGAGACAAGCTCCGTAGCTATTTTCATAGAGATTTGATGCATCCTACTTAGCAGGCTTTTCTCAGAATCAATCAAGCTTGTTTAAAAAAAAATAATCATATTGAACTGTCATATTTGATGCTGCTAAAGACATTATTATAGTATAAATCCTGTTACTGAAACAAGTGCTAAAAATTAAATGATCTCTACGGAAGCTCTGAAGTTGAAATTGTTCTATTCATGCTCTCAATTAATGAATTTTTGAACAGGAAGGAATTCACTGCTGATGCTCACGAACCGAAAGGAGAATAATTATATGGTTTACCTGCTGTGACAAAATGGGCATCCCCATCTGTGGAGCACGTAGAAGACCAGCTGAAGGACGTGTGGTGAACGCTATGGGCAAACAGTGGCACGTGGAGGTAAGCATCAGCTGACACGTTGTCTTTCACAAGTGTAAAGGTTAACGTACTTACCTGGAATATCGCTGATCAGCTTCCATGAAAGGGTTAGAAAAGTGTGCAGCAGTGATCAGCAAATGCATCTCCTAATCCCATTTTCAACCTTGATGTGCCTGATCTTCCACTGAGAAAAGACCTCTGCCTGCGGAGCTAAAATCAGGAGATGTCCCAGGAAGCATTGCGAGGTCCTTGCAGAAGAAAATGTCACCAAGTGAGAAGCAGGATATATGGAAAGGCAGTAAAGTTCTGTGACAAACGTAGTGCTAGTGGGCATTATAACGTTTCTATGGCTTCCAGTTACTTGCCACGTAAGTATCTCTAAAGCAGTTTAGGTGACAGTTCATATTTCAAGTCTCTGTACAAGATTTACTTCTTTATCTTCCATTTAAGTTAGAAAGATAAGCAGTCTAGTCCTTTTGTTGTGAAAATATCCTGTAGCATGTACTTTCTTCACAAGATGCAGTGGTGCTGAAAATGTAATCTTTGTCATTAATAACGTATCAGAATCACTTCAGTGCATTTTTTTTGTAACTTTTGGGTTGAAATGTTAAAGACAGTAAAAGGAATGTTATTTTAGTGATCTAAAAGTACAAAACAATAGTTGTAATTCTTATTTTCAGGATAGCTGGGCTAATCAGAATCTAGTTGCTCTTCAAGCTTAGTGTTGCTTATGTTGAGCTGTTTCAAGCTTTTACAGATGTTTAAATGAGAGCAGCTAATGACACCCAGTTTTCCCGAAGAACATAAAGACGACTTGCCACTCAGGAGTAGTGGTTTAACACAAAGCTTTTGAATGGCGTGGTCTTCCTTACAGCTGCAATTCTAAGATGACCGTGTGTTAAGATGAGCTGCATCAAGCAGCTCTTTCATCCGGTTGCTGAAGACTAACAAAGACTAAATTTGTCAGAGGACAGCACCTAGCATTTAAAGAAGAGGTATATGTAGTTGTACCGTTTCCCTCCAGACTCCCTTGACTGTGCAGTCGAGCACCATAATGGATAGACCTTTATTCTTTGGAAGCCAGGTGCAAGGTGTTGTGTACACATCTCTGCTTGGATAAATAAAGGAGGATTACATTTGGGAGTTCTGCAAATTTGCAGGTGGATCCTAAATTTGTCAGCGATGAAGGGCAGGTGATTGAAGTATGCTGGCATCCCTGCAGACAATAAATGCCATGACATGATTAGCAACAGTATTGCAGTCAGGATAGAGCAAGAACATACACCAGGCAAGAGTTGTGTGTTGAGTGGATGTACAGATGTTCAGCTGGATGTTTACTAAAAATGTGTATGTGACTCTTCATTGCTGGATTTCAAATGCTCAGATGTTCAGGATTAGGGAAGCAGCAAAACAAAACCATATTTGTAGAGGGTGGAGCAGATGTAAAGAAATATTTTCATTTTTAATATCATGAAGACATTTGTAATTAGATGACGCAAGATTCAATTGGAAACCCAAATCAGACTTGCCATCCTTCTCCTTTTATTTCAGTTTAAATAAAACAGGAAAGCTATTGAGATACATTTGAGAAATTACCGTCAATAAAATCATTGCTTGAAAACTTTGTTGTTTCTCCTTCCTCTTCAGCTGTTTCCCCTGCAGTCATGTGATTGAAGGAGATGGTAAGCAGTTCTCAGCTGTTTTCTTAGCTTAGTTACGTTTTGATGAAAGTTCTTTCTAAAAGTGGAAGGAAGGTCCTTTGTTGAATCCCTCACTGCTCCCATTAGACCGCAAAGAGGCATTCTCTCTATCAGACATCAGGATAGATGTGATTAGTCAGAGGCCAAATGGGAAGAAGACCTTACAGCAGCTGTTTTGTGATGATGGAAGATGAAACAGGAGCTAAAGAGAAACCTTTTAGTAGTAACCAAAGGCCAGGGATGCTGGGAGATGCAGAGGAGGCTTCCTGCCCCACCGGCTTTAAAAAGGGACTCATACCGCTGTGAGGATGACCACATAGGCATCTCCCCAAATGAACTTAGGGATCCATGACCCAGATTTGTAAAATATTTAGATACTGAACAATTTAGGTGGGCTTTGTGAGGGATTATTTTTTATTAAGTGCCTAGCTTCTATTGTTTCAGTTTGGTTCCTGGAGATATTCACCTATCTGTCACAGGCACCTGTCTTTTGAAAACAGAGGCTGGTGATAATTGCACAAAACCAGGAAGGGATTGTACCTGGAAAGATCTGTCCTGCAAAGGCATAAGTGCAAGTGTCTTAATTTTGAGGAGGAGAGATTGTTGGGTGGGCTTTTTGGACTGTCATCAATGATGAAATGCCCTAAAGCAAATCATTTCACGTGCATCATGCCACGTTCTTTTGTCCCTAGCTCTACAGCTCCCTCACCTAACACTGTAATACACATCTTAGCCTCACCTAAGCCAAATCCATTCACAAAGCGGGAGGAAGCCTCTGGTATACAAAAGGAGCTATAAAGTAGCTCATAGTCATGTGGGTCATGTAGTCATATAGGGTGAGACCTACGTTCCAGAAATGCGCTTTCCCCACACTTGGGGACTGGGCTGGACCTCGGCGGCTGCATTTCCCTCGTCCCCCACCAGGGGGCGCTGCTCCCCATCCAGCTCAGCACGCACCCTGCGCTCACTTCCAGGGGGCGTTCTCAGCAGCGTGCGCCCTTTGCACCGGGCAGCCCGGGCTGCGCTTTACTGACGTGCTGCTCGGCCGCGTTCACAACGTGTGCTCCAGTCAGCCCGCAGGCTGTCGGCTTTTCAGCGTCTATTACACAGCCCAGTGCCGGAGCTGGTGTGCGCTAAAGGCACCTGCAGCTGCCGGGACAGCCTGAAGAAAAGCCTCGGGAGGGGTTTGCACGACCCCAGGTGAGCCGTCAGCCCGGCGCTAAGCGCACAGAAGGGAACGCTGGAAGGGCCGCTAGAGGCAGATGTTGCCTGCTGGGTCCCCGAAGGGAAACTGCGGGCTGCCGGGGAGAGAGAGGGGAGTGGAAATTCCCCCGCTGGAGGCTTCCCATTCAGACACTCCAAAGGAGGAGTTGAAAGCTGCCATCAATCCATGCGTGCAGAGCTGTGGAGCGGGATCATCTCGTGTCTGCCGTGGCCCAGAGGGAGAAACGCACTCCCGGCTGGGCTGCGTTACACAGAGCCAACCGGGCAGCAGAGCACGCTGAGCTCCTCTGCTCACTTCCTCACTGTCCCAGCTCCAACCCCTTCCTGTGCCTCTCGGAGCCCAAGCCGGGCTGCAACACGCCTGGGAACCGCTGCTCCCCTCGTTGCAGCCCGTCTGGCCCAGCAAACCTGCCGTGCTGGGCAGGAGCTGGAGCCGGGACCGGGCTCCCGCCTGGGCTACAGCAGTGCCGGTTCCGCCCCGCCCGGTGCCGCTCCCCGCTGCCCTCCCGCCGCTGCTGGCAGGGGGCAGGAAGCGTGCGCTCCTCTGCACGAGGCACGAAGGGCTCCTACCTTGGGTGCGGAGCAGGCTGCTCCCACCTCTGGTGCAGGCAACCGGGCTCCTGGGAGTCGCTCCTGGGAGAGCAGAGGATGCCGAGTGCCCGCAGCCCGGAGCTGGCCGCAGGACGGCCTTGCTGCACCTCCTGCCGCCGCGGTGCTGCCCGGATGGCTTCCAGCCAGGCTCTGGCCGCTTCGGCACAGCCTCCGGGCAGCGATTCCCACAGCGAGCACGCCCCGAGCCGGCTGCCAGGCCGTGGGCAGTTTCACAGCTCGTTCTCGTGGCACATCTGCAGCCGTGGGAGAGAGGGGAGGATGGGGGCTGTGTGTTGTCACGCTAATGAAGCGTCGCTCTCTGCTCCGTCCCTTTGCTGCCTTTGCTGGGGACATTCGCACATCCTTGCGGTCGCACATCCCCACGTTGCTGTCCTGGCACTCCTTTAACTCCTCTCACCCGTGAGCAGGTCCCAGCTGGAGGCAATCTCCGGCTGCCCTGCTCTCGAGGGCAGCATCTCCCTGCAGCTGGCTCACTTCCTCACTGAGCGCTGCCCATGGCACTCATGGCACGTTTCTCCTCACTGAGCGAGTGACTTCTCCTGCTAACAACTTCCTATCCTGCTTTCTCAATTCGGTCTTCTCTGCAAGGCATGAGCATGGTTAAGCTCTCTGTTGTACGAGGGCTGGCTATGCTATAACTCTCGAGGCCCACACATCCACTGTGGGGCAGAGAAAGAGCCCTGGTATGGACCAGGTACGTTACAGGTACAGGGACCCGTATGTCTTAAGGAGATGTCCTCCATTTGGGTGAAGGAGCGAGGGTGCTCCCCCAGAGGGTGGATCCACAGCTATAGGCTGTGTGATGCAGATCGGTGTGGGAGCACAACCCTTGAGAGCAGGGTCCCACTTGGGGAGGTATCTCAAGAATTCCGAGGTGAAATCTTGCAAGGCACCCTGAGATTGAGGCTATAATGCGCTCGGGAATGTAAGCTTTGTAATACTTTGGAGAAATCATCGCAACAAAAATGCGCTGGGGGGCATTTGCAGTTAGCTGCCAGGAAGGGGCCTGGTAGGATCATGTAACGAGTAAATGTCCAAACTGGTTTTTCATTGTTGTTATCTTTGTGATTGATAAGTGTTTCTGTTATAAAATTATTGCTTGTGGAATTCCATTTACAATACAAGTGCTCTTGTTGCTGGGAGACATTGGTTATAGCTCGTGCCCAGGGAATTTGGTGTTCCTGTGCCCTGGGGAAGTAGGCAGACTCCATTACCCAGCAACGAGACTTTATAAGCGGCTGCTATCTAGTGTGAATGCTAACCTTTGGATCCAAGGTGTGAGGGGTGTGAACGTGGGAATCGAGTTTAGTTGGATATTTGTTTAACCCTGTATTTGTTATCAGAGCCTTGACCTGTAGTACTGCCCAGGAATTACAGTGGAATAGAGGAAACTGGCATTTTGGTTGGCGTTGTGGACTGGGGTTTAAAGAGGAGTATGTATTTGGTCACAGTAACTTACTAGCTATAAGGTGTGGACTTTGGGGAACAATAAAGAATCAATGAAATTAAGTATGGAGGAACACAGAGAAAGGAAGTTCCCAGGCAAATTCCACCTGAGATATTGCTGGAGAGCCTGGGGGCCCCGTGAGCAAGAAAACTTTAATTAAAAATTGTAATCAGTGGTGGTTGGAAGGCGATGACCATTTAGCAGTTAATATTGTTTTTGCGAAGTCAGGAGATGAGATGCTGGGAACAAATAGCCTTCATCTGCAGAGACCTGGGAAACTTGATATCCCAGTGTTAGCACGGGAAGCCTTAGGAAGGGAGGAGCTGAGAGCAGGGCTCTAGGACCCAGAGATCTCCTCAGGAAGAGCTGAAGGGGGAGAGCTGGAAGGGCCCAAGAGGGTTCTGCCCCTGTTGAATGGGAAAGCAGTTAGTGCAAAAAGAGGCGCTGGATTTGGTAACAGATGCAGTAACAGTCAAGGGTAGAGAAGATTAAGCTGAGGAAGGAATTGCAGCAAAGTGTGGAATTTGTAGTAACTGGAGCATCTAATTGGGTGTTAAATACTCCAGTGAGTGGTGAATTTGTAACCGTAAGGGAAGACACTGGCAAAAGTGAGGAAGTTTACTTTCTTAACCCTTAACTTAGTGTAGGTGAACAGGTAGGGATACACAAATGTTTGTAGGTGCCAAATTCACCAAAGCCTTTAGTAGGGCGAGATTTATCAGAACAACTGGAATCTTGAAATCAAGTTGAAAGGAAAATTGGAATGTAAGGTACAAGAAGAACAGTTAATGGAGGTGCTTAGTTTTAGCATTGATCACTACCCCTGCTGGGACCAGGATCCCAGACAAAGGAAGTGATCAAGTCTATCCTGGGGTGTGGGTAGTAGAGACCCCAGGAAGAGCTAAGAATGCAGCACCACTAGCAATCAGAATAAAGCAGGGAGCTCGGCCGGTTTGGATTAAACTGTACCCCCTCAAATTCGGAGATGGGAAAGGAATCCAGCCAATAATTGACAGTTTTCAGAAATTCGGGTTGTTACTGGAGTGTGAGCACAAGATTTAAGGGCCATCAATAGAATAGTGTAGGATTTATACCCATTGGTAGCATACCCATACACGCTGCTTTCAAAATTATCAGGTGAATTGGCATGGTTTGCCGTTCTGGACCTAGAAGATGCCATTTTTTGTCCACCATTGAGTCCAGAGAATCAGCTCATGTTTACCTTTGAGTGGGAGAATCCTGATTCAGGAAGAGCAACACAACTTACATGCACAGCACTTTTCCAGAGGTTAAAACAAACAAACAAACAAACAAAAGTCCCACTCTTTTCAGGAACCAACTTGCCAAAGACTGGAGCAATGGGTACGGCCCCAGGACAAGGAACCCTGTCACAGCACATGGATGGCCTTCTGATAGCTACCACAACAAAGGAGGTATGCATAGCAAGGACAATTAGTCTGCTAAACTTTCTCGGACTTGATGGCTATTGAGTTTCTCCACAGAAAGCCCAGATGGCGTGGCCACAAGTAACCTTGGGTTACGAAATTGCTGCTGGATTCCAAACCCTAGCGAACAACAAGGAAGGAAGCGATTTGCCAGACTGTGGAACCTCAAGCAGCAAAGGCGCTCCGGACTTTCCTAGGGATGACAAGGTGGTGTTGCGTATGGATATACAACTATGGAATACTGGTAAAAACTCTCTATGCCCTTTTTAAATCCTATCCAGAGGTCCTCATTCAGGTTGAGGAGGGCAAAGCAGACTAAGGTTTACCTGTGGCAATTAGACACAGACTCTGTTGTTCGTGCAGAACAAAAACTTTTATTGTGTACAGTGAACTTGAACAATATGCTCTTGGTCAAGTGTCTTATGAATTGTGACCCTCCTGCTGCATGCGGCAGTGCTGGATCTTCCATCCTGCCCTGAAGGAGGTGGCACTAGAGCTGGGCTCGTCCCTCTTGTGCCATCCCGTGGCACACAGGCCACTCACCTCTGTCAGCCACCTCAGGTTTGCCACTGGTCAGCTTGACCTTGATAGCATCTGCTCACTCCCGTGCCAGGTGCACAAGCTGGACGCCTCGTGATCACGTCGAGAGGCTCGGTCTGGCACAGATAGTTACAATCTTTCGGCTTTCTCCCTTCATTCTGCTGAACTTGTTTACATCTCCCAAGGTCTTTTGCTAATCAGAGCAAGAATGTCCTTCTTTTCTCCCGGCGATGCACAGAGTAAAGGAAGCAAAATACAGGACCTGGATAAACTAATCGAGGGGGCTTGGAGAGCATTCAGAAACAGAGGACACAGAGGTGCAGGCTTCAAAACAAGATAATAGTTCCCACCTCCCTATTATGGGCCATAATCATGGCTGAGCACAGGAAAACTCACTGGGGAACCGAGACCCTGTATAAATACTTGAGCCAACGGGTTGTGGCTTGGAATTTATACACCACCACTAAGCAGGTAACACAGCAATGTGAGATCTGTTTACAGAGTAATCCTAGAACAGGCCCCAGGGTGCCCTGGGACAAACAGGGAAGGGAATTTATCCTGGGCAACAATGGTGAATTGATTTCTCTGAACTCCCAAGAAAAGGGGGGTATTGGTATATGCTGGTATTAACAGACACCTCTTCAGGTTGGCCATAGGCTTTTCCCTTGCAGGACCAACAGGGTGCAGGGAGTAACTAAAGTACTGTTACAAGAGATAATTCCAGGATTTGGGGTTCCAGAACATATCATATCATATTATATACAGCAATCAAAGTGAAAGAGCAAGCTTGTGGAGCTACACGTGAGTTAAGAAGACATCTCAACCCCAGTGGAATATTAAGAAGACTGGACCATTGGAGCTAAGGATTAAGAGACAATAAGTTTAGAATGTGTTTATAGATTGCACTTGCTTTAGCCTGGTGTGAAATCACCTATTCAAATATCACTAGCGGTTAGCCTAAAGCTCACTGATTGTTGGATATGTACAGCCTTACCAAGAGATGGACGAATGGAAATCCCTCAGTGTGGGATTCCCTCCACCAATTGGACACTATGGGTGGAGCAGGAAGTAGGCGTAGGTGTGCAAATAAAATCACGACAATAGGAAAAAGGACCTAAATTCAGTATACAACTATAGACAGGCCTCAATGTGAGACCCTTCCTGAGAACTAGAAAGGACATTATGAGGAGGATACTTAGTGCTTCAATGGAACAGCGCCTCCTCCAGGGATACTGAGAACCTCTTGGAAAAGGGTGAAGCAGGTAATAACCCCCATATAGACAGGCCCTCTGGGTTCCGTAGTTTTATTGGATGGTTTATTCCTAGACTAGGAGTAAGTGAATCAGAAAAGGCAATTATCAGTATAGCAGCTACATTAGGGAAATCAAGAACTCAACTATGGATGCTATTCTTGGATTGCAGACAGAGGTATCCTCTCTTAGTCAAGTAGTATTGCAGAAAGGAATGGCTCTTGATCTCCTGACGGCCAAAGAAGGAGGGGTGTACGCTATAATCAATCAAAACTGATGAAACTCAAAGAAAAGAAACAGATGTGCACACTAAATTATGGGAATAAATTCAGGTGATCCACCAAGTTATTTTGGATAACACCTCATTTGGATTTACAGAACTGTGGAGCAGATTAACCAGTTGGTTACGGAGCTTTGCCTGGCTAAAGCAACTCTTCAAGGCTTGTGTAGTCTTACTCTTTCTTGGAATATTCGTATGTGTTGTTACATTGTTTCTTGAGTATGTTTAATGGAAACAGCATAAGATACACTAAAAGATGGAAAGCGGGGCGTTTTTCATAAATCCTGAGGTGAGAATGGTGTCATCTAGCAACATGACAATTGCTAGATTGTAGAAAAGGGGGGAATTGATGTGGGACTATTTCTTTAGAATTGTTTCGGAATTATGTACTAGGTAAGGAGGTGTAGAGCAGAAAAAGTGACGCAGATGTGGGGAAGTCTCTGGACTCTCAGGACGCGCTAGAGACATAACAGCACACCAATGTGGTTAAAGGCTATTAGTCTGCTTTATTGTTAAGCACTACTCTATTTATACATGTTAACAAAGCGTTCTGCAAAACACTCCTCAACCGTTCACACAGGTGCTTAGCCAGTCAGAGCCGTGAGCTGTTCTTTCTTCTTCTGAAGGTGTCCTTGGTTCTCACGCCACTTATCTTGCTCCGCAGCTGCTGCTCCATGCAGTTTTTTCTTACGTTCCCACATTTCCCCCTTTTTTGTTTATTAGCAAACTTCTACCATACTATAAAATAATAACACTAATTATATTAATAATACAATCATTATAACTCAATCAAGGCCTCAATTGACAATACTATAAGTGTGAGAAAGGAAACAAGGCAAACATAACATCATGACAAGAAATACTGTTAACCTACTAAAAAGAACAAACACGTGTTTGGTCTGCAGCCCAACTTTCTGCAACCTGGAAATAAATCCCCAAGGGCCCCATTCTGTGCTAATCTCTAACTGCTTTGAAAGAAGTCTTCAACTTTTATATATTCTGATATATTGATTTTGTACAAATCTTAGTGATTTTTCAACAGATGCTTTTAGAGTGCTCATGATTGTGCCTTTGGGCTAATAGAAAATTAATAGTTGAGGAACTTTGCATGCCAGATAGAACTAGGGGCATTATTACTTACTGAGCCTCGAGAAACAACAACCTGCAGAAAAAGGGTGGTGAATGCGATAGGCAGTGCCAGCAGGGCGTCCCCTGCTTCAAGGTGCACTTTTCCTCTCTCACCCACCACAGATTCTCTCTTTCTTTTGTTCTTCTCAGGGTCCAAAGAGTATTTTCCATTTGTACACTGCATCCGCATGGCCAGTGCGTGATACAGAGGCCAAATGGAACATCTGCTTGCAGAATAAACTATCAAGGTTAACTCTCTTAGCGTGTGCCTTTGTCTCAGGTGCTTCATGATCATATTTTAAATTCCTGAATAGTGGGATGAAAGAGAGTTAATCATTCTATAATATAAGGTCATCCCTTTGCTTGGGATTCCTTTCCAGGTTTTGTCTTAGCGCTACTAATACATTAAAATAGCTATCTCCATAGATTTCAGCATTAGTAACATTAAATCCTGTTAATTCACATTCAATCTATTGCAATACAACAAGTTACAAAGCAAAACCAAATAAGAAGAAGCACACAATCCCAATCACTATGAGTTCATGGTCGTTTCAAGCCTGGTTTCAGTCTTTCTCATCATTTCGCATCCTGACACCGTTCTTTTTGTGGGTTCCGTGAGCTGCAATGGCAGTACGCACAACCATTCCCCCTTCTTCCTTTTGCGCAAGCAAGACAGTAGTGGACAGTTTGTTAAGTAAGCATTTTACAATACGGATAACTATACTAATGGTTATAATGCCTATTCCTAGCAACAGCTCCTGGTATAAGGACAGCTAATGCTACCCGTGCGCTATGTTTAGAGTGGATATCACGCATGTCCTGGAAAGTGAGAGAAAATATAGTGAATTTACCAATGTAACATGGACCCCCAAAAACATTTCCTGGTATTTCCAAACATAAAACATGTTTTCTTTCATCCCTTAGATGTGTTACCGACCTTTTGAGTTCCAAGAAGATTTAACTCCTGTGAGTCCCAGGGTATTGTGGTATTGAGACTCCTAAGAAGTTTAAAAAAGAACAATCATCTGGAGTATCCAGTACATTGCAACTACCTGTGGAGTAAGCAGAAAAGTCAGAATCATTGAGAAACAACATCCCTATAAAACAAGTTTGGAAGGGATCTGTGGCAGAAGCAAGTATTAAACAGAAGTTGGTCCAGCCTGTTGATTTAGTCCAGGTGACCCACATATTTTGCCACGAGTTGATTTGGTGCGGTTCAGGTAGTGCTTCTGCACCAAGGGCAAACACTGCGAGCAGGAATCCAAATAGGGCCATCATCTGTGAAAAGGCAAAAATAACCTCTTTCTACAAGTATGGTAGTACTTGGGCCCTTCCAATCTCCAGTCAGTGGATCTTTGTAAGATACTTTTGCAGTCTCAGCATTCTCATACTAGTGCCTGAATGATGCACAGTTATAGCATGTATGAGCTATATGAGCCTCCTCCTACAAAAGGGAAGTTAAGGGAGAAAAGAACGCTCATGAGGCGATCTGGCACATCACGTGTATCGCTCATTCGGTTTAGTTGTGTTTTTAGTGTAGCATGTGTGCGCTCTATAATAGCCTGACCTGGAGGAGCATGTGGGATCCCGAACTTATGTTGAACTCCCCACTTTTGCAAAAAGGACTGTACTGACTGCAACTTTTAGGTTGGCCCATTATCCATTTTAATTTGTTTTGGAACTCCCAAGATAGCAAGACATGCAATCCAATGTTTAATGACGTATCTAGCAGATTCACCCGCTAAGGGAGAAACCCATATAAATCCAGTAAGTGTCGATAGCAACATGAACACATCGCAATCAACCAAAACTCTGCAATATGGGTGACATCCGTTTGCCACAGTTCCAATGCTTTCAATCCTCGGGGATTAGTCCCCAGCCCAAGGCCACTGTTATGGTAACTGCACTGTGGACATGTTTGAACTATCAACCTTGCATCATTCACACCAATATTAAACTGTCTATGTAAACCACGGGCATTTTGATGAAACATCTCATGAGAGATACGAGCAGCATCGAACAGATTAACAGGAGTTACAACAACCAATTTATCAGCAAACAGCATTACCCTGCCCTAAACCAACAGTGTTTAGGTGACTGCGAATGTGGATGACACAATATGGTTCCTTTCTTCGCCGTAATGTGTGTTTAAGACGTAAAAACAGAGAGATAAGGCACACATTCTTGTTGTCTCTAATGTGGGCATCCTCAATTCTTTGACATATGCCAGCCGCGTAGAGGGAATCAGTTACAACATTTAGAGGTTCATTTGGCCACGCAGTAAAGGCCCATAAAACTGCTTTTAGTTCCATAGTTTGTAAACTGTCTTGCAGCTCCATTGGCACAAACTGATGCTTCCAGCTATTGTCCCACCACACACAGACAGCTTTGTGGCTCCAGCATCCAGTGTCAGTATATACTGTGCGACCATCCACCGATCATTTCGAATACCGAGGTATTCCAATCCAGTCAGTTTTTTTCCAGAAACAACGCTACTCGCTGATCAGGGCGTTCTAAATGAAAATGACCAGGGTACCCTTCTGAAGCAAACTGTAAGGAGAGGGAGTGACAGTACGCCCACTCTGCCCACAGCAAGGTAAAAGGTAAACTAATATCGTCAGGTTCTTGCCCCGCTATGCAGAGAACTCTCTCTCTGCCTCAGTTCAGCTACTATATTGATACGAGTCATCAAGGACGACCGAGGCTGAGCAGGGGGAAACAGCCATTTCAGCAAAAAAAAACAAAAACACAGAAGGAGAAGTAGAAGATTGTTTAGTAGGCCTGTTTTGAGGAGAAGTGTGGGTTGGTTTGTTTGTTTGTTTGTTTGTTTTTGTTTTCATTGACAAATGACTGCGACAGCATGCTTCTCCTGGACATACAAGACAAGGGAGATGTTGTGATGTAAGGACTGACAATAGCTAGCTGCTGATTGAATTTGGGGGGTAATCTGAATTAGAGCCTGCTTAGCCTCAGGCGTCAATAGGATAGCATCATTAGCACATCTCCCTCTTGACAACAACAGTTCTAATTGAACATTGGAAATGCCAACCGTTGGCCGTAGCCATTGTAAGCGACCTAAAAGAGTTTGTAAGTCAGTGAGTGTGGAAATGTCAATTTTCAATTCTACAGTCTGAGGGCATATCATAGCATCTGATAATTTCCAACCCAAATTTAACATAGGAAAGGTGCGTTTCACTTTCTCCGGTGCCACTGTAAGGCCAAATTGAGAGAGATGGGAGATTAATTGCATTTCCCAGCTATTATCAAAAGGCTGTTCCTGAACAGCACAGTATGCCATCCATGTAATAATAAATAATCATATGAGGGTTTGCTTTACAAATAGGTTGCAAGGTGTGGCTACGAATATCTGACACACAATTGGAGAATTCTTCATGCCTTGAGGCAGTACAACCCATTGATACCGAGAGGCTGGCTCCACTTTATTGACAGATGGCACAGAGAAAGCAAAACACTTACAGTCTTTCTTGTGGTGTGTCTCCCATATTCCCCTTTTTTGTTTATTAAGAATGGATTTCAATGTTAGATGAGTATGATGAATGATAGCTTGTCCAGTGGGAGAATGAGGAATGCCTGTAATATATCTAACACCCTATTCTTGGAGGGAAGTTCGAATGCCTTTAGAAATATAAGCAGGTCCGTTATTGGCTCTAAGTTACACGCAGGCTGCAGAGACGCAGCGTGAGGGAACGTAGGCGGGGTAGAGGAAAGCAGCGTCACCCCGAGCAACGGGGGTGGGGCGGAGGGTGGGAGCGAGATGAGCGCCAGGGACGGAGCCGAGGGCAGCAGCGATGGGGGGTGGGGGGGTGAGGGAAGGGAGGGAGTCGCGATTTCTTTTCCCCGCGGTCAGGGGTGGGGTCGGAGCTGCGGACCGAATGCGGAATGCGGACCAGGGCTGCTTTCTGCACCGAGGGGTAGCGACGGGGGTGGGAGGGAGGGCGATGGGGAATAATCGGAAGAAATTCTTCCTTGTCGAATTTGTTTAAGCCCTTCCATTATTTGGTTCCAAACAGATAAAAGTTTAGCAGCCGTGCTGTCATAGTAACAAAAACCTCCCGGAGCTTTGCGCCAACCCTGCCCCAAAACTCTCCATAGAAAGAGAATCCAGTTTTCGGAAATTCAGGAACATTTTTGCTTTACCATTTGAGAAAAGTAACCAATGCTAAGGTAACTACAGGCTGATTCTGAAACGTCAACTAACTGTAACGCTGCAAGATTTACCAGCTGCTCCCTCACCAGTGATGAACTCCGCACAGATCCCGACCGCTCAGCCCCTGTCCCGCAGAACGGTGCGGGCGCGCGCGAAACGAGCTCTCCGTAGTTCAGTCGGGCGGCGCTGCCGGATGAGTCGGTGGAGCAAAAGGCACTGTCGGTAGGTCAGGACCCGTAGAAGGCACTAGTTGAGAGCCTCGGTCAGGCCCCGTATCTTTTTTTTGCCACATACAGATTTCCAGATTACATAATCGCTCTGTTAATATTTTAACCTTGCAATCCAGTTTTTCTAATCCCTCACCCTCACCGACGCTCTCTGATTCGGCAGGAGGCTGCTCCTGGCAGTGTCCATCAGGGGTGATGTCAGATACAGTCCTTTTTTCCTGCTGCACTACTGCAGATGACTCAGTAGCAGTGTCATTTGAAAGATCAGGAGCTGCAGCCCCTACCAATGCTTTTACTTGACCCGCCGAGGAACACACAGGGTGTGTGATACCCCGAACAGGCACGTCAAACTCTGAAGCCAAATTAGTTGTTGTACCGGCCAGTGCCTGCATAGCTGCAGCGGCTGCCTGTTGCGCGGCTCGCATAGCTTTCAAAGAGTTAATAACAGACCTCCACAAGGGGTCAAGGGGCCGCAATAGTTTTTCTTCCTTTCCACCATTAATGACTGATTCCCACATGCAGTCCCCAATATCACACCATTTGTCGACGCTGAATATCAGTGCCACTTCTGACAAATGTCCCTTCTTCCGAGCCCAGTGCACCAGGGTCTCGGCCATGCCTTTAGGAGATGACTGCTCCCCTCTCTTAGAGAGAATATTTAACGGCAGTTTCTCCGCAGCTTCCCACTCCATCGTGGATACAGAGGGCGGGTCGCGACCCCGCTTCCAGCTAACCGCAGCACTTACGTCGGCGCCTAACCCAGCTACCGCAACACGGTGCCAACCTCTGTCGCGACCGTCCTGCCGTTGTCCACTTCCCCGAATCGTCCCACGAAGGGTCCCTGTTCGGGCGCCAAATGTGGGGAAGTCTCAGGACTCTCAGGACGCGCTAAAGACATAACAGCACACCAATGTGGTTAAAGGCTATTAGTCTGCTTTATTGTTAAGCACTACTCTATTTATACATGTTAACAGAGCATTCTGCAAAACACTCCTCAACCGTTCACACAGGTGCTTAGCCAATCAGAGCTGTGAGATGTTCTTTCTTCTGGTGTCCTTGGTTCTCATGCCGCTTATCTTGCTCCGCAGCTGCTGCTCCGTGCAGTTTTTTCTTACATTCCCACATGCAGACGCTTCGGGGGGGATGTCAGAGGGGGGTTGACTCACCCTTCCTAGCAGCAGCCTGGAGAAGGGGGAGGTGAGCCGAGGAACGCATCTCTCGCACCGCTCCAGGCACTCGTGCTCACTTACTGGTTCCTTGCTGTGCCACTACAGCAAGGAATAAGAGCTGCAAGCCACAGTAACTCAGCAGTTGGGGTGGAGAATATTATAACTTCTTGGAACCAGTGAATATCTCCTCCTATACTAAGGGTAATATCAGAATAATCTACGCCTCCTTCCTTAGAATCAATCGTAATATCCTCTCCTATTCTTGCATATGTGTAACTTGTCTCTATAAATATCCTTAAACTGTCCTTTTACGGTGTGCATGTTAGGAGAGGTTACTCCCTCAGTACCCAGCGGGTGTGTGCAGTGCTGTAACTCAAAATATACCTGCTTTATAACCACTTTGTGGTTATGGAGTTTGATTTTCCACAAGTCATCCTGTTCAGGCCATGATCTGTGTTCTTCCACACATATGGAAGTTCTGTTTAGCCTTGAGTGAGACAGAAGTGAGAACACTTGGAAGAATCTGGTGAACCATGTCCCAGACTAGACTAGGGTGGGCTTCTTTGTTAGCTTCCTTATTTTTTTTGTTTGTTTGTTTGTTTGTTTTTTATTATTTTTGTTTTTCTTCTCAAGAGCAGAGTCAGAAGAGGATGTGTTAACCTCCTCTGCCATAGGGATACTGGCCCTTTTGTTACAAAACCATTGCTTTCTAGAAGACTTTGATGTGAGCGGAGGAAATAATTTTGCTCATGCGTGCAGCTGGGTTACCAGCACAAAGGAAAGAGATACGGCTGTGATCACGGCAAAGTTCAGAGGAACATCCCCTGCAGAAAGATGTGTAGAGTTTAAACATTGCCAAGTGAAACTTGGAGCCCACTTTTGCCCCACAGAAAATGCAATAGAAAAGGAAGCAGTCTTCTCCGGACACAAACCCCCGGTTATCCCGAGGGCGGTTCCTTCTGGGTGACCTTAAAGTCAGTAGATCTACATAAGTGAACAGCAGAGCTGGCCCTCGTACACAGAGAGCTTAACCATGCTCATGCCTTGCAGAGAAGACCGAATTGAGAAAGCAGGATAGGAAGTTGTTAGCAATAGAAGTCACTCGCTCAGTGAGGAGAAACGTGCCATGAGTGCCATGGGCAGCGCTCAGTGAGGAAGTGAGCCAGCTGCAGGGAGATGCTGCCCTCGAGAGCAGGGCAGCCGGAGATTGCCTCCAGCTGGGACCTGCTCACGGGTGAGAGGAGTTAAAGGAGTGCCAGGACAGCAACGTGGGGATGTGCGACCGCAAGGATGTGCGAATGTCCCCAGCAAAGGCAGCAAAGGGACGGAGCAGAGAGCGACGCTTCATTAGCGTGACAACACACAGCCCCCATCCTCCCCTCTCTCCCACGGCTGCAGATGTGCCACGAGAACGAGCTGTGAAACTGCCCACGGCCTGGCAGCCGGCTCGGGGCGTGCTCGCTGTGGGAATTGCTGCCCCGCACCTGAGGCTGTGCCGAAGCGGCCAGAGCCTGGCTGGAAGCCATCCGGGCAGCACCGCGGCGGCAGGAGGTGCAGCAAGGCCGTCCTGCGGCCAGCTCCGGGCTGCGGGCACTCGGCATCCTCTGCTCTCCCAGGAGCGACTCCCAGGAGCCCGGTTGCCTGCACCAGAGGTGGGAGCAGCCTGCTCCGCACCCAAGGTAGGAGCCCTTCGTGCCTCGTGCAGAGGAGCGCACGCTTCCTGCCCCCTGCCAGCAGCGGCGGGAGGGCAGCGGGGAGCGGCACCGGGCGGGGCGGAACCGGCGCTGCTGTAGCCCAGGCGGGAGCCCGGTCCCGGCTCCAGCTCCTGCCCAGCACGGCAGGTTTGCTGGGCCAGACGGGCTGCAACGAGGGGAGCAGCGGTTCCCAGGCGTGTTGCAGCCCGGCTTGGGCTCCGAGAGGCACAGGAAGGGGTTGGAGCTGGGACAGTGAGGAAGTGAGCAGAGGAGCTCAGCGTGCTCTGCTGCCCGGTTGGCTCTGTGTAACGCAGCCCAGCCGGGAGTGCGTTTCTCCCTCTGGGCCACGGCAGACACGAGATGATCCCGCTCCACAGCTCTGCACGCATGGATTGATGGCAGCTTTCAACTCCTCCTTTGGAGTGTCTGAATGGGAAGCCTCCAACGGGGGAATTTCCACTCCCCTCTCTCCCCGGCAGCCCGCAGTTTCCCTTCGGGGACCCAGCAGGCAACATCTGCCTCTAGCGGCCCTTCCAGCGTTCCCTTCTGTGCGCTTAGCGCCGGGCTGACGGCTCACCTGGGGTCGTGCAAACCCCTCCCGAGGCTTTTCTTCAGGCTGTCCCGGCAGCTGCAGGTGCCTTTAGCGCACACCAGCTCCGGCACTGGGCTGTGTAATAGACGCTGAAAAGCCGACAGCCTGCGGGCTGACTGGAGCACACGTTGTGAACGCGGCCGAGCAGCACGTCAGTAAAGCGCAGCCCGGGCTGCCCGGTGCAAAGGGCGCACGCTGCTGAGAACGCCCCCTGGAAGTGAGCGCAGGGTGCGTGCTGAGCTGGATGGGGAGCAGCGCCCCCTGGTGGGGGACGAGGGAAATGCAGCCGCCGAGGCATTCTTGGTGCAACGAGGGACCGGGGCTTGTTCAGCTTGGAGAAGAGAAGGCTCCGGGAGACCTCCCAGGCCTTGAAGGAAACGTTTAAACTGGAGGGGGAACAGATGTTTACGAGGGTGGATAATGACAGGATAATGGGGAATGGTTTTAAATTGAGACAGGGGAGATTTAGTTTAGATATCAGGGGGAAGTTTTGCATTCAGACGGTGGTGAGGCATTTTAAAAGGTAGCCCATAGAGGACGTGGATGCCCCATCCTTTGGGGCATTCGAGGCCAGGCTGGATGTGGCTCAGGGCAGCCTGGTCTGGTGGACGGTGTCCCTGCACATAGCAGGGGGTTGAAACTAGATGGTCACTGTGGTCCTTTTCAACCCAGGCTATTCTATGATTCTTTGATTACCTTTAGATCTTCGATGTAACGCATGGCCTTAGAGAAGCTCATGGATTTCCAAACTAACTTTGCGTCTCTTACAGAAGATCTGTGTCAGCAAGGTGTCTTGATATCAAGCTAAGAAGGAAGCTGTGTGCCCAGTGTCATTCAGGCAGTGTGGTTTCTCCCTGGGAAGGGACACAAAGGGGAACTGTTGAACAGGCACTGTGTCAGAACCTCTGCTTTCCCCCCCATCCCCCACTCTCTGCCCCTAGACTTCCTTTACTATAGAAGCTCCCCACAACTCCCTAGTTTCCCCATTCCACCCCTCTCTCCATCACCAGATCCTCTTTCCACCCCACAGCAGTCCCACTCACTCACACCTTCCCTCCCTAGATTCCACACAACCCCCCTTTCCAGCCCAAAAAAGTCCCACTGACCCCTTTCTCACCCCACCCACACCCTCCTTTATCCCCTCTTACCCCCCCTTGGAATCATGCAGAAGGATCTGCATGAGACATCCTAGAAAGGTTTGGGGGCTCCAGGGGGCTCTTCTGGACTCAACCAGAAGAGTCTGGAGATATCCCAGAGGGACCTTGGGGTGTCCAGGGAGTCCCCAGGTTGGTCCTGTGGCACCATGGAAGGATCTGGAAGTTCCCACTATGGGCCCAAGAGCTCTGAGGAGTCCCTGGGCTGATCTGGAAATGTCCAAGTAGGGTTTTGGTAGGGCCCAGGGAGTTCTCATGTGGGTCTGAGTGGTCCTGGAGTCATCCAGAAGGGTCTGGGGATGTCCCAGAGGAGTCCTGGGGTGTCCAGTGGGTGCTCATGCGAATCTGGGGGGTCTGGCCATCCATCTCATCATCTGCTGTAACATGACCACAGCACTTTCATCAGTGGTTTGGACTCACAGCAACAAGACGCACTTTGTCAACTGTGTCACCAAGGAATCATAAGAATTGGAATCGTTGGGACTGGTTAATATGGACTGCTGTTTGTACTCTACAGAACCCATCCTTGCTCAGTGTATTAATTTTAGTTTAGCTACTTTTACGATTGTTTTAGAACCGTGCTTCTTTTTCTCTTAATAGAGAAGGGGGAGATGTGGGATAAAGTCATTATCTTGATAATTGTTGCTGCTCAACATCGACCTCTGGCGAGGGGACAGTCGGACGGACCGAACGACCAGCGTTCCTATGCCGAAAGCCAATTTATTGCTGCGTAACAAGCACTTATATACCGTGACACGCGACCGCCCAGGAAACCCACGAACCCACCCAGGAAACCCATGAACCAATCCCCACTCTCCTTGTACCACCCCTTGTTCCACCCTCAACCCCACCTATTACCCTACACTAATGAGTAAAAAAGCTTAGCAGTAACTTGAGCCAGATGTAAACACACACGAGGCTCCTGCTTCCTACATGTAAGTTGCTGTTTCACGGGTATAAAAGGTTGTAAGCATCTTCAGTAAAGGTCCTTCATCCTTCCTTCTGCACCAGCAAGGGAGTCTGAGCCTCTCTCTCCGCACCAGCAAGGGAGCTCGAAGCCCTCTTGCCAACAAAGAGGAGAGGAGAGAAGAGAAGGAGAGAAAAAATTGAGCAGAACAAAGGAAAAAGGGAAGAGAGGAGCTTGTAAGGGGGAAGAAGAGTGATGAACGAGTGCCACTCACGCTGCTATTCTGCGTCCCTCCCCAGGACTCCCACAGCTTCCTCTTCCCAGCCCCGCTCAGCTCCTCGCGGGCTGCAGACGCTGCTGAGGCTCTCGCACTCCACGGCCGTCATCTTCTTCTCGTGCTGCCGGACCGCTCTCTGCAGGGCTGCGCTGAGTTCCTGCCGCTGCAGCCAGAACCGCAGCTCCCGTGCTGACGGATGGAGGAGCTTCGTGCCGGCACCCACAGCACGTGGTCCCCGGGCTGCCGGTGGCACGGCAGGATGCTCCCCTCCCTGCCTCCCATCGCCCCTCAGCTACGGCATCCTCCTATAATCTGCCTAAGGATTCCAAGACCCTGCAGAGGGCTCCGGTCAGGCCGATCGACGGCTGATGCCAACGGCACGAGGTTCAACACCACCACACTCCGGGTCCCGCACGTTGGTCACAACGACCCCAGGCATCGCTGCGGGCTTGGGGCAGAGCGGCCGGAAGGCCGCGTGGAGGAAAAGGATCCGGAGCTGCGGGCCGACGCTCGGCTGAACGCGAGCCAGCAGCGCGCCTTGTGCAGGCGGCCGAGAAGCCGGCCGAGCAGCAGCAGCCGCTGATCGCCCCGCGCTCAGCCCCGCCCCGCACAGCGCCGGCCTCGGGCCGGCACCGCGACCGCCGCCTGCAGCGGGACGCCAAGGTGCCCCGGAGCCGCTCGTCTCCAGCGGGTTCCCCACGCCACCGCCGGGCCGCGCCGCCCGCCCGGACGCCCCGCTCCCCCACCTGCCGGCGGCCGCCAGCCCGCGCTCGCCGCTCTCCAGCAAGGCCCGCGCGGAGCGGGGCGGGGCGGGGCGGGGCGGGCCCGGCCTCGCTGAGGCCCCCCACGTCCCCGCCCTCCTCCCGCAGCCGCAGCCGAGGCCCCGGAAGCGGAGCGGGCGCACGACGGCAGGCATCGCCGAGTGCAGCGGGGCCGGGGCCACGGGGACGCGCGCGGTGATGTCGCAATGACGGCGCGCCCGCGGACAGAAAGGACCCCGCGCGGAGCGCCCGCCCCGTTCGGCGCACCGACCAATGGCAGAGCGGAGGAGGCGGGGCCGAACGCGGGCTCTCCGCCAATGGCGGCTGCGGACGCGGGGCCGCCGCCATGGTGATGCCGATGGCGCCGGCGGGATGGAGGAGCCGCGGCGCTCCGCCGCCCCGCCGCCGCCCTCGGGGACGCCGCGCGGTCGGGGGAAGGCGGCGCGGGGCCACCGCCGCCGGCCCCGTCCGTCCCCCGTCAGAATCCGGCTGTTCTCGGAGGGGGAACCGAGCCGTCCTCGGTCGTTGTGGCGAGACGCTGCCGGGCTGCGAGAAGCGGCGGCTGACCGCGAGAGGCGGGACCCGTCCGGTGTCCGGGAGCGGCTCCTGGCTGAGCCGGGCAGCCCCGGAAGAGAGGGAGCGATCGCGCGGATCGAGGCGCGTTCGAGCCCGGCACGGAGTCTGGCCAGCGCCTTCGCTTCTCGCTCGGCTCCAGTCATCGCAGCGCTGTGCTGAGCTGCTGCCCCGCAGCTGCAGTCTCCAAGCGCCGTTTTCCATCTGATGCCGTGGCGACGGTGCGCCCTCCCTCATTGCAGCGCGTGAAGCCATCCTCGTGACGACAGCGCATGCGTGATGGCGTCGCCATGGCGAAGGCGCCTCAGCGCGCCTGCGCCGCTCCGTCGCTGTGGCGCCGCGCCGTCCCCGCTGGGTGACGTCATCAGCCCCGCGACTGAGGAGGAGGCGGAAGTGGGGCGGGGCACCCCGGGGCTCCGAGCGCCGCCTCAGCTTCTACAGGTGGGTGTTCCGGGGGGGGGCCACGGGGTTAAGGGGGCTGGGGGCCACGTGCCGCTCTGCGTTGGCCCCGTGGGGTCTCTGTGGCGCTCGGGGCTTCCGCTCGGCGGGGGCAGCTGCCCTGTGTCTCCCCGCCTCCCCCACCCCGTGTATTTCACTGCTCTCCTCCCCTCCCCCTGCCACTGGTCGCCCACAACCTCCCCCGTCTCTCTGTGTGACCCCCGGGGTTGCGCCTCCCCTCCCCTTTTTCCCCCTTTCAGTTCCTCCATTCTGATCACTGTAGTCCTCTTCCACCCCTCCTGTCTGTGCCTCCCCCGTTCTGACCCCCGGGGTCCACCTGTCTGCCCCCTCCCCCTCCCGATCCCTCATTGCCACGTGAGCTCAGGTGCATCACCAACTGCCCCAGTACTTTACCATCACCCAGACCCGCAGTCACTGCGGAGCCCCGTTTGCAATGAGGATCTGGAGAACCTCTCCCAGCCATGGGCAAGTTGCACAGCAATGCATCCATCCCACGGTGAGGCGTCCAGAGCCGCTGCAAGCAGCTCCAGTCTTTCTCGCACGGAATAAACCAACGTACGGAGCGGTGCGGGGGGACAGCTGCTGCCCTCTTTCTCCTCGTGGCTTTCTCCCCGCAGCCTGGCCAGGGCTCAAGGGGAACGAAAGGAGTCGTGCTGTCAATCCTGCTGTAGCACGGGCCTCTTTAGCAAGACTGTCTGCCCAGCCCCTCTGCGTCGGGCTTCATCGGGTAACGAACACAGCAGCAAAGCCGCCCTCGGCTCCTCGGGGAGGGCCCACCGTCCTTGTGGAAACGCAGCGTGACAGCACGCGGGTTCCAGCAGCACCGGCGCTGTGACTTCCTCTGCCCACCCTGGAGCCGCAGCCCGCGAGCTTTCCCGGCCTCGCACACTGAGCAGCCGAACCTGCCATGCTGCACGCGGTCCCTCCGGGCAGAGGCCCGCCAGCTCTGAGCCTCACCCGGCCGCTGCTTCAGCCGTGGGGAACGGCGGCACGCAGGCTGAGCCGGCCGCCATCGGCACGGGGCGACGGCGAAGACCCGGCCTCTCATTGGTCAGCGCCGGCACCGCCCCGCCACTGGCCTCCCTCTCATTGGTCAGTGCCGGCGCCGCCGGCTCTCTTCTCGCTCCCCTTCCCTTCAGCTCCCTTGCGGCGTCTCTCCCCTGCCCCGTTCCCGTCCCCTGCCGTTACCTTGCAGCATCTCCCACCAGTTTCCTTCCCTTCCCCTCCCTTGCGGCGTTTCCCCCCAGTCCCCTTCCCTTCCCGCATCTCCCTCTGGTCTCCTTCCCTTCCCTTGCATCATCACCCCGGTTTCCTTCCCTTCTCTTCCCTTGCGGCATCTCATACAGGTCCCCTTCCCTTTCGTTCCAGCGTTTCCCCCTGGTCCCCTTCCCTTGTAATGTCTCACCCTGGTTTCCTTCTCTTCCCTTCCCATGTGGCAAATTCTCCCAGTCCCAATCCCATTCCCTTCTCTTCCCTTACACGATTTCCCCTGTCCCCCTCCCTTCCTATATGGCATTTCCCCACAGTTGCCTTCCCATGCCTTCCCTTCCCTTATGTCATCTCTCCCATTTCCATCCTTTCCCTTCCCTTCCCATGGGGTGTCTCCTCCTGGTCTCCTTTCTCTTCCATTACCTTGTGGCATCTCCCACCAGTTTCTTTCCCTTCCCTTCCCTTCCCTTCCCTTCCCTTCCCTTCCCTTCCCTTCCCTTCCCTTCCCTTCCCTTCCCTTCCCTTCCCTTCCCTTCCCTTCCCTTCCCTTCCCTTCCCTTCCCTTCCCTTCCCTTCCCTTCCCTTCCCTTCCCTTCCCTTCCCTTCCCTTCCCTTCCCTTCCCTTCCCTTCCCTTCCCTTCCCGTTGCCCCTTGTGCAAGTCATGGAATCGTGCACCATTAAGTTTCATTATTACCATCAGAACACGCTGGATGTGAGAGTCACCTTTTTTGCCCCATTAGTAGGCCATGACAGAATTGGATCTCCTCTGAAAGGACTCTGGGTTCCCACTGCTGCTGTGTGTGTGTCCCTGCATTGTCCCTGCTGGATCACAGAACCCACAGGGTAGGAGGAGAGAAGCTTCAGACGAGACAAGGGGCATCGAGGTCAGCTCCTGGACATCAAATCACGTGCCTCAGAGCGTATTCCTCCAGCATCTCTGGATGCTGCCTGCTGACTGAGAGAACCACCAGGGAGTGTGTCATCAGTGACAAAAAATACAAAATGAATGTCTTCTGGTATTGCTGGAATACAAAAAAAGCCAGAAGGGGCAAGACAAGAAGCGAGACGAGGTAAGGGGAGGCCAGAAGAGGATGGCAAAAGAGGTGAGGTGAGATGAGGGGATGCCAGAAGGAGAATCCAAAAGAGGTGAGACAAAAGGCTAGGGGAGACAAAGGGGGATGAGAAGGGGATGGGAGAAGGGGGTGCCAGAATGGGACACCAGAAGGGGGTCAATAAGAAGTGAGATGAGATGACGCCAGATAGGGATTCCAGAAGGGGACACCAGATAGGGCAAGATGAAAGGTGAGATGTGATGAGGGGAGGACAGAAGGGGGCGCCAGAAGGGGCGAAACAAAAGGCAAGACAAGACAGGAGGTGAGGCGAGATGAGGGGACTCGAGAAGAGGAGTTGGCAGCAAGGCTAACCACCATGAGCCCAGGTCCTTTTTTCAGCCGTAGTTAATTAACTCTTGAATAACTTCCCAAATGCCCCTAGGCTTGGCAGAGTCCCCTGGCACAGTCTGAGCCTGGTTTGCAGCCAGCTCATACTTCGGCCCCAGGGCATGGGAAGGAGCCGTGGATCAGGAGACAGGCACTGAGTGCTGGGAACCCAATGGCACCGAGCCCCAAGCCACCAAATCAAGCATCTGGTACTTGCCTTCTGTCTTCCAGGACCACCTGGAGATGGTCCCTATATCAAGGATTTGTCCAAGTAGGTATGCCAGAGTCCTCTTAAGTCCTGTGAGGCACCAAGGTGAGAGACCGATCCCTTGGGGCCCTAGGAACATGACATCTGGGGACACTGAGAAGTGAGAGGCCAATGGGGACATGGACAGTGGGGACATCATGGTGATACGGGGACATCGTGGTGACATGAGGACAGGGGGACACATAGAAGCAGGTGGGTGACAGGGACATCAGAATACAGGGCAACAAAGACACGCATCCCTGGCAGTGTCCACTCAGCGCCCTTGTTGCCAAGCAGGAGATCAGGAGTGAATAAAAATCTGGCAGTGGCAGCTGGGTTTCCTTGTCATTTACTGCTGCAAAACCCAAAGACCATGACTTTTAGATCTTTGAAATCTCAGAATCGTGGGGTCTTAGACTCATAGAATGAACAAATAATGGAACCACAGAATCACAGAATCACAGTATCGTAGAACTATAAAGTCAAGGAGTCACTTGGGTGTGACAAGACCCCTACAGTCTCATCAGGAGACACGTCATGTATTTTCTGCTCATAACCAACATCAGGAGTCACCACGTTACATCCAGAAATCTGCATCGTGAATCTGAAACGGCAGTAGTGCTGCCTCTGTCCATGAGGACAATTTGTCCTTAGGACACGCAGTCAGGCAATCAAAAATTTGTGTTGGGGTTTGGAGTCACTGGGCTGTGTGTCTGAGTTTCAGCAGAACAAAAGGTGTCCTACTGGTTTTGTTCCCGTGATGGTCCAGCCTCCTGTCATGGCTTCAAAGAAAGTGACTCTTGTTTTATCCAGATGAAAAGAAATAATAAAACACTGATAAATGGCTCAGAACTGTAAATGGCTCAACGGTTCCTCAAGGAAAAGCGGTGTGCTAATTTTGAGTGTTATGTCTGGCAGAATGGATAGCTGGTCACGGCCTTGTGGGACGTTTCCCATCGATAAGAGAGCTGCTGTGCTCTGAAAAGATCACTTGAATGTCTGCTTTGGAAATTGCCCAGAGAGCAGTCAGCTGGAAGAGTTTTCTTTGGGCTGCTTCTGCTCTGCAGCGTTTGTCAGGGAGCTTATCAGTGCTGTGTGTTTTGCTGTATTTAAATACAGACTGACATCACACTTAGGTGAGGTGAAGACTGTTTTTAAGATAAAGGCATGTGGTAGTGAGGGTCTGGCGCCCGGAAGATATCGCGTTGTACGGGAAGACAGGGTCCCCCTCCCGATAGCCAATAGCGTTCAGTGCCCAGGTTATATAAGGCTGTTTTTCCTGCCAATAAACGCCATTTGCCGTCCACCACATTGGTGTCAGCGAGCCGATGGACCGAGCGACCTGGGATTGGTCGCCGTGCCGTTCCCGAACCAGGTCGCCACGCCTACGATAGGCAACAAGGCAAAGCAGGTGGGTGATACTTGGTAGTAACTTCACATTAAAGGTTCCACTCAGGAAAACCCTCTTTGCTGGTTTGATGATATCTAAAAAGGAATCCTAAGTTCTTTGTGACTGTACAATGCTGAAACGTAAAGTGTGATGGGGTCCGAGGTTCTCAGGCTGCTCAGCCAGCAGCTGAGCATGGAATCATGGCTTCTTTTAACTTGGAAAAGACCTCTCAGGTCATCCAACCATTAACTCAGTGCTGCCAATTCCACCGCTAAACCCACAACCTGTGACATGTCACCATATCTGCATCATGTCACCCTGCTGGGCCCCGGGCTTGTGGTGCTGGGGAGTAGGTGCAGGGACAATGGCATGGCACATCCTTGGTTGGGCTTGATGTTCTTAGAGGTCTTCTCCAACTTCAGTTCTTCTGGGATTCTAGGACAATAGGACTCTGGGATTCGGGCATGATATTAGGATTCCCCCCTTTGGGGCTCGGTGCCATTGGGTTCCCAGCACTTAGTGCCCTTCCCCTGATCCCTGGCTCCTTCCCATGCCCTGGAGCCAAGGTAGGGGCTGGCTGCATGCCAGGCTCAGCCTGTGCCAGGGGACTCTGCCAAGCCCAGGGGCATTTGGGAACCTGAGGGGGGTCCCAAGAGAATAAATGCAGTCCTGGCTTCTTGCAGCCTCACCCAGCTCCCAGCGTACAGTGGAAGATGAAAGCAGTTGCTGTCATCGTGCTCCTGCTCCTCGCCTCCATGTGCCTCCAGGCACAGGCTAGGGTGTGCAGACGGGTTCTTGGTAACGGGCTGGCTCGCAACCACTTTCTCCTTGGGTTCCCTTGCTTCCTGCTCTTTGGGTCCCCTCTGTCCCCTTGGTTTCCTCGCTTTGGGTTCCTTTGGTTCCCTCTCTTTGGGTCCCTGGGTTCACTTGGTTTCCTCTTTGTGAGTCCTATTGATTCCCTTTCTTTGGGTCTTCTTGGTTTCTTCTCTTTGGGTTTCCTCTTTAGGTCCCCTCTGTCCCCTCTCCTTGGATCCTCTCGGCCCCCCTTCTTGGGTCCCCTTGTTTCCTTCTTTGGATCTCCACCTTCTGGTCTCCACCCCCAGCCGATCCCCACATTCCAGGGACTCCAGATGACATGTGGAAGCAATTGGGTCTGTGGGAACCAGTAGGGATTTTCGCTTTAAGACCAAGGGGAGGCCATATGGGGTTGTTGCGAAGGCATCACCCGCTGCCATATGCTTTCCTATTAACTCCAACCCAAACTGTCCCTCATCCTCCTTCCTCAGCTCCTGGATGACTTCGAGGTGGGAGCAAGCGGAGCTTTTGATTTAGGAGTGAGTACTACGGTGCCCTCAGGAGGTGCCTCCCATTTGGGGAGCCCCAGGTCCTCAGTGGTTTTTGAGGAGGTTCTGGTGCCCACTGGGATCTCCTCATTTCTCCCACTGCAGCTTAAGTTGCTACGAGGAAAGCGGAACTCCCATTCCCTTCCCCCTCTGCTGGCGCTCCCAGATCCCGTGGTTGTGAATCTTCCTATCAAGGTGAGTGACACTGGGGGACCCCTGTATCCTGCAGGGTCCTGGGCTGTGGGGGGACCCCAAATCCCTCTGGACTGGGAGGTGTGGAGGAGATCAAAAAGGATCCAAGAAGAACAGTGCCATCCCTGTAAGGTGCAGGTGATCGTCGTGGTACCATAAGGACCCCATAAGGTCACCCAAAGAACACAAAGGGTTCTGGTGCCATACAGACCAAATAAAGTGACCATAAGGTCACCGCCTGCACTTTGACTTTCAGGATGAAACACTGGTGCTGTCCCCACCATGTTCCATAAGGACTTGATCATCCCTGCATATCGCCACCAGATCTTTGAAAGAACACAGTCCGTTTTCCCATAAAGAAACACCAATAAACACCCCCAGCAAAGGTCCTGCGTCTGTGTGTGCCTCTATTCTTGCATCCATCAGTCCCTTTGTCCTTTTGTCCATGTGTACCCATTATCCCTGCAGTAACTCCATTATTCCACGATTCTGTGATATCCAGTGGGTTGAACACATTACTGAAGTCGAGGAGATGGCACTGAGTGACGCTGGGGGGGACAGCCCACCAGAGGTAGCACCCAGTGTCCTCTGGAGCCCTCAGCACAATTTCTGACTCCTTTTGGTGCCGTTTGGATGCATTCTGTCCCTCCTGCACTCTCCCTGTGGGGCAGCTGCAGCCCCTGCCCTCTGCTTCCCTCTCCCTCCATCTCTTCTTCCCTCCATCCCTCCCTCCATTCTTCCTTCAATTCCTCCTCACTTGGCCTTGCCTTCTACCCGCCCTCCCAGCTAGTGGCAGGGCACCCAGTCCATTTGAATTGAAGCCATAAGAGGGTGCTGTAGTCCTGGTGCTTTATAATCCTAACAAAGCTTTTTCATTTTCCCCTTGATGTAGCCCACCAAAATCTTTCTCCATTGCAATTAATGATCCCTTTAAAGGCTGTGATCTGGGGAGGTCAGCCAAAATTTCCTGGTGTATCCGTTGTTTCATACCTACAGAAAAGGAGCACCTTTTACTAAGTCAAGCTTATGCGAAAAATAAAGAAGTGTTTTTGAGGTTGCTTACATTCATTTTCTTCCCGACTAATATATATATTCTATATATTATCTATATTATCTATCTATATTATCTATATAATCTATATTATCTATCTATATCTATATATTATCTATCTATCTATATATTCTATATATTCTAATATATTTAGCTTTTTATTCCCTTCAATCCTTTCTACAATATGGCAATCAATGCAGAAGAGAGAAAAAAACACATTTGAAATAAACAGAGAAAGACAAGCTCATTGTCACTGATGTGTCGTTTTGCTGTTGTGGCATGCCTTCTGGTATTCTGCCTTCTCTGTTATCTGTCTATACTATTAGCTTTTTGGATCAAAGCCATTTTCTCTACACATAGAGTTATACGAACGATATTGTAGAGCCTTTGGTTTCTCAGCACTGGCATTTGTCAAGGGATAAATTGCTACTGCCCCGTTGCAAAAAGGAACTACTAATACCAAGATGCATTTGTTGCTCTGAGCTGTCGTGGGCTGGAGTCCTGCAAAGTCAATCTGCAGTCATTCCCCTGGGCCTTCGGTACACTGGTGCTGGCCTGAGGCTTTTACTCCAGCATAATCAGCACTGGTCAGGGCACAAGCATGACAGTTCTTACATCAGCAATCTACTGTCTTCCTCATGTTACGTCACAAATCAGTGTCCTTCACTCCGCTTAGACCATTTGTTTTTGCTCATAGGTTAAGTGGATTAGACAGCTTTTAGTAAATTGAGGCACAGTCCAATAATGTTTGCCTTCTGCCACTATAGCACAATACATTTGATTTTCCCTTACTCAGAGGACTGGCCGGATGGATCTTTTCACACTGTTCCACTTAACTTCCCTAGCTGGAAGGAGATGTTCTCCCCAAATAATGGATTCTACCACAGTTACTTGGCGTGACCTGCACTCGACTCTTTCAGTCTGAGTTTGCCACAGATAATCCAGGACGTTTCGTGGATATCTGGATATCTACTAAGAACCAGGAAGAGTTTCTTGAATTCCAGTGGCCACTTCAACTGTGGATCATCCCCAACGATCCACTGTCTTATTGTGGGGGGGAGGATTTAGTGTGCCGGGCTGGGCTGCAGTACAGGGACAAAGACAACTGCTAGCAATCAGATCCCTTGGGGCTCTCCTTCCAGGCTCCATCTGTAGTCCCAAAGGGTTCTGGTCTCCTGCAGGTTCTCTCTGACAACTGTTAGTCCCAGGCAGGTACCTCAGGAACACCAGGGCCTCTCGAGATGGCACCGGCTGCTTGTGGTCACACGGTGGAGCTCTGCTTGAAAACCTGAAGTCATCTTCAGTGTTTTTCAAACACTCAGCACCTCCTCATGAGCTGCCCTGGTTCAATCCTGTCAGTGAAACACGCACACAATAAGTGGAATTTCTATCATGAGAAAACGTGACCTTTCAGGATGGATATTCACTGTATGGAAAGAAATACCAATCTTCCGCTGTTCTTGCACTGACAACTCTCTCTCATTCTGTGCATGTAACTGCCCTCATTTTACAGGTATTTCCACCTGCCCTGATTAGGCTGACCACGTTGGAAGCCACCTTTCCAGCTGCCTGTCTCAACCTTTGCAGTTTCTATTGTTATCCCAATTTCCTCTCCCCTTAATCTCTGATCATTTATAGCCCTTTTAATGAGTGCAGTTCTTTGAGTTTCAGGGAGCTAATGTTTGTCCCTCCTTAGCAGTTTGTCTCACTGTGTCCTTAGCCAGCTAACTGTTTAATTAATACGCCTTTCATATTAATATTTATCATTTCCTATCTATGTACGTGACATATTTCTTGTACAGTTATCTTTTGGGAAGGAGAACTTCAGTGGAGGCATACAGCTGAGGAGTACGTTCTATTTCTTGGTAACCTGTGTTACGCTTTGTTACGCTTACTGTTCTTTGTTTAAAGGTAAGAGAAACCCTTCTGCACCCGTGTCCTCTGAGGAGAGCAGGTGGCAGCTGCTACAAAGGATCTGAAACATTCAGTGCAGACTTTAGAAGAGAAGTCTGATGTAAGGAAAAGCAAGGCAAGTGCCAGGTGGCATTAAGCAGACAGGGCTGGGGAGATGGGCAGTCACGTTGTCCATGCAGTGTCAGATTAAGCAACTGCTCTTCCTGCCTATGCAGGTCTCCTTAAGGGACACCCTGGATCCACCCTGGATCCACATCAATTGGAGAACGATGCTCCAGAGCCAATGGAAGAACATTATGGAACAGACACAGCTCACTGTAACCTTCTGCACTTTAGAAAGATCCACGGTATATTTAGTGCTACTTCTGCGAACGTAAGGTACTGAGAGGAGAATCACGGAATCATTAAGGTTGGAAAGCTCATCCAGTCTAACCATCCACCTGCCACCAACACTGCCCAACAAACCCTGTCCTGAAGTACCACAGCTACCCTTTCCTTACGCACCTCCAGAGACTCCACCGCTTCCCTGGGCAGCCTGTGCCAATGCCTCGCCACCCCTTCTGGGAGAAACTTTTCTTAATATCCAATCTGAACCTCCCATGGTGCAATGTGAGGCCATTCCCCGTAGTCCTATTGCTATTTACCTGGGAGAAGAGGTCCCATCTCACTGTAACCTCCCTCCAGGTAGCTGGACGGAGCGATAAGGTCTGCCCTGAGCCTCCTCTTCTCCACACGGAACCATCCCAGCTCCCTCTCCCACTCCCCGTTAAGTCTTGCGCTCCAGACCCCTCCCAGCTTTGGTGCCCCTCTGTGGATACACTCCAGGGCCGCCATGTCTTCTTGTAGGGAGCGGCTGGGCTGGGCTGGGCTGCAGTTGATGGGACAAGGACAACCGCTAGCAATTTAGATCCCCTGGGGCCACTGGCAAATCACAGCGACGATCGCATCCCCGCTCCTGACTGCCCCATTTCAGGCTGCCATTGGGCTCCTTGGCCACTGGAGGGCACTGCCGGCTGTCACCAGCACCCCAGACCCTTTTCGTCCGTGCAGCCTTACAGCCGCTCTGCCCCAAGCCTGTAGTGACGGTGCCTGGGGTTTCTGTAGCCGAAAAGCAGCACTCAGCTCTTGACGTTCTTAAAACTCATGCAGTTGCAGTCAGCCCAGTGATTCAGCCTATCTCAGTCCGTCTGTGGGACGCTTCCTCCTAACTTGGTGTCATCTGCAAACTTACTGAGGGTGCACCCAATTCCCTCATCTGACTCGTCAGTGAATACACTGAACAGGACAGGCTGCAGCGCCGACCCCTGAGGAACGCCTCTCAGAACTGGACTCCATCTGGATCTCTCTGGGCCTGGCCCTCCTAGCAGTTTTTTACTCAGCAAAGAGTGTACCCATCCCAGCCATGGACTGCCAGCTTCTCCAGGAGAATGCTACAGGAGGCGGTGTCAGAGGCTTTGCTCCAGTCCAGGTAGCTTCCACCCACAGCATCTCATCCACCAGGTGGGTATGTAGTCATAGGAGGACATCAGGATGATCCTTCTCGTAGATGGGCACCACATTAGCAAGTATTCAGTCACCTGGGAACTCCCTGATTGATTAGGGCTGCTAGGATGCCACGTCCACCAACTGCCTCAGTACCCTCAGGTGGATCCAGTCCAATCCCACAGATGTGTGACAGCCCGGGTGGAGCAGCAGGTCACGTGCTGTTTTATTCTGAATTGTGGAGGGTTTATTCTGCTCCCCACCCTGTCTTCCAGTTCAGGGGGCTGAGTACCCTGAGAATAACGGGCCTGACTATTAAAGACAGATGTAAAAAAGGCGTTGAGAACCTGTCTGCTTTTCCTCATCCTTTCTCCTTGCACTGGGGTGGAAGGGGATCCATCCTGTGCCAGCCACGTGCACTTGTGTTAGGCTGTTAGGGTGCCTTGGCATGTTTATACAGATATTTATTTGGGTCCCAGATTGACCAACTGAACCGAGTTAGATTCAGAGAATCATAGACTGGTTTAGGTTGGAGCGATATTAAAGATCATACAGTTCCAACCCCTCTGCCATGGGAAGGGTTGTCATGCAGTAGATCAGGTTGCCCAGAGCCACATCCACCCTGGCCCTGAATGCCTCAAAGGATGGGGCAATCCAAAACCTTTCTGGGGGACCTCTTCCTGTGCCTGACAGCCCCCACAGTGAAGAATTTATTTGATCACCAACAAAGATATTAAAAACAGCAGTCCCAAGATGGAACCCTGAGGGATTCCTTAATATAACCACTTATTGTTAGCCTCCACCTGGACACAGAGCTGCTGACCACAACCCTCAGGCTGCAATCATACAGCCAGCTACTAATCCACTTTTCAAATCCACGTATCTCCAAATTAGAGATAAGGATATGGAGTGAGACCATATCAAAGCCTTGCACAAGTCCAGGTAGATTACTTCAGTGTATGGGAACTGCTGAGTCACGGCCTGAACCTCTGATTAGTCACCTGAGGCGAGCAATGAGGCAGCCCTGGGAGCACAGGTGAAAGCAATTCACCTGTGCTGCAGGAAGGGGTGGAGCCTGGCTGCACCTCTCCTAGACCCATTCAAGAGCTGACTACCAGGGGGGAAGGATCTCTCTCTCTCTCTTCGGAAGATCCACTCCACTGGTCTTTCCTGAGCGAGCCCACGACACGGGTGAGCCTTCTATTTATTCTCTTTGTCTCGCTGTGCCTAACTCTCTTGCTTATTTCATTACTATAACATCTTAATATTATTAAATTATATAATATTCCTTTATATAATTTTCATTAATTATACACTTGGCGAGCCAGGCAGGCAAGCTGAATATACTGAAACTTACACTATGTCCTTTCTTTGGAATTTCTGTAAATGGTTCAAGGGGGAGAACACTACCCCCCTAGATAAAACAATTCCAGGGCAGATCCCAGGATTTGCGGGATCCCCTTATTATGAATTGGCAACTATCATTGAAAAATGGGTCCCCTACGTGTTGTGGGAAACGTTTCCCCATATCGCCTAGCGGATTACTTTCAGGGACTAGGCAAAGATATATTAGTCACTAGAGAAAGACAATTAGCTGCTTCTACAGTGGCATGGCCACTATTAAATGCTTTAAACAATGCCGAAATAAGGAATAATACTTCAGTGAATGAAAATGAACTTTTAAAAGATCGTATTGAAAAGTTAGAGCAGGAACTTGGCCTATTAACAGGAAAAAAAAACCAATTCTATGTCTTCCAATAGGTCAAGTTCGTAGTATTTCAATAAACAATGACCAGGCTCCTGAATCAACGGACTGTGTTGATCAGGAAAATAAACCATCTAAATCGAATCTTGAATCCCCAATTTTGACGGACGCACTAGAAGTCCGTCCTGTTATATCTCAAAAAACAAAAAAGGTACAGGACAGACCAGCAGGGGTGCCGCCTGATCAGTGGCCCCCTGCTCAAACCCACTTGCACGTAACAGCCCAACCGTACACGGCAACAGAACTGATGGACTTAGTCCAACGATTCAGGCAGAAACCTAGAGAAAGTGTGCCGGCTTGGTTATTAAGACTATGGGATTCTGGGGCAGAAAGTGTTCTGGTGAATGGCCTGGAAATAGCCAAATTGGCCACAATGACCGTCCATCCTGCTCTTAGACAGAGATTATATGCAGGTAATCAATATAATGATGAAAACCATTCAATAATAGAATGGTTAATGGTGGCCTGCCGTATGGTATGGCCCAATAAATCTGATATTCCTTTACATACAGGGATGTGGTCCTCCATAAAACCAGGTAACGGTCACAGGATGTGCATTTTCAGTAGCCTAAGCGTAGCCTAAGTTGCTAAATATTGCAACATATTGGCATTGTGTGTTTATTGCTGTCTTTTTCAGGGCTTGCAAGAGTCAAAATGGAGCATGAAAACTGTAGTTAGAGAGTTTATTCTGCTAGGATTGTCTCAATCCCACAAAGTCCAGTCAATTCCCTTCTTCTTCTTCCTCCTGTTCTACATCATAATTCTCCCAAGCAACATCCTTATCATTCTCACAATTCAGGGGGATTCCCAGCTGGGATCACCCATGCATTTTTTCCTGGCTAATCTGGCATTCTTGGATATCTGCTACTGTTCTGTGACCCCACCCAAAATGCTGGCTGACTTTTTCTCAAATCCTAAGATCAACTCCTACAAGGCCTGATTGACCCAGCCTTTGTTTCTTCACTTCCTGGGAGCAGCAGCAGCTTTCCTGCTGTTGGCCATAGCCTGTGACTGTTACGTTGCTATTTGCAAGCCTCTCCACTACACCATGCTTGTGAACAGGACTGTATGCTGTGCCCTGGCTGGAGCTTCGTGGGGCGGTGGCTTCATTCATGGCATCATTCTATTTGCTCTCACCATCAAGCTCCCCTTCTGTGGCCCCAACGTCCTGGACGACTTTGTCTGTGATGTGCGTCAGTTGGCGAACTTGGCCTGTGCTGACCTTACACGGCGGAACTTCTGATGTTCCTCAACAATGGAGTTGTCATTGTCATGTGCTTTGCACTTCTCCTCATCTCCTACATAATCCTCTTGCTGAAGCTCCAGACACACCAAAACAAAGAACAAAATAACCTCCACCTGCGTTTCCCACATCATCGTTGTTTTTGTCACGCTTGGCCCAGCTGTCTACATATATGTCCTACCCTCTGAGGCTGTCCCAGTGGAAAAGGTTTCCATTGGGAAACCTTTCTTTTCCATACGGTTGTCTTCCCTTGACTAATCCCATGATCTACATGCTGTAACAAGGAGATCAAAAGCTCCGTGTGGAAGTTGGTCAGCAAATACATATTAAAAAAAAAATTTGAAAGAAATAAATGAAAGTTTATTTGTTCCTCGTTTTGTTCATGCAATTTTCTTAGGAACAAATCCACACTGTACGTTATGTAAAAGCATAATGTACAAGTGATAACCTTCAAGAAGTCCTTTTCTATCAAAAAAATCCCTAGAGTGATACTAAAACCTGTATGGAATAAGTTAAGGAAGAACCAACCTGTGTAAAGGAACCAACTCATGCACTATGAAGTTATCATTAAGAATCTTTTAAATTCATTAGAAAGTATCTGGTAGGTGTTGAGACTTCATAGAACTATTACTGGACTACTGGTTCAGCTTCAACCATGGTAATTCATTATTTCAGTTTATAGTCAAACTTTCACTGTTGATGCTGCCTTCTCGTTGGACTCATTCATGATCCCACCATTGAATGAGTTGATTACATTTCCACAAAGGGAGAGTGTGAAAGCTGCTGGATGATCCAGCTTGCAGGCAAGCTTTGCAATTCATATAGCATAGGCAAGACATTGCAATCTGTTAAGTAAAAATCAAAGACAATGTAGCTATAGCTTTACAGGACGTGCAGATCATAAACTTTATCCATACAGTTACAGACATTTGCAGCACAGATGTCTGTCTGAATTAGTCACTAAGGATTCCAGCAAAACTAACAGGCATTTCTAGGGAGAAGTTCAGCTAACCCTTTCTTAATTTCTACTTTGAGAAGTAATAAACCATGCCTTAGGCGTTTTTGTCTCGCCCCTTGTACTTGCCCTGTAATCCGCTTTATAGTTTGACCCCAAGGTGGTCAGCCAAATAATTCTTCTCAATGGGAAACTGTGCTTTCAGAGAGCATGGTTTTCTTACTGCAGTGTAACTTCCTTAGGCAGTGTAGATGATGCAGAGTGAGCTAAACACGTCTCCGTCCACAAAGTCCTCCAATAATCTCTCAGAAGACATTGCATCCTACAGGTCACGGAGTTCTTGGTTCTCACATAACGCTCTAGCATGCTGTAAATATCCAAATGCAGTTGCCCTTGCAGTAGGGTATTTTTGTTCTTGTTGTTCCTTTCTTCACTAACTTTCTACATATCACTAGGTGAAAGAAAACGCCATAAAGTCAAGAGTGCCTTTCTCAGGAATGCACTCAGCTCTGAGCACCACCACTTATACACGGCCTTCTGTCACACTGCTGCCATCAGCTGCCGCTGTCGGCCTCCCCAGTGCTTCCACCATGGTTACCTGACATCCCTACAGTCCTGCACCCGCTCAGAAGTAATACTTAAAATGCATTCTTCCATACTTCATGACAGAGGATTGAAGAGACTCACTTTTGCGTGGTGCTAAGGATGGTCCATCCCCAACACGTCCCTTTGCGCGCTGCAAGGCCCAGCTGGCATTCTGGCAGCCTGCTGGCTGCTGCTCCCTAACGCAGGGAACCGCACTGTGCTGCTTCTGAGGAGAGAAAGAAAGGAGGGTCCATGGAAATGGGCACCCAACATCTGCAAAGAGATGCAGCGTTCCAGATCGTGCCAGAGACAGGATATCACAGTGCTGAGTCATTAGCTACCACTAAAGGAAACAAACATTTGGGAGAGTATTCACAGCAACTGCTGCAATTTCTGGGCATACCCCAGCTTTCTTACTGTTCAGGTGGAGAAGACTGGCGCTCACAGACATCAGTTCAGTGGGTTAAACCAACACACCTGCAAAATGCCAGCATTATTCAGGAAACAGTCTTCAGGTGCCACAGTTCAATCCACGCAAAGTTATTGTGCAGAGCCTTAGCTCTTGACTTCCATTTCTTCCCTAAATTTTACTACTGCAAGCAGCTAGAACAAACCTTTCAGGTGAAATTCAGGGCAGCAGGGACCTGGCAAACCATAACTAGGTGCAGCTGGCAGGAGGGCAGTTCACGCTCTTTGCTCCCACCCTGCCCCAGCAGGTTAAGGAGCCTGGCAATGCTGTCCTGTTGCAGCACATGCAGAATCCAACCGGTTATGGAGGTAACAAAGGACCAGTAGTGCTCCCCCTGCTCCAGCTTTTCCCCTTCAAAATGAGAGAAAGGAAGAAAACCCAAACAAATAAATCCAGCCATACTTTTCCATATGCAGAGCAGGAATGGGAACTGCGTCTGTCTTCTCATTGAGACAGTGGTGGGGAAGCTCAGTTCCTGGGGTCCTCTCCACAGGGACTGCCCCCTGGCTTCACTCTTTCTTCAACTGCCTCAATCCCCAAAATCTCCTTTTGGAAAGAATCCCTAAAGAAAGAATCTGCAAGTGAAAAATAGTAAGGAGAAGCATTTTCCCAGCTTTCTTCTATCATGCACTCTAAAGTACTCTTGAGTAGGACAGTGTCTTAAAATCAACTGGTTACAAGAACCATCCCCAAAATACAACTAGATTCTGTACAGCTGCCATGATTTCTGACAGCAAGTGTTCTCCATCTCCTCAACATTTATACACCTTGAAGCAAGTGGCTGGTGTTGCTGTCATGAAGAAAACTCCCTTTGTCTTCCACCCCTACTGCAGCCGCAATAGCTGCACTGGTACGATCCACGTGTTCAACAGACCTCAGCTCTGCCTTAGCCAGGCACAGTGGCTGTCCTCCTCCCTCCCAGCTCACACACCAGAGCACTGCTGTGCCACATGGTAAGAGCAGCAGTGACAGTGGGCAGCACCCATCAGCCTCCACCCTGCTCTCACCACCAGCTGGGACAAGGGCTGACATAGCGGGCCCACCCCAGCCCAGCTTTTCTTCTGAGACACCTCCCAGCAACCACTCAGCACCAAACCCAGTTCACCCACTCGGCCTGCTCAGCCTGAGCTGTGCCCAGCTCATGCACGTGCTGCAGCAGTGCTTCTGACGGGTTCTCACAGGGCGATCTCTCTCAAGGAAGGCCCAGAGCCCAGTCTCTGCGTGCAGCACCAGCTCTGCTCACCAGCTGTGGGACAAACGCTCCCACCCCAGCAACAGTTGTGACCTCTGTGAGTGCCCACATCACTTCTGGGCCTCCATCAGACGTAATCCAAATTTTAAGAAACCAACAGCAGGGTCACCCAATGGAGTTATCTGAAGTAAAATAACAAAGAAGTTAAGATGACTCTTGTGTAGCCAGCTCAGGTCACCCTCTTGCTCAGGTGCTGCATGATCGGACAAAGGAGATGTTGCCTCTGAGGTGGAGGCTGGAAGGGTCTGGGCTTTCAAACTGTCAGCAAGCATTTGGATGAGCCACCTTCCTGCTGAGGAGCTCCTTAACATCATTCCTGCCTCCTCCGGTACCGTACTGGGAGATGCTCCAGAGTTCATTAGCCTGGACTCCCATCAACAGCTGCTCCTGCACTGACCTTCACTCACACTCTGATACCGTCCACTTCCAGCACAAGCTGACCTGCAAGGAAATGTGGGATTAATGCAAATGCAGAAGCCCACGGCTGTGTCACCACCACGTATTGCAGCCTTGGGAAGTCAGCTACAACTACAACCTTGGTCAGAATTAAAACAGGCACAGTACATTAACTGTGACCTCTAAACTGAAGTAATTGTCACGATCAGAAATACATACTGAAATTGCTCACTTAACTATTGGTGGTTACCTCCAAACTCTTTTGCTTTTGGGAGAATATGGACTCAGAATTGAAGGATACAAGAAAAATGACATCTGCTTCACTGGAGGTGGTTAAGCTTGGAAGTAGGATTCCAAAATGAAAAGGTTTTCAACTCCTTATAAGGCAGAAAGCGATGGGATGATTGCTGACGCCTGCAGAAAGCCTGATCTGCTCTGCCACAGGTGGCTGAATGACACAAAAGCTGTGCTGCTCATTCAGAAGTGTGTGGGGCATGGGGTGGGCATGGGGCACCAACACACGGGATGTCAACACTCCTCGGGCACTTTCCCATCAGAAGGGAATTCCCTCCTCCCTGCCATGCCATGTCCACACCACTCCTAAGGGCTGTACTGACACAGTCAGCACAGAATCCATGCAAACGTTCTTTTCTCATCGTGGTGGTTTTTAACAGACGCAAGCAATGAGACATCAGGTCACTGTGTGGGCTGCTGGGTGACACTGCCATCATTTCCAAGCCATTGCTTCCTAGGGGCAAATAAAGTAAAATACTTTAAGAAAATTTCACACAGAGATTGCATACTATACTATTCTTTTACACAAAGCAGAAGGACAAAACAGGAGATACGTGCAGCTGCATCAACACCCCAGTTGCTGAAGGAATGGAAAGAGATCAAATGACAATACGTTATTCTCATACAAGGACTGCTCATCAGCACCCACTGCCCAAGGAGCAATGCAGGGAAGACTTGCATTTCTTCTTCTCCTAGCCAGAAACTGTTTTTCCTACCTTAAAAAGGAAAGGAAAAAAAGCCTGACATAGTGCTGACAGGGCAGGCAGATGTGGCACACCAAGGCATACTGAATCTGCAGAACATTTGAAACTTTCACCTTTCCTCCAAGAGCAGTCTAAACCTTCCATACCCACTCCTACTTTCACCACTATTCTTACCAAAGCTGCTTTTTCAGCTGGGGCTCCTCTCTGTCCTCAGCAGTATGACTCAGCACACAGATGCACCTCAGCTCCATTTCGTTTCCACGCCCACTTTGTGGGACCATGGGTTTCCCATCAGAAGGCTTCACACACACCGTGCGTTCAGCTCAGTGAAAGGAGACACAACTGATACAGGCTTGTTGTGCAAGAGAAATCCAGGTTCTCTTCTCATTCCCACAATCCTTCCAGTAGTTCAGTCCATTTGGTACATTACCATGTCCCGGATTCTCAGCTGTGTTTTCCACACACTAATCTGTCTACCAACAATGCATACACAGGAACCAAGAAACCAATAGCTACACTCAATCATAACCCAGGGCAAGGAAATCTCAGAGCAATCCTAAGTGAAATCACCACTTTTCTGAAACTCTGCCTCAAGCTCCTCACGCTCCCCCTCAACTCTTTTCTCAGAAGCCCACTCCTCTGCTTTTTCCTTTTCCTCTGAATGCTTGCATTTTTGTGCAGCCAGGACTTGGGAGAAAGCTGGGATGCAAACTGCAGAGAACTGTCCCAGCAATGAACAAACAGAAAGCCTGGGCAGAAAGACAGTGCATCAAGTCCAGATGCCTGTTATGTATCTGTACCTCTCTTTGGTGCTTTCTCCAGCTCTGTCTTCTTCCCCAGCCTTTCCGCACGGCCATGCTGCAGTGGAAGGCCACTGGCGTCAGTTTCTCGCAGAGAGAAAGCAGGAAATACTTGAAGAGCAACTCTTTGGAAGAAGATTTTAGCACAGCCAGCCACTAATTTCAAGTTTTCAAGCACAGTTTCTTAAATTTGCCTTTCCACTGCTCTAACATTATGCCTTCCTTACAGTCAACACGAGGCACTTTTCTCTCTCCTCCATCACACACACCCTTTCACAAAGTCCTATTTAGATGAAAGTACCCAAACTACAGCTCACAAAACATTCTTACCCACAGAGGCTTTCCATTTCCCCCTTTCTCAATAAGAGTCAATAGAATCCCATGCTCCATCCCTAAAATAAAGTACAGCCTTTCCATGTCACAGAAAGCAGTTGCCAATAGAATCCTTGTCCTATTAGCCCACATCCACCAAAATCCCTCCAATACACCATTTCTACAGCCAAAACAAACTCATTTTTTCAACTGAAATGCATTTACAGAAAGTATTACTAGTCTCATTCCTGCTGAGTGAGTGGCAAATGAATCCACATCTGTCTGACAGCTCTACAATGCACAAAGCAAAGCTGCACAAGCAAACACAACGCTGTCAGGTGCATGAGCTGAGAAACACTTCATTCCTAAGTCAAACAACTGTGAGTACAAGTACCTCCACACTGTTTGGCCTCTCCAAGGAACAGACACAGCTCTAAGAACCATTTAGACACAGACTCGGATCGCTCTACTGCCACCGACAGCCACTGTCAGCCTCTCTATTGCTTCCAGTACAGCGCTGCCATCAGTCACTCTTTCCTCTCAAGACTCTCTTGTTTTCTCACTTACCTCCTTAGTTGCACTAAGGAAATGGTTTTGCCATTAGCTACGGCATCCACCCCCAACCAAACCAACACATCTATCAGTCAGCAGGGTTGCACCCCATGAGGCCAGGCCTCATGCCATGACAGCAGAGGAGCAAGGTCCAAGGCTGCAGCAAGGGAGAATTTGCTCAAAGGCAACAGCCGTGGGCACAGGCAAGAAGCTGCTTATCTTCAGAAGGATTCAGGTAGGCAGGGATCTCCTTTGCCTACACTGCCAACCCTTCAATGAGGGCTGGGAAGGGGTGGATCCTGGCTCCACCCCTTCTGTCATTCTGGAACATGGAATGCTCTGGGTTGGCCCTGCCTTTCTACCAGGTGAAAAATCAGGTTTCAAGCCATGTCTCAGCATTTACACTACAGCATCCCTTAGCATTAACTCCACAGGACAACCCTTAACCCTTTACCTTAACCTAAAAGGCTAATCCTTAACACTCACCCCAAAAGATACTCCTCAGCCCTAATCCAAAATGCTAACGCTTAACCCTCATTCCCATCTCAAAAGTGCTGCTGTTGTCCCTAACAAAAAGGACAAGCCATAAACCCCCAACCAGGTGGGCACACCCCCACCATCACTAACATCAAGTGTTAAGCCTTAACCTTTAAACCTAACAGAAAACAGTAACGTGAAACCCTAACCCCAAAGGGTTACCCTCAGCACTTAGCTCTAGCACTAAACACTAACACTTCATCACAATCCACAAGTGTAAACCTTAGGATCATAGGATCACCACGGTTGGAAACAACATCTAAGATCATCTAGTCCAACATTTCCCACTAAATCACATCCCTCGGTACAATACCTAAACACTCCTTGAACACCTCTGGGGATGGTGATTCCACCATTTCCCCTTCCATAAAAACCTAACCCAAAAGGGTATATCCCATCACCATCACCCACAAGGGTAACTGCAGACAAAGGCAATAGCAAATACAGCTGCTTTAAACCAGTCCTAAATTACCCAAGAAAAGTAAAGGACACAAACCTGTAAATACAGAATGAGCCAGCAGGATGAGGAAATGAGCAGAGATTTCAGAAACGCGTCTGCTGTCAGGGAGGGGAGTTCAGGCCTGCCCCAGCACCACAGATCTCCATGACATGACACAACATGGGGAGGTGGCAAAGGTGACAGGGCTAGGAGGAGAGCTGGCGGAGGAGGAAGGTTGGATGCCTGGCAGTTTGAGAGGGACTGAGGTAGCCTCACCCATCACAGACGTGGTCAGCGCAGACACTTTGGTGTCCGACATGATGTAAAGTGTCTTCGTAGGGCTGGACGTGGTCACTGCAGAGAAGGAAAGAACGTGGTCAGCAGTTGTGGGGACAGGGTGCCTACCCTGGGCTGCAGCCCTGGCAGCAGAGTTCAAAGCAGGTTTCAAACAGGCTTCAAACTGCACAGAAAACCCCCTTGTCTCATTTTGTTTTCAGACTGACTCCAAAATAAACCCCAGCACTGCCACAGCCTGCGCAGAGCACAGCAAGGGAGCCCCAAACCTTTCAGCTCCCTTTCTAGACCCCTCAGAGTCTAAGAATCCTCCCTCCCTTTAGTGATCTCACTCTCTCCCCAGGGGGCTAGGACCATAGGCTTCTTCCTTGGCCATCCCACTCTCAGAGCTGTCACACAGCTCGTGCATCTTCAACTCTGACCCACCAGCACTGAAGCGCACACACCACCTGACATGGCTTCACAAGCAACCATCTGCCTTCGCATCACATGCCTCTACCTGCCTTTGCTAAGCAAGCACGCACCTACCTGCCTTTGCTTTGGAAGCATGCACACGCTTCCCTTTGCTAAGCAAGACCACAGTCCCTTTTAATCTCAGGAGGGAATAAAACTGCCCGAACAAAAAGGGTACAGCAAGGCTCTCTCTAGGACGCCTGTTGTCTCAGCAGAGTTGACAGTTACTTAAAATGCACAAAGTACCTACAAAACCATCACGCTCAAACAAGGAAAGTAAACAAGTCCAGGATGCCGTGAAGGGTTCCTAGCTCTTTGTAGGTAATACCTGCTCCGTGGGCACAGGATGCGCACAAATTGCCCCTCATCTCTTCCCCATCCCCATCCCCTTGCCCCCCCCCCGTGATTTCCACAGGCATTTAGAGACTCTGTGGAAAGGCAACATAAGGCTCATGGAGAAGACTGGATGTACATGAGGTTTTTCCCTTCCCTGGTGCTAGAGCACTGCTTGTCTAGATGATGAATGTTTTTCATACAAGCACCAACCAAGCGTGGCAACAAACAGCTGAAATGGCATTTCCCCTGCAAAACAACCAGCCTGTCTAAAGACCTCACCTCAGAGACTTGCCAAAAAGGCCAGAACTCCCTTTTGGCAGGCTTACTCACAGAACAGCAGGCTTCTCTTCACCGTGCATCACATGGACACAAACAGGCTGTTTGTGCAAGGAGGGCAATTTCACCTGAGCACCTCACCATATGTGTTCCCTCCACCCTGCTTTTCTGCAGAGATACAAGGATAAAAACCTCAGTTCCTCTGAGCAACGACTGGAAGGAACTCTGGAAAATTCTCCATTCAAAAGCAGCTCCTTTGTGGTCTTGGTTCCTGAGGGCTCCTTTGGATCACCTTTCAGGCAAAGTGTAGGAGGTTCTACTGTACAAACCTATGTACCTGGGTACCTTTTTCCACCCCAAAACTAATTCTGACAGAGTTGTGATGCAGACATTGGACACGGAGAAGAAGAGAAAAAGAACAGAAGAGAGGATAAAATTAAGGATACCGGTAAGGAAGAAGCGCAGAAGATGAAAAGCACAATAGGATACAGGCAAGACAGCAAAAGAGATGAGCAGTAGCGGAGAGAATAAAGGTAAGAGACGCTGAGAAGGATAAGAGCAGAAGGAGAACAGACAAGAAAGAAAGAAGAGCAGAGAAGAAGAAAAAGGATGTAGGTAAGAAAAACAAGCAGACAAGGAGAAAAGCAAAAGAGGTATTAGCGTATACAGAGCGTATACAGAGAAGACAAAAGCAGAAGTGGAGAGAAGCTGAAGAGGAAAAGCGAGAAAGGAAGTCTGGCAGAAGTACAAGAGACGGTAAGAGAGGAAAGTGGCAAATGAGAAGAGCAGAAGAGAAGTGAGTACAGAAGAGCAGAAAACGAAAAGAGCAGTAAAGAAGAGCAGATCGTGCTATGAAGAGAACAGTAAAAGGAGAGCACATGAAGAAAGAGGAGAGAGGACAGTGAAGAAGGAACTGCAGAAGAGGACAGTAGAAGGTGTGAGGACTGGAAAGAAACAAAGTGAGTGTAGTAACAGGACACCATTTCCCTTGGGACTCTGCAATCTCTTTCACTTCTGACAGACGGAGGTGCTGAGAAGAACAAGAGCCATGTCTGTGTTCACCAAGGACTCACCTCTGCACGTGCAGCGGCAGCTCTCAGAGAAGCCTTCTTTAGTCCCACTTTCCTCTCTTCAGGTCCTGGCAGGCATGGGGAGGAGCCTGACCACCAATGAAGACCGAGGCAAGACACTTATTGAGCACCTCAGCTCAGCTTTTTCCATGTCTGAGGAAGCCAGTTCTCTGTCCTCATTTATCAGAGGGGGAACGCTCTCCTTGGCCTGTCTTCTGCCTGCGTACCTGTAGAACCCCTTCTTGTTATTTTTCACATCCCACACCAAGTTCAGCTCCACCTGTGCCTTGGCTTTCCTAATCCTATCCCTGCACACAGACAGCAGCCCTGGCAGGAACGCAGCGCTGTGGCAATTTGCAGAGCATAACATGCAGTTCCATCAGCGCATTGTGTTTTCGCACTCAGACGTTACTGGCTGCCGAGCGGAGCGGCTGATAAGGCCATAGTGAGCCACTTTTTCCTAGCAGTGTATGTGGGACCTGAGGAAAATGTCCTCGCGCGTGTTGAGGCAAAAGATACAAGTATTCTACTGGGACTCTGGTGCTTCTCATGAGGCACAGTCATGGAGGCAGAAGGTAGAAGTATTCATTTGTGTCCCCATGCAAAGTTATTGAGGAGGAACGAGGCTGTTCTCCCACTAAAGCTGAAAGTTTCAGAACGATCACTCATGGATTCCTTTTGCTAAACTCATGCGCTGGTTCTTAAACTGATGTGCTAATCCCTACTGCTGAACAGAGCAACCCACATCAATCCCCCCTTTTCCTTTGAGGATTACGATGTTCACATCCTAATCCTCACCACCTTTGACCTTTCATACTTAGATACATCTCCACAGTCCAATCACACTACAAGGAAGGATGCATACATACAGCGATTACACACACCATCCCCACAAATAACTTCTTTAACCAGTGCAATTTGGGAAGCCAGGAAGTCACGCTGGTTTCAGCTCACATCGTCTTATGTTGTGCAGTATTTCACTTTGGTGCCATATCTTATCTCCATCTGCTTCAATTCTACCACTCTGACCTACATGAACACAACAATATCATTTATTGCTGCATGAACTCCTTCTTGTGCACCTAACAAGATACCTGAAGCCCTTCTACATTGCAACACCACCCAGGCCAAGCTCTGGACTTTTTCCCTTTTCTTCTTCCTTTCTGCCCCTCTTCCCCTCTCTCCTTCTTCCTTTCCTTTCCTTCTTTTCCCTTGTCCCCTTTTTTCCCCTTTTTCCATTTCCCTCCCCCCTCTCCCTCCCTCCCTCCCTTCCCATTCCTCCCTCCCTCCCTATCAGCCTGGCTCTCACGCTGTTGTCCAGATGCCCGTCTTCCTTTTCCCACACCTCCATGCTCTGCCCACAACCCCCTGTTTGGCTGCATCTCCCTGCGGATGTCCCACCCCACAGCCCCACTCACAGCCGCCATCCCCGGAGCTCTGCCCTCCCCCAGTCGCTCCCCCACCTCCCCAGGAGATCCCTGAGGGCTCTCCGTTCCCCCCCCACCCTTCTTCGCCCCCCGCTGCCCCTCGAACCCCACTCGGGCTTCAGGCCGTGCGTGCAGGCCGCGCTGCCACGGCGACAGCGCGCCCTCCCTCCTTGCGGCGCGGGAAGCCGTCCCCGCGGCGACAGCGCATGCGCGGCGGCGTCTCCATAGCGACAGCGCCCCGGCGCGGCCGTTGCTCGAGCGACGCGCCGTCCCCGCTCCCCGCGGAGTGACGTCATCACGCGGCGACCCGAGGACGCGGCCATGCGAAAGCGGAGCGGGGCCCCGCGCTGCTCCAGCGCCGCGGCGCAGCCCCGGGACTCCGAGCGCCGCCTCAGCTTCTACGAGTGGGTGTTCGGGGGCGGCGGGGGCACCGGGAGCATCGGGGCTGGGGCCGTCCTGTCTTGGCCGCGTGGGTCCTCTGCTGCTCAGGGCCTCTGCTCGGCGGCGGGAGGTGCCCTGTGCCCCCCGCCCTTCCCCCCCACCCACGGTGTTTCACTGCCTTCCCCCCACACCCATCCCCCCCGCCGCGGGTCACCCACAACCTCCCGAGTCCCTCAGTCTGACCGCTGGGCTTACGCTCTCCCCCCCCGTTCCCCGCCTCCACTTCCCCCATTCTCATCGCTGGAGTCCTCTTCCACCCGTCCCCTCAGTTCCTCCGTCACTGTCTGCCCCTGTTCCCCATTCTGACCCCCAGGCTTCCGCGTCTGTCTCTCACTGATCCGTTGTGTCCCCATTCTCTCCCCCGACCCCCCCAAGTCTTCCAATTTTCTCCCCTAGATTCATCCCCCTCCCCCGTCCCTTCTATCTGACCCCCAGAATTCTCTGTCCCCTCAAGTTCCCCCGCTCCAATTCCCCCATTCACATCATAGAATCTCCTACCATTCCCCAGTCCCCTCTATTTGCACCCCCAGGGTCCCTTGTCTTCCCTTCCTCCCCCTGCTTCTGACCCCATTTTCTGTCCCCTACAGTCCCCTGTACCCCCATACCCTCCTCCCTGCCCTCTGGAGTCCGTTCCCCTATGTTGACCCCCAATTTCCCCCAACTGGACCCCCTTTACGTCCCATAGAACCCCCCCACGATCTCCAGTTCTCCCCTCCCACCCCTCCCTCCACCCCCAGACCCCCTTTCCACTCACGTGGTCTGCCTCTCCTCTTTACCCCCCCCCCCCCAACTAGCACTCTCTCCTCCCAGACCCCCTTTACACCCCACAGAAGCTCCACACAACTCTCCAGTTTCCCCCCTCCACCCCTCCCTCCATCCCCAGACCCCCTTTCCACCCCACAGAATCCTCACTAGCTCATTTCTCCCCCTGCCACCCCCTGCCGAACCCCCCTTATCCCCCGTTGGAATCATGCAAAAGGATCTGCAGGAGAAGTCCTAGAGAGGTCTGGGGGCATCCAGGGGGTTCCAGACTCATCCAGAAGAGTCTGGAGTTATCCCAGAGTGGTACTGGGGCATCCAGAGAGTCCCCAGGTTGATCCCATGGGCCCCTGGAAAGATCTGTAAGCTCCCACTAGGAGTCCAGGAGCACTGAGAGGTCTCTGGTTGTGAGAATCTTTCTTTGTTTTTTGGCTCAAAGCTTGCTTCCTGAGGTATTTCTTGTGATAAGACTCTGATTGATTTGTTGAGGAGGCAAGAGATGGGTGCTACCGTGTGACAATTGACATCCCTCTGGGAACATTTGAAAGCCCCTTCCTCCAGAGTTGCTTACCTCTGGAAGAGAGTGCTCAGAAGTGCTTACTGGCGGAAGATCTGGCCTGTGACTAAATAGCTCCAGCCTTGTATGGGAAAATTGGGGAACGATACCATCGTGTCCTGTGAAAAACAGGATGCAGATGGGCATCCCTGCTCCCTCTTATCTGCTGTCAAGGCCCGGAAGGTGGGAACAAAGGAATTTCTGCTAAGATCCCAGAGCCAGAAACTGCCACTCCAAGGAGTGGCACTCAACCACTTTGGATTTGAGCTGTCACTCCAAAGACAGCTGACTCGACCACTTTGAAAGCATTGAAAAAGGCCATCATCACCATGGTCACCGTTGTCGTCGTCGCCATCAACAACAATGCCCTATCACCCACCACTACTGAAGATCAAAGGCTGAACTATGAACCACGCTGGATCCATGGTGGTGACTATGTCCCTCTTTCTTCCGATAAAGACTCCTTGCTTCTTCTTTCCTACCTTTTCTATCGCCCTCCTTTCCTTCCCCATTACCCTAATTCATAATAGCATCCGTCCTCCCCTTCCCCATCTCCCTAATTAAGATCTGTAATAAACTGGTCGGACCAACATTTGAACCGTTGTTTCTTAATTTCACGCCGGGTATACAGATATTAAAAGAACCTCCTCTCCCTCCTATAAATCGGAGTGAGACACTGGTCTGATCTGAAGATGTCCCAGTAGAGTCTGGTACGGTGCAGGGAGTCCTCATGAGGGTCTGAATGGTCCTGGAGTCATCCAGAATGGTTTGGGGATGTTCCAGAGAGGACTTGGCGGGTCTGGGGGGTCCTCATGTTGATCCATGGGGTCTGTGGATTCATCCAGAAGGGTCTGGAGATGTCCCAGAAGGATCCTGTGGGGTCCAGGGAGTCCCAGGTGTGTCCAGGACATCCTCAGAGGGATTCAGAAGGGTCTGAGGATGTCCCTGAGAGGACTTGTAGGGTCTGGGGGGTCCTTAGGTGGGTTCCAAGGGACCTGTTGTCAACTGGAAGGGTCTGGAGATGACCCAGAGGGGCACAGGGTGACTGCTGTCACCGTCATTGGGTGTCATTGGGTGTGGGCATCACTTGGGTGTCACCGTTATCACCATCTTTGAATGTCACCGTCATTGGGTGCCTCCAGGTGTCATTGGGTCTCACCGTCAACAGCTGTCACCATCACTGGGTGTCACCATTGTGACTGTCTTCAGGTGTCGCTATCATTGGGTGTCACTGCTTTTGGGTGTCTCTGTTGTCACCATCGCTGGGTACCACTGAGTGTCACTGTCCTTGGGGTGTCACCATCATTGGGTGTCACTGTTGTCTCTGTCATTGGGTGTTACCATCACTCTGGTGACACTGTTAAAAAGTTGACTGCATGTGACCTCAGTGTGGAACAGCTGTGGCACAGTGTCCCCATCACTGGCTGTCACTTTTGTCACCATCACTTTTGTATCACCATCACTTGTGTGTCACCATCTCTCGGGTGACAGCATTCCCTGTGCTCTGACCACCACATGGGGGCAGGCACAGGCGGCCCCACACAGTCACCGTGCTGTCACTGAGCCTCACACTGTCCTTTGTCACCCCTCCAGGCCTGCCTACAGCCGGACCCAGTGACACCGGCGCCCTCTGGTGCTGTCACCATCATCTGTCATGAGGACAGGGATGCACACAGTGGTGAACTCTGTGCCACCACCAGAGGGGACCAGGGGTGACATCAGTGTGGAACAGCTCTGACGGGGTGTCATTGTCATTGGGTGTCATCCTCACGAAGAGGGGACAAAAGGACCCCCCTGGGGACATTCTGTCAAAGTTGGGGACACCGTGAGCAGCTTGAAGACTTTCCAGGGGAAGTGGGGACACCGCATCATGGTGTCACATCCCCAAAGTTGGGGATGCCTCCAGAGTGTGATGCCCTGAAGTTGGGGACTCCCCTATGTCATCCCCACAGTGTCACACCCCAAAGCTGCGAACAAATCTGTGTCACCCCAATGGTGTCACACCCCAAAGTTGAGGACACCCCCACAGTGTCACACCATGTAGTTGGGGACACCTCTCCGTCACTCCAATGGTGTCATACCCCAGCATTGGGGACACTGCCACAGTGTTGAACCCCAAAGTTGGGCACACTTTTATGTCACCTTGACAGTGTCACACCCCAAAGTTGGGGACAGTCCCACAGCTGGGGGCGCCCCCACATCCCCCCATGGTGTCACATTCCAAAGCTGGGAGGCCCCTTCTGTGTGTCCCCCACCACAGACCACACTGTTCCCATGGGGTGGGGGCAATATACATATATATATGTTTTATACATATACATATGTATAACACATATACAGACCCTCATCTCCATCCCATACCCATATCCCAAATCCATCCCATATCTACAGCCCATCCCATAACCATCTCCCCTTTTCCCATCCCGTATCTCGTCCTCTATCCATATCCCAGACCATATTCATTCCATGTGCACATCTAATCCCAAGTCGATACCCCCGTATCCTATCCCAAATTGATCCCATATCCATATCCCAAAATATAAAGAAACACAACCAACAGAACAGCAAAGAAACAGGATTTAATGTCATGGCAGAGTAGAGATGACAACTGACAAAAAAAAAAAAAGAATAAGAAAAAACAAAAAGCAAACAGAAAATAACACACAAGAAACACTAAGACACCATGAAACTACAAGCTGGAGGCATTGGGTCCAGGCCAGGCAGAGCACCAGCACAGAGCACGTCACAGCACAGATGACATCAGCCGGGCCCCTGGAGCCTTTATGCTGTCACAGTGCGTTTCCATGAGGACGGAGGGCCCTGCCCAAGGCAGCTGGGTGCAGGCACCTCCTCTGTGAGCTGCGCTGCCCGCAGCCGCTCGCCGTGCCCTGTGCCTCAGAGCAGCCCCGGCAGCAGAGAAGCTCAGCCTCATCCCGCTCTGGGTTGTGGCGAAGTGTTACCGTTTGTGTGATTGGTGAGTGCTGAGTTACCCTCTTGGGTTCGGCTTTCGGCTTAGGGCTTACCAGATGGGGTTCTGCTTCAGGGTTACGTGTCAAGCGTTCTGCATTTGGGTCAGGTTTAAAGGTCACCCTTTTGGCTGAGGGCGAAGCGTTAAGGCAAACGGTTTGGGGTTTGTGTTACCGGTTTCTCTCTGGGGTTAGGCTTGTTATCAGTTTGGGTTAGGGGTTGTGCCGTTACGGAAGGGTAAAGGGTTACCGTGTTGGAGAAGCGTTAAGAGTGATGGGTACCCATTTTTGGTTTGGTTTAATGGTTGCCCTTCGAGGTTTGGATTGGGGTTTAGGATTCAGGGATACCCTTTTGCATTAGGCGCAAGATCTACCTTTTTTGGATATGGCTAGTGCTTGCCATTTTGTGTTAGTGATAAGTGTTAAGGGTGACACATTTCTGGCATGTATAAGAGTTACCAGATCCACAGAAATTCGTAGGAATATTCATAGGAAAAAAACCGATGGAAAGAAAGAAACTGCAAGGAATAAATCAACAAAAGTAGAGAAAACATTGGAAAGCAGTAGGAAAAACTGAGGGAAAAAAAAGCAAACAAAACCTATGACATCCAAGGGAACAAAATACCCAACAGAAAATAAATAATAACTAACAAAACGAAAGAAAAACAGGCAGGAGAAAAAAAGACTAAGAAAAATCAAAGCAAAACTACGAAAGGGAATGGAAAGAAAAGGCAAAGACATACAATGCTGTATCATGGCAAAGCAAAGGATTCAAACAAAAAAAAAAAAGCAAACTAATGCAAGAGGAAGTAAATGGAAAAAGAAACAGAAAAGAAAAAGAAAGGGAATAAAAGAGAACTAAGTAAAGCAAGCAGAATGAAAGGCCATGCAAAGGAAAGGGTGGAAGGAAAACCAAGAGCAAAGGAGAGCAAAGCAATGGAAAAAGGAATAAAATGAAAAGGAATATTCAGGAAAAAGAGAAAAGAAATGGAAAGAAAGAAACTGCCATGAAAATCCAACCCAAGTGAAGAGAACAGTGGAAAGCAAAGGAAAAAAACCAACAGGTAAGAAAACTAAGCAACAACAAAAGAAAGCAAACCAAAACAGAAAAGTAAAAACTAAATAAAAAGGCAAAGAAAAAAGAAAAAGGGAAGAAAACAGAAAACCTAAAAAAAAAAGAACAAACAACGGTTCAAAAAAAAAAACCCAGAATACAAAAAGAGACAAAACAGGCAAAACATGTAAAAGAACAAAAGGACAAAAAATGAAAACACACACACACACACAATGAAATATTAAAAACAAAAACAAAAACAAAAAAAACAAAAAAAAAACCACAAAAAGAAAAACACACACAAAAACAAAAAAACCCAAGAAAATAAAAAGCAAAACCAACATAAATTAAAAAACCCCCAAACTAAACACCAAACATACAAAAATTGCAACAAAAACACACAAGCATAAAACTAAAACCGCAAATAAACAGAAAAAAGTTAAAAAGAAAAGCAAAAATTAATCATAAAAAACAGAAAAGCAAAAAACAAAAGCACAAAAAACACACAAGCACCAAAAAACCAAAAAGATGTAAAAACAAAAAAAGAAAAAAGCAAAAAATAAACAAGCATAAAATAGAAACAAAAAAGCAAAAAGGAACGAAACAAAAACCACAAATACATAAAATAAGAAACCAGAATGAGCACAAATCATAAATCAAAAACCAAAAACAAACAAAAAAAAACCAGAATACAAATACCAACAATGCACACCACAAATACAAAAGTTACAATAAAACACACAATACAAAAATTACCATAGAACACACACACAAAATGAAGAAAAAAAAAAAAGAAAAAAAAAAAAGAAAAAACAAACAGGAAAAAAAAGAACTAAGCATAAAAAAAAGAAAAGCAAAAAGAAATGGGCAAAAATGACACAGTAAAGAGAAAAAAAGATAAAAAGAAAAAACAATAATAAAAAAGAAAAATCCAACAACTAAAACAGAAACAAAAATATTCAAAGCAAACCCAAAAAGGGAAAAACAAAAAAAAAGCAAAGACAACAATATACAATGGCGAATGAAAGGATTTATACAGACAAAGACGGGGGAAAAAAAATGCCAGCAAACAACAGCTAAATGAGAACGCAAAAAAAAAAAAAAAAAAAAAAGCCAAATACATTAAAAAGGGGAGCAAAGAGAACAAAAGGGAAGAAGCAAAGTAGAAAGTAGGAAAAGCAAAGCAAAACAAGAAAACCAAAAAGCCAAGGAAAAGAAAGAACAACAAAACGGAAAGCAAACCAAAGGAAAAAATAAAAATAAAAATAAAAATAAAAATAAAAATAAAAATAAAAAAAATAAAAATAAAAATAAAAATAAAAATAAAAATAAAAATAAAAATGAAATAAACTTTGGAAACCTAAGCAAAGAAGCAGTAAAGAAAACGAAATCAAGTGAACAAACGAGAGCAAACCAATGCGACCCAGCGGAAAAAGAGACAAGAAACGGAAACAAAAAGAACCCACACCAACCAACAGAAGAGCAAAGAAATCTGCTCCTCAATTGGATGGCTCAGCAAAGATGACAAGAGACTGGTGCAGCCAGAAGCAAACCATCCGTGCCTGGGAGGAGGAAAGGGTAGCTACTGGGCATGCTGCGACCTCCACCAGAGATGCACTTTCTCAGCTAGCGCCCGTGCAGGAGTCCGCGGCTGCTAATGAGGACAAACCATCTCTCTGGAGGAAGGGAAAGCGCTCGTGGTCATGCCGAGGAGGAGGTAAGGGTAGCTACCGGGCACGGATGTGCCGGCCATCTGATGAAAGCCTCCAGTCCATGTCGAGGCATGAGGCAAGGACACCCAGGAGGCGGGAAGGCAGCTGAGCCATTGAGGAAGCACCAAGCAGAGGAGGAAAGCAGAGGGAGCTGGCTTGAGTTAAACAAGTCAGCAAAGGAAAGATAAAAATGAAGAATCCAGAGGACTAATGTCAGGTAAGTAAAGGCAATGTAAGAGGAAGCAGGCAGGCATGGGGACAAGGAAGGAGGAAGAATGTAATGAGAAAAAAAAAAAAAAAAAAAAGAGGAGCTCATGGAATGCAAAAAAAACTACATTGAAATGGAGAAAAGAAAAGCAATACTTCTAGAACAGAAAAAAATAATGCAAAGGCATGGTCTGGAAAGAAAAAGAACCAACAACAAAGGAAAAGAAACAGCAGAAAGCAAAGCCAAAGGAGCAGTAAACAAATGTGAAAAGAAAAGTAGCAAAGTAAACCAAGGGAAAAAAGGACAAACAAAAAGCTAAGGCATAGACTGCAAGAATATGGCAAAGCAAAGAATTCAAGGAAGCACCTGAGACAATAAAAAAGCTAACAAATTTAAGGAGAGTACATGGCAAAAAAAAGGAAAAAGAAAAAAGAAAACAAACAGGAATAAAAGAGAAGCAGCAAAGTAGAAAGCAGTAGGAAAACTAAGTGGAAAAAAAAGCAAACAAAGCCTATGACATCCAAGGGAACAAAATACCCAACAAAAAATAAATAATAACTAACAAAACGAAAGAAAAACAGGCAGGAGAAAAAAAAGACTAAGAAAAATCAAAGCAAAACTACGAAAGGGAATGGAAAGAAAAGGCAAAGACATACAATGCTGTATCATGGCAAAGCAAAGGATTCAAACAAAAAAAAATAAGCAAACTAATGCAAGAGGAAGTAAACGGAAAAAGAAACAGAAAAGAAAAAGAAAGGGAATAAAAGAGAACTAAGTAAAGCAAGCAGAATGAAAGGCCATGCAAAGGAAAGGGTGGAAGGAAAACCAAGAGCAAAGGAGAGCAAAGCAATGGAAAAAGGAATAAAATGAAAAGGAATATTCAGGAAAAAGAGAAAAGAAATGGAAAGAAAGAAACTGCCATGAAAATCCAACCCAAGTGAAGAGAACAGTGGAAAGCAAAGGAAAAAAACCAACAGGTAAGAAAACTAAGCAACAACAAAAGAAAGCAAACCAAAACAGAAAAGTAAAAACTAAATAAAAAGGCAAAGAAAAAAGAAAAAGGGAAGAAAACAGAAAACCTAAAAAAAAAAAGAACAAACAACGGTTCAAAAAAAAAAACCCAGAATACAAAAAGAGACAAAACAGGCAAAACATGTAAAAGAACAAAAGGACAAAAAATGAAAACACACACACACACACAATGAAATATTAAAAACAAAAACAAAAAAAAAAACCAAAAAAAAAAGCACAAAAAGAAAAACACACACAAAAACAAAAAAACCCAAGAAAATAAAAAGCAAAACCAACATAAATTAAAAAACCCCCAAACTAAACACCAAACATACAAAAATTGCAACAAAGACACACAAGCATAAAACAAAAACCGCAAATAAACAGAAAAAAGTTAAAAAGAAAAGCAAAAATTAATCATAAAAAACAGAAAAGCAAAAAACAAAAGCACAAAAAACACACAAGCACAAAAAACCAAAAAGATGTAAAAACAAAAAAAGAAAAAAGCAAAAAATAAACAAGCATAAAATAGAAACAAAAAAGCAAAAAGGAACGAAACAAAAACCACAAATACATAAAATAAGAAACCAGAATGAGCACAAATCACAAATCAAAAACCAAAAACAAACAAAAAAAAAACCAGAATACAAATACCAACAATGCACACCACAAATACAAAAGTTACAATAAAACACACAATACAAAAATTACCATAGAACACACACACAAAATGAAGAAAAAAAAAAAAAGAAAAAAAAAAAGAAAAAACAAACAGGAAAAAAAAGAACTAAGCATAAAAAAAAGAAAAGCAAAAAGAAATGGGCAAAAATGACACAGTAAAGAGAAAAAAAGATAAAAAGGAAAAACAATAATAAAAAAGAAAAATCCAACAACTAAAACAGAAACAAAAATATTCAAAGCAAACCCAAAAAGGGAAAAACAAAAAAAAAGCAAAGACAACAATATACAATGGCGAATGAAAGGATTTATACAGACAAAGACGGGGGAAAAAAAATGCCAGCAAACAACAGCTAAATGAGAACGCAAAAAAAAAAAAAAAAAAAAAAGCCAAATACATTAAAAAGGGGAGCAAAGAGAACAAAAGGGAAGAAGCAAAGTAGAAAGTAGGAAAAGCAAAGCAAAACAAGAAAACCAAAAAGCCAAGGAAAAGAAAGAACAAAACGGAAAGCAAACCAAAGGAAAAAATAAAAATAAAAATAAAAATAAAAATAAAAATAAAAATAAAAATAAAAATAAAAATAAAAATAAAAATAAAAATAAAAATGAAATAAACTTTGGAAACCTAAGCAAAGAAGCAGTAAAGAAAACGAAATCAAGTGAACAAACGAGAGCAAACCAATGCGACCCAGCGGAAAAAGAGACAAGAAACGGAAACAAAAAGAACCCACACCAACCAACAGAAGAGCAAAGAAATCTGCTCCTCAATTGGATGGCTCAGCAAAGATGACAAGAGACTGGTGCAGCCAGAAGCAAACCATCCGTGCCTGGGAGGAGGAAAGGGTAGCTACTGGGCATGCTGCGACCTCCACCAGAGATGCACTTTCTCAGCTAGCGCCCGTGCAGGAGTCCGCGGCTGCTAATGAGGACAAACCATCTCTCTGGAGGAAGGGAAAGCGCTCGTGGTCATGCTGAGGAGGAGGTAAGGGTAGCTACCGGGCACGGATGTGCCGGCCATCTGATGAAAGCCTCCAGTCCATGTCGAGGCATGAGGCAAGGACACCCAGGAGGCGGGAAGCCAGCTGAGCCATTGAGGAAGCACCAAGCAGAGGAGGAAAGCCGTGGGAGCTGGCTTGAGTTAAACAAGTCAGCAAAGGAAAGATAAAAATGAAGAATCCAGAGGACTAATGTCAGGTAAGTAAAGGCAATGTAAGAGGAAGCAGGCAGGCATGGGGACAAGGAAGGAGGAAGAATGTAATGAGAAAAAAAAAAAAAAAAAAAAGAGGAGCTCATGGAATGCAAAAAAAACTACATTGAAATGGAGAAAAGAAAAGCAATACTTCTAGAACAGAAAAAAATAATGCAAAGGCATGGTCTGGAAAGAAAAAGAACCAACAACAAAGGAAAAGAAACAGCAGAAAGCAAAGCCAAAGGAGCGTAAACAAATGTGAAAAGGAAAAGAAAAGTAGCAAAGTAAACCAAGGGAAAAAAGGACAAACAAAAAGCTAAGGCATAGACTGCAAGAATATGGCAAAGCAAAGAATTCAAGGAAACACCTGAGACAATAAAAAAGCTAACAAATTTAAGGAGAGTACATGGCAAAAAAAAGGAAAAAGAAAAAAGAAAACAAACAGGAATAAAAGAGAAGCAGCAAAGTAGAAAGCAGTAGGAAAACTAAGTGGAAAAAAAAGCAAACAAAGCCTATGACATCCAAGGGAACAAAATACCCAACAGAAAATAAATAATAACTAACAAAACGAAAGAAAAACAGGCAGGAGAAAAAAAAGACTAAGAAAAATCAAAGCAAAACTACGAAAGGGAATGGAAAGAAAAGGCAAAGACATACAATGCTGTATCATGGCAAAGCAAAGGATTCAAACAAAAAAAAATAAGCAAACTAATGCAAGAGGAAGTAAACGGAAAAAGAAACAGAAAAGAAAAAGAAAGGGAATAAAAGAGAACTAAGTAAAGCAAGCAGAATGAAAGGCCATGCAAAGGAAAGGGTGGAAGGAAAACCAAGAGCAAAGGAGAGCAAAGCAATGGAAAAAGGAATAAAATGAAAAGGAATATTCAGGAAAAAGAGAAAAGAAATGGAAAGAAAGAAACTGCCATGAAAATCCAACCCAAGTGAAGAGAACAGTGGAAAGCAAAGGAAAAAAACCAACAGGTAAGAAAACTAAGCAACAACAAAAGAAAGCAAACCAAAACAGAAAAGTAAAAACTAAATAAAAAGGCAAAGAAAAAAGAAAAAGGGAAGAAAACAGAAAACCTAAAAAAAAAAGAACAAACAACGGTTCAAAAAAAAAAACCCAGAATACAAAAAGAGACAAAACAGGCAAAACATGTAAAAGAACAAAAGGACAAAAAATGAAAACACACACACACACACAATGAAATATTAAAAACAAAAACAAAAACAAAACCAAAAAAAAAAGCACAAAAAGAAAAACACACACAAAAACAAAAAAACCCAAGAAAATAAAAAGCAAAACCAACATAAATTAAAAAACCCCCAAACTAAACACCAAACATACAAAAATTGCAACAAAGACACACAAGCATAAAACAAAAACCGCAAATAAACAGAAAAAAGTTAAAAAGAAAAGCAAAAATTAATCATAAAAAACAGAAAAGCAAAAAACAAAAGCACAAAAAACACACAAGCACAAAAAACCAAAAAGATGTAAAAACAAAAAAAGAAAAAAGCAAAAAATAAACAAGCATAAAATAGAAACAAAAAAGCAAAAAGGAACGAAACAAAAATCACAAATACATAAAATAAGAAACCAGAATGAGCACAAATCACAAATCAAAAACCAAAAACAAACAAAAAAAAACCCAGAATACAAATACCAACAATGCACACCACAAATACAAAAGTTACAATAAAACACACAATACAAAAATTACCATAGAACACACACACAAAATGAAGAAAAAAAAAAAAAGAAAAAAAAAAGAAAAAACAAACAGGAAAAAAAAGAACTAAGCATAAAAAAAAGAAAAGCAAAAAGAAATGGGCAAAAATGACACAGTAAAGAGAAAAAAAGATAAAAAGGAAAAACAATAATAAAAAAGAAAAATCCAACAACTAAAACAGAAACAAAAATATTCAAAGCAAACCCAAAAAGGGAAAAACAAAAAAAAAGCAAAGACAACAATATACAATGGCGAATGAAAGGATTTATACAGACAAAGACGGGGGAAAAAAAATGCCAGCAAACAACAGCTAAATGAGAACGCAAAAAAAAAAAAAAAAAAAAAAAAGCCAAATACATTAAAAAGGGGAGCAAAGAGAACAAAAGGGAAGAAGCAAAGTAGAAAGTAGGAAAAGCAAAGCAAAACAAGAAAACCAAAAAGCCAAGGAAAAGAAAGAACAAAACGGAAAGCAAACCAAAGGAAAAAATAAAAATAAAAATAAAAATAAAAATAAAAATAAAAATAAAAATAAAAATAAAAATAAAAATAAAAATAAAAATAAAAATGAAATAAACTTTGGAAACCTAAGCAAAGAAGCAGTAAAGAAAACGAAATCAAGTGAACAAACGAGAGCAAACCAATGCGACCCAGCGGAAAAAGAGACAAGAAACGGAAACAAAAAGAACCCACACCAACCAACAGAAGAGCAAAGAAATCTGCTCCTCAATTGGATGGCTCAGCAAAGATGACAAGAGACTGGTGCAGCCAGAAGCAAACCATCCGTGCCTGGGAGGAGGAAAGGGTAGCTACTGGGCATGCTGCGACCTCCACCAGAGATGCACTTTCTCAGCTAGCGCCCGTGCAGGAGTCCGCGGCTGCTAATGAGGACAAACCATCTCTCTGGAGGAAGGGAAAGCGCTCGTGGTCATGCTGAGGAGGAGGTAAGGGTAGCTACCGGGCACGGATGTGCCGGCCATCTGATGAAAGCCTCCAGTCCATGTCGAGGCATGAGGCAAGGACACCCAGGAGGCGGGAAGCCAGCTGAGCCATTGAGGAAGCACCAAGCAGAGGAGGAAAGCCGTGGGAGCTGGCTTGAGTTAAACAAGTCAGCAAAGGAAAGATAAAAATGAAGAATCCAGAGGACTAATGTCAGGTAAGTAAAGGCAATGTAAGAGGAAGCAGGCAGGCATGGGGACAAGGAAGGAGGAAGAATGTAATGAGGAAAAAAAAAAAAAAAAGAGGAGCTCATGGAATGCAAAAAAAACTACATTGAAATGGAGAAAAGAAAAGCAATACTTCTAGAACAGAAAAAAATAATGCAAAGGCATGGTCTGGAAAGAAAAAGAACCAACAACAAAGGAAAAGAAACAGCAGAAAGCAAAGCCAAAGGAGCGTAAACAAATGTGAAAAGGAAAAGAAAAGTAGCAAAGTAAACCAAGGGAAAAAAGGACAAACAAAAAGCTAAGGCATAGACTGCAAGAATATGGCAAAGCAAAGAATTCAAGGAAACACCTGAGACAATAAAAAAGCTAACAAATTTAAGGAGAGTACATGGCAAAAAAAAGGAAAAAGAAAAAAGAAAACAAACAGGAATAAAAGAGAAGCAGCAAAGTAGAAAGCAGTAGGAAAACTAAGTGGAAAAAAAAGCAAACAAAGCCTATGACATCCAAGGGAACAAAATACCCAACAGAAAATAAATAATAACTAACAAAACGAAAGAAAAACAGGCAGGAGAAAAAAAAGACTAAGAAAAATCAAAGCAAAACTACGAAAGGGAATGGAAAGAAAAGGCAAAGACATACAATGCTGTATCATGGCAAAGCAAAGGATTCAAACAAAAAAAAATAAGCAAACTAATGCAAGAGGAAGTAAACGGAAAAAGAAACAGAAAAGAAAAAGAAAGGGAATAAAAGAGAACTAAGTAAAGCAAGCAGAATGAAAGGCCATGCAAAGGAAAGGGTGGAAGGAAAACCAAGAGCAAAGGAGAGCAAAGCAATGGAAAAAGGAATAAAATGAAAAGGAATATTCAGGAAAAAAAGAAATGGAAAGAAAGAAACTGCCATGAAAATCCAACCCAAGTGAAGAGAACAGTGGAAAGCAAAGGAAAAAAACCAACAGGTAAGAAAACTAAGCAACAACAAAAGAAAGCAAACCAAAACAGAAAAGTAAAAACTAAATAAAAAGGCAAAGAAAAAAGAAAAAGGGAAGAAAACAGAAAACCTAAAAAAAAAAGAACAAACAACGGTTCAAAAAAAAAAACCCAGAATACAAAAAGAGACAAAACAGGCAAAACATGTAAAAGAACAAAAGGACAAAAAATGAAAACACACACACACACACAATGAAATATTAAAAAAAAAAAAACAAAAAAAAAACCAAAAAAAAAAGCACAAAAAGAAAAACACACACAAAAACAAAAAAACCCAAGAAAATAAAAAGCAAAACCAACATAAATTAAAAAAACCCCAAACTAAACACCAAACATACAAAAATTGCAACAAAGACACACAAGCATAAAACAAAAACCGCAAATAAACAGAAAAAAGTTAAAAAGAAAAGCAAAAATTAATCATAAAAAACAGAAAAGCAAAAAACAAAAGCACAAAAAACACACAAGCACAAAAAACCAAAAAGATGTAAAAACAAAAAAAGAAAAAAGCAAAAAATAAACAAGCATAAAATAGAAACAAAAAAGCAAAAAGGAACGAAACAAAAACCACAAATACATAAAATAAGAAACCAGAATGAGCACAAATCACAAATCAAAAACCAAAAACAAACAAAAAAAAAACCAGAATACAAATACCAACAATGCACACCACAAATACAAAAGTTACAATAAAACACACAATACAAAAATTACCATAGAACACACACACAAAATGAAGAAAAAAAAAAAAGAAAAAAAAAAAGAAAAAACAAACAGGAAAAAAAAGAACTAAGCATAAAAAAAAGAAAAGCAAAAAGAAATGGGCAAAAATGACACAGTAAAGAGAAAAAAAGATAAAAAGGAAAAACAATAATAAAAAAGAAAAATCCAACAACTAAAACAGAAACAAAAATATTCAAAGCAAACCCAAAAAGGGAAAAACAAAAAAAAAGCAAAGACAACAATATACAATGGCGAATGAAAGGATTTATACAGACAAAGACGGGGGAAAAAAAATGCCAGCAAACAACAGCTAAATGAGAACGCAAAAAAAAAAAAAAAAAAAAAAAGCCAAATACATTAAAAAGGGGAGCAAAGAGAACAAAAGGGAAGAAGCAAAGTAGAAAGTAGGAAAAGCAAAGCAAAACAAGAAAACCAAAAAGCCAAGGAAAAGAAAGAACAAAACGGAAAGCAAACCAAAGGAAAAAATAAAAATAAAAATAAAAATAAAAATAAAAATAAAAATAAAAATAAAAATAAAAATAAAAATAAAAATAAAAATAAAAATAAAAATAAAAATGAAATAAACTTTGGAAACCTAAGCAAAGAAGCAGTAAAGAAAACGAAATCAAGTGAACAAACGAGAGCAAACCAATGCGACCCAGCGGAAAAAGAGACAAGAAACGGAAACAAAAAGAACCCACACCAACCAACAGAAGAGCAAAGAAATCTGCTCCTCAATTGGATGGCTCAGCAAAGATGACAAGAGACTGGTGCAGCCAGAAGCAAACCATCCGTGCCTGGGAGGAGGAAAGGGTAGCTACTGGGCATGCTGCGACCTCCACCAGAGATGCACTTTCTCAGCTAGCGCCCGTGCAGGAGTCCGCGGCTGCTAATGAGGACAAACCATCTCTCTGGAGGAAGGGAAAGCGCTCGTGGTCATGCTGAGGAGGAGGTAAGGGTAGCTACCGGGCACGGATGTGCCGGCCATCTGATGAAAGCCTCCAGTCCATGTCGAGGCATGAGGCAAGGACACCCAGGAGGCGGGAAGCCAGCTGAGCCATTGAGGAAGCACCAAGCAGAGGAGGAAAGCCGTGGGAGCTGGCTTGAGTTAAACAAGTCAGCAAAGGAAAGATAAAAATGAAGAATCCAGAGGACTAATGTCAGGTAAGTAAAGGCAATGTAAGAGGAAGCAGGCAGGCATGGGGACAAGGAAGGAGGAAGAATGTAATGAGAAAAAAAAAAAAAAAAAAAGAGGAGCTCATGGAATGCAAAAAAAACTACATTGAAATGGAGAAAAGAAAAGCAATACTTCTAGAACAGAAAAAAATAATGCAAAGGCATGGTCTGGAAAGAAAAAGAACCAACAACAAAGGAAAAGAAACAGCAGAAAGCAAAGCCAAAGGAGCGTAAACAAATGTGAAAAGGAAAAGAAAAGTAGCAAAGTAAACCAAGGGAAAAAAGGACAAACAAAAAGCTAAGGCATAGACTGCAAGAATATGGCAAAGCAAAGAATTCAAGGAAACACCTGAGACAATAAAAAAGCTAACAAATTTAAGGAGAGTACATGGCAAAAAAAAGGAAAAAGAAAAAAGAAAACAAACAGGAATAAAAGAGAAGCAGCAAAGTAGAAAGCAGTAGGAAAACTAAGTGGAAAAAAAAGCAAACAAAGCCTATGACATCCAAGGGAACAAAATACCCAACAGAAAATAAATAATAACTAACAAAACGAAAGAAAAACAGGCAGGAGAAAAAAAAGACTAAGAAAAATCAAAGCAAAACTACGAAAGGGAATGGAAAGAAAAGGCAAAGACATACAATGCTGTATCATGGCAAAGCAAAGGATTCAAACAAAAAAAAATAAGCAAACTAATGCAAGAGGAAGTAAACGGAAAAAGAAACAGAAAAGAAAAAGAAAGGGAATAAAAGAGAACTAAGTAAAGCAAGCAGAATGAAAGGCCATGCAAAGGAAAGGGTGGAAGGAAAACCAAGAGCAAAGGAGAGCAAAGCAATGGAAAAAGGAATAAAATGAAAAGGAATATTCAGGAAAAAGAGAAAAGAAATGGAAAGAAAGAAACTGCCATGAAAATCCAACCCAAGTGAAGAGAACAGTGGAAAGCAAAGGAAAAAAACCAACAGGTAAGAAAACTAAGCAACAACAAAAGAAAGCAAACCAAAACAGAAAAGTAAAAACTAAATAAAAAGGCAAAGAAAAAAGAAAAAGGGAAGAAAACAGAAAACCTAAAAAAAAAAGAACAAACAACGGTTCAAAAAAAAAAACCCAGAATACAAAAAGAGACAAAACAGGCAAAACATGTAAAAGAACAAAAGGACAAAAAATGAAAACACACACACACACACAATGAAATATTAAAAACAAAAACAAAAAAAAAAACAAAAAAAAAAGCACAAAAAGAAAAACACACACAAAAACAAAAAAACCCAAGAAAATAAAAAGCAAAACCAACATAAATTAAAAAACCCCCAAACTAAACACCAAACATACAAAAATTGCAACAAAGACACACAAGCATAAAACAAAAACCGCAAATAAACAGAAAAAAGTTAAAAAGAAAAGCAAAAATTAATCATAAAAAACAGAAAAGCAAAAAACAAAAGCACAAAAAACACACAAGCACAAAAAACCAAAAAGATGTAAAAACAAAAAAAGAAAAAAGCAAAAAATAAACAAGCATAAAATAGAAACAAAAAAGCAAAAAGGAACGAAACAAAAACCACAAATACATAAAATAAGAAACCAGAATGAGCACAAATCACAAATCAAAAACCAAAAACAAACAAAAAAAAAACCAGAATACAAATACCAACAATGCACACCACAAATACAAAAGTTACAATAAAACACACAATACAAAAATTACCATAGAACACACACACAAAATGAAGAAAAAAAAAAAAAGAAAAAAAAAAAGAAAAAACAAACAGGAAAAAAAAGAACTAAGCATAAAAAAAAGAAAAGCAAAAAGAAATGGGCAAAAATGACACAGTAAAGAGAAAAAAAGATAAAAAGGAAAAACAATAATAAAAAAGAAAAATCCAACAACTAAAACAGAAACAAAAATATTCAAAGCAAACCCAAAAAGGGAAAAACAAAAAAAAAGCAAAGACAACAATATACAATGGCGAATGAAAGGATTTATACAGACAAAGACGGGGGAAAAAAAATGCCAGCAAACAACAGCTAAATGAGAACGCAAAAAAAAAAAAAAAAAAAAAAGCCAAATACATTAAAAAGGGGAGCAAAGAGAACAAAAGGGAAGAAGCAAAGTAGAAAGTAGGAAAAGCAAAGCAAAACAAGAAAACCAAAAAGCCAAGGAAAAGAAAGAACAAAACGGAAAGCAAACCAAAGGAAAAAATAAAAATAAAAATAAAAATAAAAATAAAAATAAAAATAAAAATAAAAATAAAAATAAAAATAAAAATGAAATAAACTTTGGAAACCTAAGCAAAGAAGCAGTAAAGAAAACGAAATCAAGTGAACAAACGAGAGCAAACCAATGCGACCCAGCGGAAAAAGAGACAAGAAACGGAAACAAAAAGAACCCACACCAACCAACAGAAGAGCAAAGAAATCTGCTCCTCAATTGGATGGCTCAGCAAAGATGACAAGAGACTGGTGCAGCCAGAAGCAAACCATCCGTGCCTGGGAGGAGGAAAGGGTAGCTACTGGGCATGCTGCGACCTCCACCAGAGATGCACTTTCTCAGCTAGCGCCCGTGCAGGAGTCCGCGGCTGCTAATGAGGACAAACCATCTCTCTGGAGGAAGGGAAAGCGCTCGTGGTCATGCTGAGGAGGAGGTAAGGGTAGCTACCGGGCACGGATGTGCCGGCCATCTGATGAAAGCCTCCAGTCCATGTCGAGGCATGAGGCAAGGACACCCAGGAGGCGGGAAGCCAGCTGAGCCATTGAGGAAGCACCAAGCAGAGGAGGAAAGCCGTGGGAGCTGGCTTGAGTTAAACAAGTCAGCAAAGGAAAGATAAAAATGAAGAATCCAGAGGACTAATGTCAGGTAAGTAAAGGCAATGTAAGAGGAAGCAGGCAGGCATGGGGACAAGGAAGGAGGAAGAATGTAATGAGAAAAAAAAAAAAAAAAAAGAGGAGCTCATGGAATGCAAAAAAAACTACATTGAAATGGAGAAAAGAAAAGCAATACTTCTAGAACAGAAAAAAATAATGCAAAGGCATGGTCTGGAAAGAAAAAGAACCAACAACAAAGGAAAAGAAACAGCAGAAAGCAAAGCCAAAGGAGCGTAAACAAATGTGAAAAGGAAAAGAAAAGTAGCAAAGTAAACCAAGGGAAAAAAGGACAAACAAAAAGCTAAGGCATAGACTGCAAGAATATGGCAAAGCAAAGAATTCAAGGAAACACCTGAGACAATAAAAAAGCTAACAAATTTAAGGAGAGTACATGGCAAAAAAAAGGAAAAAGAAAAAAGAAAACAAACAGGAATAAAAGAGAAGCAGCAAAGTAGAAAGCAGTAGGAAAACTAAGTGGAAAAAAAAGCAAACAAAGCCTATGACATCCAAGGGAACAAAATACCCAACAGAAAATAAATAATAACTAACAAAACGAAAGAAAAACAGGCAGGAGAAAAAAAAGACTAAGAAAAATCAAAGCAAAACTACGAAAGGGAATGGAAAGAAAAGGCAAAGACATACAATGCTGTATCATGGCAAAGCAAAGGATTCAAACAAAAAAAAATAAGCAAACTAATGCAAGAGGAAGTAAACGGAAAAAGAAACAGAAAAGAAAAAGAAAGGGAATAAAAGAGAACTAAGTAAAGCAAGCAGAATGAAAGGCCATGCAAAGGAAAGGGTGGAAGGAAAACCAAGAGCAAAGGAGAGCAAAGCAATGGAAAAAGGAATAAAATGAAAAGGAATATTCAGGAAAAAAAGAAATGGAAAGAAAGAAACTGCCATGAAAATCCAACCCAAGTGAAGAGAACAGTGGAAAGCAAAGGAAAAAAACCAACAGGTAAGAAAACTAAGCAACAACAAAAGAAAGCAAACCAAAACAGAAAAGTAAAAACTAAATAAAAAGGCAAAGAAAAAAGAAAAAGGGAAGAAAACAGAAAACCTAAAAAAAAAAGAACAAACAACGGTTCAAAAAAAAAAACCCAGAATACAAAAAGAGACAAAACAGGCAAAACATGTAAAAGAACAAAAGGACAAAAAATGAAAACACACACACACACACAATGAAATATTAAAAAAAAAAAAAAACAAAAAAAAAACCAAAAAAAAAAGCACAAAAAGAAAAACACACACAAAAACAAAAAAACCCAAGAAAATAAAAAGCAAAACCAACATAAATTAAAAAACCCCCAAACTAAACACCAAACATACAAAAATTGCAACAAAGACACACAAGCATAAAACAAAAACCGCAAATAAACAGAAAAAAGTTAAAAAGAAAAGCAAAAATTAATCATAAAAAACAGAAAAGCAAAAAACAAAAGCACAAAAAACACACAAGCACAAAAAACCAAAAAGATGTAAAAACAAAAAAAGAAAAAAGCAAAAAATAAACAAGCATAAAATAGAAACAAAAAAGCAAAAAGGAACGAAACAAAAACCACAAATACATAAAATAAGAAACCAGAATGAGCACAAATCACAAATCAAAAACCAAAAACAAACAAAAAAAAAACCAGAATACAAATACCAACAATGCACACCACAAATACAAAAGTTACAATAAAACACACAATACAAAAATTACCATAGAACACACACACAAAATGAAGAAAAAAAAAAAAGAAAAAAAAAAAGAAAAAACAAACAGGAAAAAAAAGAACTAAGCATAAAAAAAAGAAAAGCAAAAAGAAATGGGCAAAAATGACACAGTAAAGAGAAAAAAAGATAAAAAGGAAAAACAATAATAAAAAAGAAAAATCCAACAACTAAAACAGAAACAAAAATATTCAAAGCAAACCCAAAAAGGGAAAAACAAAAAAAAAGCAAAGACAACAATATACAATGGCGAATGAAAGGATTTATACAGACAAAGACGGGGGAAAAAAAATGCCAGCAAACAACAGCTAAATGAGAACGCAAAAAAAAAAAAAAAAAAAAAGCCAAATACATTAAAAAGGGGAGCAAAGAGAACAAAAGGGAAGAAGCAAAGTAGAAAGTAGGAAAAGCAAAGCAAAACAAGAAAACCAAAAAGCCAAGGAAAAGAAAGAACAAAACGGAAAGCAAACCAAAGGAAAAAATAAAAATAAAAATAAAAATAAAAATAAAAATAAAAATAAAAATAAAAATAAAAATAAAAATAAAAATAAACTTTGGAAACCTAAGCAAAGAAGCAGTAAAGAAAACGAAATCAAGTGAACAAACGAGAGCAAACCAATGCGACCCAGCGGAAAAAGAGACAAGAAACGGAAACAAAAAGAACCCACACCAACCAACAGAAGAGCAAAGAAATCTGCTCCTCAATTGGATGGCTCAGCAAAGATGACAAGAGACTGGTGCAGCCAGAAGCAAACCATCCGTGCCTGGGAGGAGGAAAGGGTAGCTACTGGGCATGCTGCGACCTCCACCAGAGATGCACTTTCTCAGCTAGCGCCCGTGCAGGAGTCCGCGGCTGCTAATGAGGACAAACCATCTCTCTGGAGGAAGGGAAAGCGCTCGTGGTCATGCCGAGGAGGAGGTAAGGGTAGCTACCGGGCACGGATGTGCCGGCCATCTGATGAAAGCCTCCAGTCCATGTCGAGGCATGAGGCAAGGACACCCAGGAGGCGGGAAGCCAGCTGAGCCATTGAGGAAGCACCAAGCAGAGGAGGAAAGCCGTGGGAGCTGGCTTGAGTTAAACAAGTCAGCAAAGGAAAGATAAAAATGAAGAATCCAGAGGACTAATGTCAGGTAAGTAAAGGCAATGTAAGAGGAAGCAGGCAGGCATGGGGACAAGGAAGGAGGAAGAATGTAATGAGGAAAAAAAAAAAAAAAAGAGGAGCTCATGGAATGCAAAAAAAACTACATTGAAATGGAGAAAAGAAAAGCAATACTTCTAGAACAGAAAAAAATAATGCAAAGGCATGGTCTGGAAAGAAAAAGAACCAACAACAAAGGAAAAGAAACAGCAGAAAGCAAAGCCAAAGGAGCGTAAACAAATGTGAAAAGGAAAAGAAAAGTAGCAAAGTAAACCAAGGGAAAAAAGGACAAACAAAAAGCTAAGGCATAGACTGCAAGAATATGGCAAAGCAAAGAATTCAAGGAAACACCTGAGACAATAAAAAAGCTAACAAATTTAAGGAGAGTACATGGCAAAAAAAAGGAAAAAGAAAAAAGAAAACAAACAGGAATAAAAGAGAAGCAGCAAAGTAGAAAGCAGTAGGAAAACTAAGTGGAAAAAAAAGCAAACAAAGCCTATGACATCCAAGGGAACAAAATACCCAACAGAAAATAAATAATAACTAACAAAACGAAAGAAAAACAGGCAGGAGAAAAAAAAGACTAAGAAAAATCAAAGCAAAACTACGAAAGGGAATGGAAAGAAAAGGCAAAGACATACAATGCTGTATCATGGCAAAGCAAAGGATTCAAACAAAAAAAAATAAGCAAACTAATGCAAGAGGAAGTAAACGGAAAAAGAAACAGAAAAGAAAAAGAAAGGGAATAAAAGAGAACTAAGTAAAGCAAGCAGAATGAAAGGCCATGCAAAGGAAAGGGTGGAAGGAAAACCAAGAGCAAAGGAGAGCAAAGCAATGGAAAAAGGAATAAAATGAAAAGGAATATTCAGGAAAAAGAGAAAAGAAATGGAAAGAAAGAAACTGCCATGAAAATCCAACCCAAGTGAAGAGAACAGTGGAAAGCAAAGGAAAAAAACCAACAGGTAAGAAAACTAAGCAACAACAAAAGAAAGCAAACCAAAACAGAAAAGTAAAAACTAAATAAAAAGGCAAAGAAAAAAGAAAAAGGGAAGAAAACAGAAAACCTAAAAAAAAAAGAACAAACAACGGTTCAAAAAAAAAAACCCAGAATACAAAAAGAGACAAAACAGGCAAAACATGTAAAAGAACAAAAGGACAAAAAATGAAAACACACACACACACACAATGAAATATTAAAAAAAAAAAAAACAAAAAAAAAACCAAAAAAAAAAGCACAAAAAGAAAAACACACACAAAAACAAAAAAACCCAAGAAAATAAAAAGCAAAACCAACATAAATTAAAAAACCCCCAAACTAAACACCAAACATACAAAAATTGCAACAAAGACACACAAGCATAAAACAAAAACCGCAAATAAACAGAAAAAAGTTAAAAAGAAAAGCAAAAATTAATCATAAAAAACAGAAAAGCAAAAAACAAAAGCACAAAAAACACACAAGCACAAAAAACCAAAAAGATGTAAAAACAAAAAAAGAAAAAAGCAAAAAATAAACAAGCATAAAATAGAAACAAAAAAGCAAAAAGGAACGAAACAAAAACCACAAATACATAAAATAAGAAACCAGAATGAGCACAAATCACAAATCAAAAACCAAAAACAAACAAAAAAAAAACCAGAATACAAATACCAACAATGCACACCACAAATACAAAAGTTACAATAAAACACACAATACAAAAATTACCATAGAACACACACACAAAATGAAGAAAAAAAAAAAAGAAAAAAAAAAAGAAAAAACAAACAGGAAAAAAAAGAACTAAGCATAAAAAAAAGAAAAGCAAAAAGAAATGGGCAAAAATGACACAGTAAAGAGAAAAAAAGATAAAAAGGAAAAACAATAATAAAAAAGAAAAATCCAACAACTAAAACAGAAACAAAAATATTCAAAGCAAACCCAAAAAGGGAAAAACAAAAAAAAAGCAAAGACAACAATATACAATGGCGAATGAAAGGATTTATACAGACAAAGACGGGGGAAAAAAAATGCCAGCAAACAACAGCTAAATGAGAACGCAAAAAAAAAAAAAAAAAAAAGCCAAATACATTAAAAAGGGGAGCAAAGAGAACAAAAGGGAAGAAGCAAAGTAGAAAGTAGGAAAAGCAAAGCAAAACAAGAAAACCAAAAAGCCAAGGAAAAGAAAGAACAAAACGGAAAGCAAACCAAAGGAAAAAATAAAAATAAAAATAAAAATAAAAATAAAAATAAAAATAAAAATAAAAATAAAAATAAAAATAAAAATAAAAATGAAATAAACTTTGGAAACCTAAGCAAAGAAGCAGTAAAGAAAACGAAATCAAGTGAACAAACGAGAGCAAACCAATGCGACCCAGCGGAAAAAGAGACAAGAAACGGAAACAAAAAGAACCCACACCAACCAACAGAAGAGCAAAGAAATCTGCTCCTCAATTGGATGGCTCAGCAAAGATGACAAGAGACTGGTGCAGCCAGAAGCAAACCATCCGTGCCTGGGAGGAGGAAAGGGTAGCTACTGGGCATGCTGCGACCTCCACCAGAGATGCACTTTCTCAGCTAGCGCCCGTGCAGGAGTCCGCGGCTGCTAATGAGGACAAACCATCTCTCTGGAGGAAGGGAAAGCGCTCGTGGTCATGCCGAGGAGGAGGTAAGGGTAGCTACCGGGCACGGATGTGCCGGCCATCTGATGAAAGCCTCCAGTCCATGTCGAGGCATGAGGCAAGGACACCCAGGAGGCGGGAAGCCAGCTGAGCCATTGAGGAAGCACCAAGCAGAGGAGGAAAGCCGTGGGAGCTGGCTTGAGTTAAACAAGTCAGCAAAGGAAAGATAAAAATGAAGAATCCAGAGGACTAATGTCAGGTAAGTAAAGGCAATGTAAGAGGAAGCAGGCAGGCATGGGGACAAGGAAGGAGGAAGAATGTAATGAGAAAAAAAAAAAAAAAAAAGAGGAGCTCATGGAATGCAAAAAAAACTACATTGAAATGGAGAAAAGAAAAGCAATACTTCTAGAACAGAAAAAAATAATGCAAAGGCATGGTCTGGAAAGAAAAAGAACCAACAACAAAGGAAAAGAAACAGCAGAAAGCAAAGCCAAAGGAGCGTAAACAAATGTGAAAAGGAAAAGAAAAGTAGCAAAGTAAACCAAGGGAAAAAAGGACAAACAAAAAGCTAAGGCATAGACTGCAAGAATATGGCAAAGCAAAGAATTCAAGGAAACACCTGAGACAATAAAAAAGCTAACAAATTTAAGGAGAGTACATGGCAAAAAAAAGGAAAAAGAAAAAAGAAAACAAACAGGAATAAAAGAGAAGCAGCAAAGTAGAAAGCAGTAGGAAAACTAAGTGGAAAAAAAAGCAAACAAAGCCTATGACATCCAAGGGAACAAAATACCCAACAGAAAATAAATAATAACTAACAAAACGAAAGAAAAACAGGCAGGAGAAAAAAAAGACTAAGAAAAATCAAAGCAAAACTACGAAAGGGAATGGAAAGAAAAGGCAAAGACATACAATGCTGTATCATGGCAAAGCAAAGGATTCAAACAAAAAAAAATAAGCAAACTAATGCAAGAGGAAGTAAACGGAAAAAGAAACAGAAAAGAAAAAGAAAGGGAATAAAAGAGAACTAAGTAAAGCAAGCAGAATGAAAGGCCATGCAAAGGAAAGGGTGGAAGGAAAACCAAGAGCAAAGGAGAGCAAAGCAATGGAAAAAGGAATAAAATGAAAAGGAATATTCAGGAAAAAGAGAAAAGAAATGGAAAGAAAGAAACTGCCATGAAAATCCAACCCAAGTGAAGAGAACAGTGGAAAGCAAAGGAAAAAAACCAACAGGTAAGAAAACTAAGCAACAACAAAAGAAAGCAAACCAAAACAGAAAAGTAAAAACTAAATAAAAAGGCAAAGAAAAAAGAAAAAGGGAAGAAAACAGAAAACCTAAAAAAAAAAGAACAAACAACGGTTCAAAAAAAAAAACCCAGAATACAAAAAGAGACAAAACAGGCAAAACATGTAAAAGAACAAAAGGACAAAAAATGAAAACACACACACACACACAATGAAATATTAAAAACAAAAACAAAAACAAAAAAAACAAAAAAAAAAGCACAAAAAGAAAAACACACACAAAAACAAAAAAACCCAAGAAAATAAAAAGCAAAACCAACATAAATTAAAAAACCCCCAAACTAAACACCAAACATACAAAAATTGCAACAAAGACACACAAGCATAAAACAAAAACCGCAAATAAACAGAAAAAAGTTAAAAAGAAAAGCAAAAATTAATCATAAAAAACAGAAAAGCAAAAAACAAAAGCACAAAAAACACACAAGCACAAAAAACCAAAAAGATGTAAAAACAAAAAAAGAAAAAAGCAAAAAATAAACAAGCATAAAATAGAAACAAAAAAGCAAAAAGGAACGAAACAAAAACCACAAATACATAAAATAAGAAACCAGAATGAGCACAAATCACAAATCAAAAACCAAAAACAAACAAAAAAAAAACCAGAATACAAATACCAACAATGCACACCACAAATACAAAAGTTACAATAAAACACACAATACAAAAATTACCATAGAACACACACACAAAATGAAGAAAAAAAAAAAAGAAAAAAAAAAGAAAAAACAAACAGGAAAAAAAAGAACTAAGCATAAAAAAAAGAAAAGCAAAAAGAAATGGGCAAAAATGACACAGTAAAGAGAAAAAAAGATAAAAAGGAAAAACAATAATAAAAAAGAAAAATCCAACAACTAAAACAGAAACAAAAATATTCAAAGCAAACCCAAAAAGGGAAAAACAAAAAAAAAGCAAAGACAACAATATACAATGGCGAATGAAAGGATTTATACAGACAAAGACGGGGGAAAAAAAATGCCAGCAAACAACAGCTAAATGAGAACGCAAAAAAAAAAAAAAAAAAAAAAAGCCAAATACATTAAAAAGGGGAGCAAAGAGAACAAAAGGGAAGAAGCAAAGTAGAAAGTAGGAAAAGCAAAGCAAAACAAGAAAACCAAAAAGCCAAGGAAAAGAAAGAACAAAACGGAAAGCAAACCAAAGGAAAAAATAAAAATAAAAATAAAAATAAAAATAAAAATAAAAATAAAAATAAAAATAAAAATAAAAATGAAATAAACTTTGGAAACCTAAGCAAAGAAGCAGTAAAGAAAACGAAATCAAGTGAACAAACGAGAGCAAACCAATGCGACCCAGCGGAAAAAGAGACAAGAAACGGAAACAAAAAGAACCCACACCAACCAACAGAAGAGCAAAGAAATCTGCTCCTCAATTGGATGGCTCAGCAAAGATGACAAGAGACTGGTGCAGCCAGAAGCAAACCATCCGTGCCTGGGAGGAGGAAAGGGTAGCTACTGGGCATGCTGCGACCTCCACCAGAGATGCACTTTCTCAGCTAGCGCCCGTGCAGGAGTCCGCGGCTGCTAATGAGGACAAACCATCTCTCTGGAGGAAGGGAAAGCGCTCGTGGTCATGCTGAGGAGGAGGTAAGGGTAGCTACCGGGCACGGATGTGCCGGCCATCTGATGAAAGCCTCCAGTCCATGTCGAGGCATGAGGCAAGGACACCCAGGAGGCGGGAAGCCAGCTGAGCCATTGAGGAAGCACCAAGCAGAGGAGGAAAGCCGTGGGAGCTGGCTTGAGTTAAACAAGTCAGCAAAGGAAAGATAAAAATGAAGAATCCAGAGGACTAATGTCAGGTAAGTAAAGGCAATGTAAGAGGAAGCAGGCAGGCATGGGGACAAGGAAGGAGGAAGAATGTAATGAGAAAAAAAAAAAAAAAAAAAGAGGAGCTCATGGAATGCAAAAAAAACTACATTGAAATGGAGAAAAGAAAAGCAATACTTCTAGAACAGAAAAAAATAATGCAAAGGCATGGTCTGGAAAGAAAAAGAACCAACAACAAAGGAAAAGAAACAGCAGAAAGCAAAGCCAAAGGAGCGTAAACAAATGTGAAAAGGAAAAGAAAAGTAGCAAAGTAAACCAAGGGAAAAAAGGACAAACAAAAAGCTAAGGCATAGACTGCAAGAATATGGCAAAGCAAAGAATTCAAGGAAACACCTGAGACAATAAAAAAGCTAACAAATTTAAGGAGAGTACATGGCAAAAAAAAGGAAAAAGAAAAAAGAAAACAAACAGGAATAAAAGAGAAGCAGCAAAGTAGAAAGCAGTAGGAAAACTAAGTGGAAAAAAAAGCAAACAAAGCCTATGACATCCAAGGGAACAAAATACCCAACAGAAAATAAATAATAACTAACAAAACGAAAGAAAAACAGGCAGGAGAAAAAAAAGACTAAGAAAAATCAAAGCAAAACTACGAAAGGGAATGGAAAGAAAAGGCAAAGACATACAATGCTGTATCATGGCAAAGCAAAGGATTCAAACAAAAAAAAATAAGCAAACTAATGCAAGAGGAAGTAAACGGAAAAAGAAACAGAAAAGAAAAAGAAAGGGAATAAAAGAGAACTAAGTAAAGCAAGCAGAATGAAAGGCCATGCAAAGGAAAGGGTGGAAGGAAAACCAAGAGCAAAGGAGAGCAAAGCAATGGAAAAAGGAATAAAATGAAAAGGAATATTCAGGAAAAAGAGAAAAGAAATGGAAAGAAAGAAACTGCCATGAAAATCCAACCCAAGTGAAGAGAACAGTGGAAAGCAAAGGAAAAAAACCAACAGGTAAGAAAACTAAGCAACAACAAAAGAAAGCAAACCAAAACAGAAAAGTAAAAACTAAATAAAAAGGCAAAGAAAAAAGAAAAAGGGAAGAAAACAGAAAACCTAAAAAAAAAAGAACAAACAACGGTTCAAAAAAAAAAACCCAGAATACAAAAAGAGACAAAACAGGCAAAACATGTAAAAGAACAAAAGGACAAAAAATGAAAACACACACACACACACAATGAAATATTAAAAAAAAAAAAAACAAAAAAAAAACCAAAAAAAAAAGCACAAAAAGAAAAACACACACAAAAACAAAAAAACCCAAGAAAATAAAAAGCAAAACCAACATAAATTAAAAAAACCCCAAACTAAACACCAAACATACAAAAATTGCAACAAAGACACACAAGCATAAAACAAAAACCGCAAATAAACAGAAAAAAGTTAAAAAGAAAAGCAAAAATTAATCATAAAAAACAGAAAAGCAAAAAACAAAAGCACAAAAAACACACAAGCACAAAAAACCAAAAAGATGTAAAAACAAAAAAAGAAAAAAGCAAAAAATAAACAAGCATAAAATAGAAACAAAAAAGCAAAAAGGAACGAAACAAAAACCACAAATACATAAAATAAGAAACCAGAATGAGCACAAATCACAAATCAAAAACCAAAAACAAACAAAAAAAAAACCAGAATACAAATACCAACAATGCACACCACAAATACAAAAGTTACAATAAAACACACAATACAAAAATTACCATAGAACACACACACAAAATGAAGAAAAAAAAAAAAAGAAAAAAAAAAGAAAAAACAAACAGGAAAAAAAAGAACTAAGCATAAAAAAAAGAAAAGCAAAAAGAAATGGGCAAAAATGACACAGTAAAGAGAAAAAAAGATAAAAAGGAAAAACAATAATAAAAAAGAAAAATCCAACAACTAAAACAGAAACAAAAATATTCAAAGCAAACCCAAAAAGGGAAAAACAAAAAAAAAGCAAAGACAACAATATACAATGGCGAATGAAAGGATTTATACAGACAAAGACGGGGGAAAAAAAATGCCAGCAAACAACAGCTAAATGAGAACGCAAAAAAAAAAAAAAAAAAAAAGCCAAATACATTAAAAAGGGGAGCAAAGAGAAAAAAAGGGAAGAAGCAAAGTAGAAAGTAGGAAAAGCAAAGCAAAACAAGAAAACCAAAAAGCCAAGGAAAAGAAAGAACAAAACGGAAAGCAAACCAAAGGAAAAAATAAAAATAAAAATAAAAATAAAAATAAAAATAAAAATAAAAATAAAAATAAAAATAAAAATAAAAATAAAAATGAAATAAACTTTGGAAACCTAAGCAAAGAAGCAGTAAAGAAAACGAAATCAAGTGAACAAACGAGAGCAAACCAATGCGACCCAGCGGAAAAAGAGACAAGAAACGGAAACAAAAAGAACCCACACCAACCAACAGAAGAGCAAAGAAATCTGCTCCTCAATTGGATGGCTCAGCAAAGATGACAAGAGACTGGTGCAGCCAGAAGCAAACCATCCGTGCCTGGGAGGAGGAAAGGGTAGCTACTGGGCATGCTGCGACCTCCACCAGAGATGCACTTTCTCAGCTAGCGCCCGTGCAGGAGTCCGCGGCTGCTAATGAGGACAAACCATCTCTCTGGAGGAAGGGAAAGCGCTCGTGGTCATGCTGAGGAGGAGGTAAGGGTAGCTACCGGGCACGGATGTGCCGGCCATCTGATGAAAGCCTCCAGTCCATGTCGAGGCATGAGGCAAGGACACCCAGGAGGCGGGAAGCCAGCTGAGCCATTGAGGAAGCACCAAGCAGAGGAGGAAAGCCGTGGGAGCTGGCTTGAGTTAAACAAGTCAGCAAAGGAAAGATAAAAATGAAGAATCCAGAGGACTAATGTCAGGTAAGTAAAGGCAATGTAAGAGGAAGCAGGCAGGCATGGGGACAAGGAAGGAGGAAGAATGTAATGAGAAAAAAAAAAAAAAAAAAAGAGGAGCTCATGGAATGCAAAAAAAACTACATTGAAATGGAGAAAAGAAAAGCAATACTTCTAGAACAGAAAAAAATAATGCAAAGGCATGGTCTGGAAAGAAAAAGAACCAACAACAAAGGAAAAGAAACAGCAGAAAGCAAAGCCAAAGGAGCGTAAACAAATGTGAAAAGGAAAAGAAAAGTAGCAAAGTAAACCAAGGGAAAAAAGGACAAACAAAAAGCTAAGGCATAGACTGCAAGAATATGGCAAAGCAAAGAATTCAAGGAAACACCTGAGACAATAAAAAAGCTAACAAATTTAAGGAGAGTACATGGCAAAAAAAAGGAAAAAGAAAAAAGAAAACAAACAGGAATAAAAGAGAAGCAGCAAAGTAGAAAGCAGTAGGAAAACTAAGTGGAAAAAAAAGCAAACAAAGCCTATGACATCCAAGGGAACAAAATACCCAACAGAAAATAAATAATAACTAACAAAACGAAAGAAAAACAGGCAGGAGAAAAAAAAGACTAAGAAAAATCAAAGCAAAACTACGAAAGGGAATGGAAAGAAAAGGCAAAGACATACAATGCTGTATCATGGCAAAGCAAAGGATTCAAACAAAAAAAAATAAGCAAACTAATGCAAGAGGAAGTAAACGGAAAAAGAAACAGAAAAGAAAAAGAAAGGGAATAAAAGAGAACTAAGTAAAGCAAGCAGAATGAAAGGCCATGCAAAGGAAAGGGTGGAAGGAAAACCAAGAGCAAAGGAGAGCAAAGCAATGGAAAAAGGAATAAAATGAAAAGGAATATTCAGGAAAAAGAGAAAAGAAATGGAAAGAAAGAAACTGCCATGAAAATCCAACCCAAGTGAAGAGAACAGTGGAAAGCAAAGGAAAAAAACCAACAGGTAAGAAAACTAAGCAACAACAAAAGAAAGCAAACCAAAACAGAAAAGTAAAAACTAAATAAAAAGGCAAAGAAAAAAGAAAAAGGGAAGAAAACAGAAAACCTAAAAAAAAAAGAACAAACAACGGTTCAAAAAAAAAAACCCAGAATACAAAAAGAGACAAAACAGGCAAAACATGTAAAAGAACAAAAGGACAAAAAATGAAAACACACACACACACACAATGAAATATTAAAAAAAAAAAAACAAAAAAAAAACCAAAAAAAAAAGCACAAAAAGAAAAACACACACAAAAACAAAAAAACCCAAGAAAATAAAAAGCAAAACCAACATAAATTAAAAAAACCCCAAACTAAACACCAAACATACAAAAATTGCAACAAAGACACACAAGCATAAAACAAAAACCGCAAATAAACAGAAAAAAGTTAAAAAGAAAAGCAAAAATTAATCATAAAAAACAGAAAAGCAAAAAACAAAAGCACAAAAAACACACAAGCACAAAAAACCAAAAAGATGTAAAAACAAAAAAAGAAAAAAGCAAAAAATAAACAAGCATAAAATAGAAACAAAAAAGCAAAAAGGAACGAAACAAAAACCACAAATACATAAAATAAGAAACCAGAATGAGCACAAATCACAAATCAAAAACCAAAAACAAACAAAAAAAAAACCAGAATACAAATACCAACAATGCACACCACAAATACAAAAGTTACAATAAAACACACAATACAAAAATTACCATAGAACACACACACAAAATGAAGAAAAAAAAAAAAAGAAAAAAAAAAAGAAAAAACAAACAGGAAAAAAAAGAACTAAGCATAAAAAAAAGAAAAGCAAAAAGAAATGGGCAAAAATGACACAGTAAAGAGAAAAAAAGATAAAAAGGAAAAACAATAATAAAAAAGAAAAATCCAACAACTAAAACAGAAACAAAAATATTCAAAGCAAACCCAAAAAGGGAAAAACAAAAAAAAAGCAAAGACAACAATATACAATGGCGAATGAAAGGATTTATACAGACAAAGACGGGGGAAAAAAAATGCCAGCAAACAACAGCTAAATGAGAACGCAAAAAAAAAAAAAAAAAAAAGCCAAATACATTAAAAAGGGGAGCAAAGAGAACAAAAGGGAAGAAGCAAAGTAGAAAGTAGGAAAAGCAAAGCAAAACAAGAAAACCAAAAAGCCAAGGAAAAGAAAGAACAAAACGGAAAGCAAACCAAAGGAAAAAATAAAAATAAAAATAAAAATAAAAATAAAAATAAAAATAAAAATAAAAATAAAAATGAAATAAACTTTGGAAACCTAAGCAAAGAAGCAGTAAAGAAAACGAAATCAAGTGAACAAACGAGAGCAAACCAATGCGACCCAGCGGAAAAAGAGACAAGAAACGGAAACAAAAAGAACCCACACCAACCAACAGAAGAGCAAAGAAATCTGCTCCTCAATTGGATGGCTCAGCAAAGATGACAAGAGACTGGTGCAGCCAGAAGCAAACCATCCGTGCCTGGGAGGAGGAAAGGGTAGCTACTGGGCATGCTGCGACCTCCACCAGAGATGCACTTTCTCAGCTAGCGCCCGTGCAGGAGTCCGCGGCTGCTAATGAGGACAAACCATCTCTCTGGAGGAAGGGAAAGCGCTCGTGGTCATGCCGAGGAGGAGGTAAGGGTAGCTACCGGGCACGGATGTGCCGGCCATCTGATGAAAGCCTCCAGTCCATGTCGAGGCATGAGGCAAGGACACCCAGGAGGCGGGAAGGCAGCTGAGCCATTGAGGAAGCACCAAGCAGAGGAGGAAAGCCGTGGGAGCTGGCTTGAGTTAAACAAGTCAGCAAAGGAAAGATAAAAATGAAGAATCCAGAGGACTAATGTCAGGTAAGTAAAGGCAATGTAAGAGGAAGCAGGCAGGCATGGGGACAAGGAAGGAGGAAGAATGTAATGAGAAAAAAAAAAAAAAAAAAGAGGAGCTCATGGAATGCAAAAAAAACTACATTGAAATGGAGAAAAGAAAAGCAATACTTCTAGAACAGAAAAAAATAATGCAAAGGCATGGTCTGGAAAGAAAAAGAACCAACAACAAAGGAAAAGAAACAGCAGAAAGCAAAGCCAAAGGAGCGTAAACAAATGTGAAAAGGAAAAGAAAAGTAGCAAAGTAAACCAAGGGAAAAAAGGACAAACAAAAAGCTAAGGCATAGACTGCAAGAATATGGCAAAGCAAAGAATTCAAGGAAACACCTGAGACAATAAAAAAGCTAACAAATTTAAGGAGAGTACATGGCAAAAAAAAGGAAAAAGAAAAAAGAAAACAAACAGGAATAAAAGAGAAGCAGCAAAGTAGAAAGCAGTAGGAAAACTAAGTGGAAAAAAAAGCAAACAAAGCCTATGACATCCAAGGGAACAAAATACCCAACAGAAAATAAATAATAACTAACAAAACGAAAGAAAAACAGGCAGGAGAAAAAAAAGACTAAGAAAAATCAAAGCAAAACTACGAAAGGGAATGGAAAGAAAAGGCAAAGACATACAATGCTGTATCATGGCAAAGCAAAGGATTCAAACAAAAAAAAATAAGCAAACTAATGCAAGAGGAAGTAAACGGAAAAAGAAACAGAAAAGAAAAAGAAAGGGAATAAAAGAGAACTAAGTAAAGCAAGCAGAATGAAAGGCCATGCAAAGGAAAGGGTGGAAGGAAAACCAAGAGCAAAGGAGAGCAAAGCAATGGAAAAAGGAATAAAATGAAAAGGAATATTCAGGAAAAAAAGAAATGGAAAGAAAGAAACTGCCATGAAAATCCAACCCAAGTGAAGAGAACAGTGGAAAGCAAAGGAAAAAAACCAACAGGTAAGAAAACTAAGCAACAACAAAAGAAAGCAAACCAAAACAGAAAAGTAAAAACTAAATAAAAAGGCAAAGAAAAAAGAAAAAGGGAAGAAAACAGAAAACCTAAAAAAAAAAGAACAAACAACGGTTCAAAAAAAAAAACCCAGAATACAAAAAGAGACAAAACAGGCAAAACATGTAAAAGAACAAAAGGACAAAAAATGAAAACACACACACACACACAATGAAATATTAAAAAAAAAAAAAACAAAAAAAAAACCAAAAAAAAAGCACAAAAAGAAAAACACACACAAAAACAAAAAAACCCAAGAAAATAAAAAGCAAAACCAACATAAATTAAAAAACCCCCAAACTAAACACCAAACATACAAAAATTGCAACAAAGACACACAAGCATAAAACAAAAACCGCAAATAAACAGAAAAAAGTTAAAAAGAAAAGCAAAAATTAATCATAAAAAACAGAAAAGCAAAAAAAAAAAGCACAAAAAACACACAAGCACAAAAAACCAAAAAGATGTAAAAACAAAAAAAGAAAAAAGCAAAAAATAAACAAGCATAAAATAGAAACAAAAAAGCAAAAAGGAACGAAACAAAAACCACAAATACATAAAATAAGAAACCAGAATGAGCACAAATCACAAATCAAAAACCAAAAACAAACAAAAAAAAAACCAGAATACAAATACCAACAATGCACACCACAAATACAAAAGTTACAATAAAACACACAATACAAAAATTACCATAGAACACACACACAAAATGAAGAAAAAAAAAAAAAGAAAAAAAAAAAGAAAAAACAAACAGGAAAAAAAAGAACTAAGCATAAAAAAAAGAAAAGCAAAAAGAAATGGGCAAAAATGACACAGTAAAGAGAAAAAAAGATAAAAAGGAAAAACAATAATAAAAAAGAAAAATCCAACAACTAAAACAGAAACAAAAATATTCAAAGCAAACCCAAAAAGGGAAAAACAAAAAAAAAGCAAAGACAACAATATACAATGGCGAATGAAAGGATTTATACAGACAAAGACGGGGGAAAAAAAATGCCAGCAAACAACAGCTAAATGAGAACGCAAAAAAAAAAAAAAAAAAAAAAGCCAAATACATTAAAAAGGGGAGCAAAGAGAACAAAAGGGAAGAAGCAAAGTAGAAAGTAGGAAAAGCAAAGCAAAACAAGAAAACCAAAAAGCCAAGGAAAAGAAAGAACAAAACGGAAAGCAAACCAAAGGAAAAAATAAAAATAAAAATAAAAATAAAAATAAAAATAAAAATAAAAATAAAAATAAAAATAAAAATAAAAATAAAAATAAAAATAAAAATGAAATAAACTTTGGAAACCTAAGCAAAGAAGCAGTAAAGAAAACGAAATCAAGTGAACAAACGAGAGCAAACCAATGCGACCCAGCGGAAAAAGAGACAAGAAACGGAAACAAAAAGAACCCACACCAACCAACAGAAGAGCAAAGAAATCTGCTCCTCAATTGGATGGCTCAGCAAAGATGACAAGAGACTGGTGCAGCCAGAAGCAAACCATCCGTGCCTGGGAGGAGGAAAGGGTAGCTACTGGGCATGCTGCGACCTCCACCAGAGATGCACTTTCTCAGCTAGCGCCCGTGCAGGAGTCCGCGGCTGCTAATGAGGACAAACCATCTCTCTGGAGGAAGGGAAAGCGCTCGTGGTCATGCCGAGGAGGAGGTAAGGGTAGCTACCGGGCACGGATGTGCCGGCCATCTGATGAAAGCCTCCAGTCCATGTCGAGGCATGAGGCAAGGACACCCAGGAGGCGGGAAGCCAGCTGAGCCATTGAGGAAGCACCAAGCAGAGGAGGAAAGCCGTGGGAGCTGGCTTGAGTTAAACAAGTCAGCAAAGGAAAGATAAAAATGAAGAATCCAGAGGACTAATGTCAGGTAAGTAAAGGCAATGTAAGAGGAAGCAGGCAGGCATGGGGACAAGGAAGGAGGAAGAATGTAATGAGAAAAAAAAAAAAAAAAAAGAGGAGCTCATGGAATGCAAAAAAAACTACATTGAAATGGAGAAAAGAAAAGCAATACTTCTAGAACAGAAAAAAATAATGCAAAGGCATGGTCTGGAAAGAAAAAGAACCAACAACAAAGGAAAAGAAACAGCAGAAAGCAAAGCCAAAGGAGCGTAAACAAATGTGAAAAGGAAAAGAAAAGTAGCAAAGTAAACCAAGGGAAAAAAGGACAAACAAAAAGCTAAGGCATAGACTGCAAGAATATGGCAAAGCAAAGAATTCAAGGAAACACCTGAGACAATAAAAAAGCTAACAAATTTAAGGAGAGTACATGGCAAAAAAAAGGAAAAAGAAAAAAGAAAACAAACAGGAATAAAAGAGAAGCAGCAAAGTAGAAAGCAGTAGGAAAACTAAGTGGAAAAAAAAGCAAACAAAGCCTATGACATCCAAGGGAACAAAATACCCAACAGAAAATAAATAATAACTAACAAAACGAAAGAAAAACAGGCAGGAGAAAAAAAAGACTAAGAAAAATCAAAGCAAAACTACGAAAGGGAATGGAAAGAAAAGGCAAAGACATACAATGCTGTATCATGGCAAAGCAAAGGATTCAAACAAAAAAAAAATAAGCAAACTAATGCAAGAGGAAGTAAACGGAAAAAGAAACAGAAAAGAAAAAGAAAGGGAATAAAAGAGAACTAAGTAAAGCAAGCAGAATGAAAGGCCATGCAAAGGAAAGGGTGGAAGGAAAACCAAGAGCAAAGGAGAGCAAAGCAATGGAAAAAGGAATAAAATGAAAAGGAATATTCAGGAAAAAAAGAAATGGAAAGAAAGAAACTGCCATGAAAATCCAACCCAAGTGAAGAGAACAGTGGAAAGCAAAGGAAAAAAACCAACAGGTAAGAAAACTAAGCAACAACAAAAGAAAGCAAACCAAAACAGAAAAGTAAAAACTAAATAAAAAGGCAAAGAAAAAAGAAAAAGGGAAGAAAACAGAAAACCTAAAAAAAAAAGAACAAACAACGGTTCAAAAAAAAAAACCCAGAATACAAAAAGAGACAAAACAGGCAAAACATGTAAAAGAACAAAAGGACAAAAAATGAAAACACACCCACACACACAATGAAATATTAAAAAAAAAAAAAACAAAAAAAAAACCAAAAAAAAAGCACAAAAAGAAAAACACACACAAAAACAAAAAAACCCAAGAAAATAAAAAGCAAAACCAACATAAATTAAAAAACCCCCAAACTAAACACCAAACATACAAAAATTGCAACAAAGACACACAAGCATAAAACAAAAACCGCAAATAAACAGAAAAAAGTTAAAAAGAAAAGCAAAAATTAATCATAAAAAACAGAAAAGCAAAAAAAAAAAGCACAAAAAACACACAAGCACAAAAAACCAAAAAGATGTAAAAACAAAAAAAGAAAAAAGCAAAAAATAAACAAGCATAAAATAGAAACAAAAAAGCAAAAAGGAACGAAACAAAAACCACAAATACATAAAATAAGAAACCAGAATGAGCACAAATCACAAATCAAAAACCAAAAACAAACAAAAAAAAAACCAGAATACAAATACCAACAATGCACACCACAAATACAAAAGTTACAATAAAACACACAATACAAAAATTACCATAGAACACACACACAAAATGAAGAAAAAAAAAAAAGAAAAAAAAAAGAAAAAACAAACAGGAAAAAAAAGAACTAAGCATAAAAAAAAGAAAAGCAAAAAGAAATGGGCAAAAATGACACAGTAAAGAGAAAAAAAGATAAAAAGGAAAAACAATAATAAAAAAGAAAAATCCAACAACTAAAACAGAAACAAAAATATTCAAAGCAAACCCAAAAAGGGAAAAACAAAAAAAAAGCAAAGACAACAATATACAATGGCGAATGAAAGGATTTATACAGACAAAGACGGGGGAAAAAAAATGCCAGCAAACAACAGCTAAATGAGAACGCAAAAAAAAAAAAAAAAAAAAAAAGCCAAATACATTAAAAAGGGGAGCAAAGAGAACAAAAGGGAAGAAGCAAAGTAGAAAGTAGGAAAAGCAAAGCAAAACAAGAAAACCAAAAAGCCAAGGAAAAGAAAGAACAAAACGGAAAGCAAACCAAAGGAAAAAATAAAAATAAAAATAAAAATAAAAATAAAAATAAAAATAAAAATAAAAATAAAAATAAAAATAAAAATAAAAATAAAAATAAAAATAAAAATAAAAATAAAAATAAAAATGAAATAAACTTTGGAAACCTAAGCAAAGAAGCAGTAAAGAAAACGAAATCAAGTGAACAAACGAGAGCAAACCAATGCGACCCAGCGGAAAAAGAGACAAGAAACGGAAACAAAAAGAACCCACACCAACCAACAGAAGAGCAAAGAAATCTGCTCCTCAATTGGATGGCTCAGCAAAGATGACAAGAGACTGGTGCAGCCAGAAGCAAACCATCCGTGCCTGGGAGGAGGAAAGGGTAGCTACTGGGCATGCTGCGACCTCCACCAGAGATGCACTTTCTCAGCTAGCGCCCGTGCAGGAGTCCGCGGCTGCTAATGAGGACAAACCATCTCTCTGGAGGAAGGGAAAGCGCTCGTGGTCATGCCGAGGAGGAGGTAAGGGTAGCTACCGGGCACGGATGTGCCGGCCATCTGATGAAAGCCTCCAGTCCATGTCGAGGCATGAGGCAAGGACACCCAGGAGGCGGGAAGCCAGCTGAGCCATTGAGGAAGCACCAAGCAGAGGAGGAAAGCCGTGGGAGCTGGCTTGAGTTAAACAAGTCAGCAAAGGAAAGATAAAAATGAAGAATCCAGAGGACTAATGTCAGGTAAGTAAAGGCAATGTAAGAGGAAGCAGGCAGGCATGGGGACAAGGAAGGAGGAAGAATGTAATGAGAAAAAAAAAAAAAAAAAAGAGGAGCTCATGGAATGCAAAAAAAACTACATTGAAATGGAGAAAAGAAAAGCAATACTTCTAGAACAGAAAAAAATAATGCAAAGGCATGGTCTGGAAAGAAAAAGAACCAACAACAAAGGAAAAGAAACAGCAGAAAGCAAAGCCAAAGGAGCGTAAACAAATGTGAAAAGAAAAGTAGCAAAGTAAACCAAGGGAAAAAAGGACAAACAAAAAGCTAAGGCATAGACTGCAAGAATATGGCAAAGCAAAGAATTCAAGGAAACACCTGAGACAATAAAAAAGCTAACAAATTTAAGGAGAGTACATGGCAAAAAAAAGGAAAAAGAAAAAAGAAAACAAACAGGAATAAAAGAGAAGCAGCAAAGTAGAAAGCAGTAGGAAAACTAAGTGGAAAAAAAAGCAAACAAAGCCTATGACATCCAAGGGAACAAAATACCCAACAGAAAATAAATAATAACTAACAAAACGAAAGAAAAACAGGCAGGAGAAAAAAAAGACTAAGAAAAATCAAAGCAAAACTACGAAAGGGAATGGAAAGAAAAGGCAAAGACATACAATGCTGTATCATGGCAAAGCAAAGGATTCAAACAAAAAAAAAATAAGCAAACTAATGCAAGAGGAAGTAAACGGAAAAAGAAACAGAAAAGAAAAAGAAAGGGAATAAAAGAGAACTAAGTAAAGCAAGCAGAATGAAAGGCCATGCAAAGGAAAGGGTGGAAGGAAAACCAAGAGCAAAGGAGAGCAAAGCAATGGAAAAAGGAATAAAATGAAAAGGAATATTCAGGAAAAAGAGAAAAGAAATGGAAAGAAAGAAACTGCCATGAAAATCCAACCCAAGTGAAGAGAACAGTGGAAAGCAAAGGAAAAAAAACAACAGGTAAGAAAACTAAGCAACAACAAAAGAAAGCAAACCAAAACAGAAAAGTAAAAACTAAATAAAAAGGCAAAGAAAAAAGAAAAAGGGAAGAAAACAGAAAACCTAAAAAAAAAAAGAACAAACAACGGTTCAAAAAAAAAACCCAGAATACAAAAAGAGACCAAACAGGCAAAACATGTAAAAGAACAAAAGGACAAAAAATGAAAACACACACACACACACAATGAAATATTAAAAAAAAAAACCAAAAAAAAAACCAAAAAAAAAAGCACAAAAAGAAAAACACAGACAAAAACAAAAAAACCCAAGAAAATAAAAAGCAAAACCAACATAAATTAAAAAACCCCCAAACTAAACACCAAACATACAAAAATTGCAACAAAAACACACAAGCATAAAACAAAAACCGCAAATAAACAGAAAAAAGTTAAAAAGAAAAGCAAAAATTAATCATAAAAAACAGAAAAGCAAAAAACAAAAGCACAAAAAACACACAAGCACAAAAAACCAAAAAGATGTAAAAACAAAAAAAGAAAAAAGCAAAAAATAAACAAGCATAAAATAGAAACAAAAAAGCAAAAAGGAACGAAACAAAAACCACAAATACATAAAATAAGAAACCAGAATGAGCACAAATCACAAATCAAAAACCAAAAACAAACAAAAAAAAACCAGAATACAAATACCAACAATGCACACCACAAATACAAAAGTTACAATAAAACACACAATACAAAAATTACCATAGAACACACACACAAAATGAAGAAAAAAAAAAAAAGAAAAAAAAAAGAAAAAACAAACAGGAAAAAAAAGAACTAAGCATAAAAAAAAGAAAAGCAAAAAGAAATGGGCAAAAATGACACAGTAAAGAGAAAAAAAGATAAAAAGAAAAAACAATAATAAAAAAGAAAAATCCAACAACTAAAACAGAAACAAAAATATTCAAAGCAAACCCAAAAAGGGAAAAACAAAAAAAAAACAAAGACAACAATATACAATGGCGAATGAAAGGATTTATACAGACAAAGACGGGGGAAAAAAAATGCCAGCAAACAACAGCTAAATGAGAACGCAAAAAAAAAAAAAAAAAAAAAGCCAAATACATTAAAAAGGGGAGCAAAGAGAACAAAAGGGAAGAAGCAAAGTAGAAAGTAGGAAAAGCAAAGCAAAACAAGAAAACCAAAAAGCCAAGGAAAAGAAAGAACAAAACAGAAAGCAAACCAAAGGAAAAAATAAAAATAAAAATAAAAATAAAAATAAAAATAAAAATAAAAATAAAAATGAAATAAACTTTGGAAACCTAAGCAAAGAAGCAGTAAAGAAAACGAAATCAAGTGAACAAACGAGAGCAAACCAATGCGACCCAGCGGAAAAAGAGACAAGAAACGGAAACAAAAAGAACCCACACCAACCAACAGAAGAGCAAAGAAATCTGCTCCTCAATTGGATGGCTCAGCAAAGATGACAAGAGACTGGTGCAGCCAGAAGCAAACCATCCGTGCCTGGGAGGAGGAAAGGGTAGCTACTGGGCATGCTGCGACCTCCACCAGAGATGCACTTTCTCAGCTAGCGCCCGTGCAGGAGTCCGCGGCTGCTAATGAGGACAAACCATCTCTCTGGAGGAAGGGAAAGCGCTCGTGGTCATGCTGAGGAGGAGGTAAGGGTAGCTACCGGGCACGGATGTGCCGGCCATCTGATGAAAGCCTCCAGTCCATGTCGAGGCATGAGGCAAGGACACCCAGGAGGCGGGAAGCCAGCTGAGCCATTGAGGAAGCACCAAGCAGAGGAGGAAAGCCGTGGGAGCTGGCTTGAGTTAAACAAGTCAGCAAAGGAAAGATAAAAATGAAGAATCCAGAGGACTAATGTCAGGTAAGTAAAGGCAATGTAAGAGGAAGCAGGCAGGCATGGGGACAAGGAAGGAGGAAGAATGTAATGAGAAAAAAAAAAAAAAAAAAGAGGAGCTCATGGAATGCAAAAAAAACTACATTGAAATGGAGAAAAGAAAAGCAATACTTCTAGAACAGAAAAAAATAATGCAAAGGCATGGTCTGGAAAGAAAAAGAACCAACAACAAAGGAAAAGAAACAGCAGAAAGCAAAGCCAAAGGAGCGTAAACAAATGTGAAAAGGAAAAGAAAAGTAGCAAAGTAAACCAAGGGAAAAAAGGACAAACAAAAAGCTAAGGCATAGACTGCAAGAATATGGCAAAGCAAAGAATTCAAGGAAACACCTGAGACAATAAAAAAGCTAACAAATTTAAGGAGAGTACATGGCAAAAAAAAGGAAAAAGAAAAAAGAAAACAAACAGGAATAAAAGAGAAGCAGCAAAGTAGAAAGCAGTAGGAAAACTAAGTGGAAAAAAAAGCAAACAAAGCCTATGACATCCAAGGGAACAAAATACCCAACAGAAAATAAATAATAACTAACAAAACGAAAGAAAAACAGGCAGGAGAAAAAAAAGACTAAGAAAAATCAAAGCAAAACTACGAAAGGGAATGGAAAGAAAAGGCAAAGACATACAATGCTGTATCATGGCAAAGCAAAGGATTCAAACAAAAAAAAAATAAGCAAACTAATGCAAGAGGAAGTAAACGGAAAAAGAAACAGAAAAGAAAAAGAAAGGGAATAAAAGAGAACTAAGTAAAGCAAGCAGAATGAAAGGCCATGCATAAGGAAAGGGTGGAAGGAAAACCAAGAGCAAAGGAGAGCAAAGCAATGGAAAAAGGAATAAAATGAAAAGGAATATTCAGGAAAAAGAGAAAAGAAATGGAAAGAAAGAAACTGCCATGAAAATCCAACCCAAGTGAAGAGAACAGTGGAAAGCAAAGGAAAAAAAACAACAGGTAAGAAAACTAAGCAACAACAAAAGAAAGCAAACCAAAACAGAAAAGTAAAAACTAAATAAAAAGGCAAAGAAAAAAGAAAAAGGGAAGAAAACAGAAAACCTAAAAAAAAAAAGAACAAACAACGGTTCAAAAAAAAAACCCAGAATACAAAAAGAGACCAAACAGGCAAAACATGTAAAAGAACAAAAGGACAAAAAATGAAAACACACACACACACACAATGAAATATTAAAAAAAAAAACCAAAAAAAAAACCAAAAAAAAAAGCACAAAAAGAAAAACACAGACAAAAACAAAAAAACCCAAGAAAATAAAAAGCAAAACCAACATAAATTAAAAAACCCCCAAACTAAACACCAAACATACAAAAATTGCAACAAAAACACACAAGCATAAAACAAAAACCGCAAATAAACAGAAAAAAGTTAAAAAGAAAAGCAAAAATTAATCATAAAAAACAGAAAAGCAAAAAACAAAAGCACAAAAAACACACAAGCACAAAAAACCAAAAAGATGTAAAAACAAAAAAAGAAAAAAGCAAAAAATAAACAAGCATCAAATAGAAACAAAAAAGCAAAAAGGAACGAAACAAAAACCACAAATACATAAAATAAGAAACCAGAATGAGCACAAATCACAAATCAAAAACCAAAAACAAACAAAAAAAAACCAGAATACAAATACCAACAATGCACACCACAAATACAAAAGTTACAATAAAACACACAATACAAAAATTACCATAGAACACACACACAAAATGAAGAAAAAAAAAAAAGAAAAAAAAAAGAAAAAACAAACAGGAAAAAAAAGAACTAAGCATAAAAAAAAGAAAAGCAAAAAGAAATGGGCAAAAATGACACAGTAAAGAGAAAAAAAGATAAAAAGAAAAAACAATAATAAAAAAGAAAAATCCAACAACTAAAACAGAAACAAAAATATTCAAAGCAAACCCAAAAAGGGAAAAACAAAAAAAAAACAAAGACAACAATATACAATGGCGAATGAAAGGATTTATACAGACAAAGACGGGGGAAAAAAAATGCCAGCAAACAACAGCTAAATGAGAACGCAAAAAAAAAAAAAAAAAAAAAAGCCAAATACATTAAAAAGGGGAGCAAAGAGAACAAAAGGGAAGAAGCAAAGTAGAAAGTAGGAAAAGCAAAGCAAAACAAGAAAACCAAAAAGCCAAGGAAAAGAAAGAACAAAACAGAAAGCAAACCAAAGGAAAAAATAAAAATAAAAATAAAAATAAAAATAAAAATAAAAATAAAAATAAAAATAAAAATGAAATAAACTTTGGAAACCTAAGCAAAGAAGCAGTAAAGAAAACGAAATCAAGTGAACAAACGAGAGCAAACCAATGCGACCCAGCGGAAAAAGAGACAAGAAACGGAAACAAAAAGAACCCACACCAACCAACAGAAGAGCAAAGAAATCTGCTCCTCAATTGGATGGCTCAGCAAAGATGACAAGAGACTGGTGCAGCCAGAAGCAAACCATCCGTGCCTGGGAGGAGGAAAGGGTAGCTACTGGGCATGCTGCGACCTCCACCAGAGATGCACTTTCTCAGCTAGCGCCCGTGCAGGAGTCCGCGGCTGCTAATGAGGACAAACCATCTCTCTGGAGGAAGGGAAAGCGCTCGTGGTCATGCTGAGGAGGAGGTAAGGGTAGCTACCGGGCACGGATGTGCCGGCCATCTGATGAAAGCCTCCAGTCCATGTCGAGGCATGAGGCAAGGACACCCAGGAGGCGGGAAGCCAGCTGAGCCATTGAGGAAGCACCAAGCAGAGGAGGAAAGCCGTGGGAGCTGGCTTGAGTTAAACAAGTCAGCAAAGGAAAGATAAAAATGAAGAATCCAGAGGACTAATGTCAGGTAAGTAAAGGCAATGTAAGAGGAAGCAGGCAGGCATGGGGACAAGGAAGGAGGAAGAATGTAATGAGAAAAAAAAAAAAAAAAAAAGAGGAGCTCATGGAATGCAAAAAAAACTACATTGAAATGGAGAAAAGAAAAGCAATACTTCTAGAACAGAAAAAAATAATGCAAAGGCATGGTCTGGAAAGAAAAAGAACCAACAACAAAGGAAAAGAAACAGCAGAAAGCAAAGCCAAAGGAGCGTAAACAAATGTGAAAAGGAAAAGAAAAGTAGCAAAGTAAACCAAGGGAAAAAAGGACAAACAAAAAGCTAAGGCATAGACTGCAAGAATATGGCAAAGCAAAGAATTCAAGGAAACACCTGAGACAATAAAAAAGCTAACAAATTTAAGGAGAGTACATGGCAAAAAAAAGGAAAAAGAAAAAAGAAAACAAACAGGAATAAAAGAGAAGCAGCAAAGTAGAAAGCAGTAGGAAAACTAAGTGGAAAAAAAAGCAAACAAAGCCTATGACATCCAAGGGAACAAAATACCCAACAGAAAATAAATAATAACTAACAAAACGAAAGAAAAACAGGCAGGAGAAAAAAAAGACTAAGAAAAATCAAAGCAAAACTACGAAAGGGAATGGAAAGAAAAGGCAAAGACATACAATGCTGTATCATGGCAAAGCAAAGGATTCAAACAAAAAAAAAAATAAGCAAACTAATGCAAGAGGAAGTAAACGGAAAAAGAAACAGAAAAGAAAAAGAAAGGGAATAAAAGAGAACTAAGTAAAGCAAGCAGAATGAAAGGCCATGCATAAGGAAAGGGTGGAAGGAAAACCAAGAGCAAAGGAGAGCAAAGCAATGGAAAAAGGAATAAAATGAAAAGGAATATTCAGGAAAAAGAGAAAAGAAATGGAAAGAAAGAAACTGCCATGAAAATCCAACCCAAGTGAAGAGAACAGTGGAAAGCAAAGGAAAAAAAACAACAGGTAAGAAAACTAAGCAACAACAAAAGAAAGCAAACCAAAACAGAAAAGTAAAAACTAAATAAAAAGGCAAAGAAAAAAGAAAAAGGGAAGAAAACAGAAAACCTAAAAAAAAAAAGAACAAACAACGGTTCAAAAAAAAAACCCAGAATACAAAAAGAGACCAAACAGGCAAAACATGTAAAAGAACAAAAGGACAAAAAATGAAAACACACACACACACACAATGAAATATTAAAAAAAAAAACCAAAAAAAAAACCAAAAAAAAAAGCACAAAAAGAAAAACACAGACAAAAACAAAAAAACCCAAGAAAATAAAAAGCAAAACCAACATAAATTAAAAAACCCCCAAACTAAACACCAAACATACAAAAATTGCAACAAAGACACACAAGCATAAAACAAAAACCGCAAATAAACAGAAAAAAGTTAAAAAGAAAAGCAAAAATTAATCATAAAAAACAGAAAAGCAAAAAACAAAAGCACAAAAAACACACAAGCACAAAAAACCAAAAAGATGTAAAAACAAAAAAAGAAAAAAGCAAAAAATAAACAAGCATAAAATAGAAACAAAAAAGCAAAAAGGAACGAAACAAAAACCACAAATACATAAAATAAGAAACCAGAATGAGCACAAATCACAAATCAAAAACCAAAAACAAACAAAAAAAAACCAGAATACAAATACCAACAATGCACACCACAAATACAAAAGTTACAATAAAACACACAATACAAAAATTACCATAGAACACACACACAAAATGAAGAAAAAAAAAAAAGAAAAAAAAAAGAAAAAACAAACAGGAAAAAAAAGAACTAAGCATAAAAAAAAGAAAAGCAAAAAGAAATGGGCAAAAATGACACAGTAAAGAGAAAAAAAGATAAAAAGAAAAAACAATAATAAAAAAGAAAAATCCAACAACTAAAACAGAAACAAAAATATTCAAAGCAAACCCAAAAAGGGAAAAACAAAAAAAAAACAAAGACAACAATATACAATGGCGAATGAAAGGATTTATACAGACAAAGACGGGGGAAAAAAAATGCCAGCAAACAACAGCTAAATGAGAACGCAAAAAAAAAAAAAAAAAAAAAAGCCAAATACATTAAAAAGGGGAGCAAAGAGAACAAAAGGGAAGAAGCAAAGTAGAAAGTAGGAAAAGCAAAGCAAAACAAGAAAACCAAAAAGCCAAGGAAAAGAAAGAACAAAACGGAAAGCAAACCAAAGGAAAAAATAAAAATAAAAATAAAAATAAAAATAAAAATAAAAATAAAAATAAAAATAAAAATAAAAATGAAATAAACTTTGGAAACCTAAGCAAAGAAGCAGTAAAGAAAACGAAATCAAGTGAACAAACGAGAGCAAACCAATGCGACCCAGCGGAAAAAGAGACAAGAAACGGAAACAAAAAGAACCCACACCAACCAACAGAAGAGCAAAGAAATCTGCTCCTCAATTGGATGGCTCAGCAAAGATGACAAGAGACTGGTGCAGCCAGAAGCAAACCATCCGTGCCTGGGAGGAGGAAAGGGTAGCTACTGGGCATGCTGCGACCTCCACCAGAGATGCACTTTCTCAGCTAGCGCCCGTGCAGGAGTCCGCGGCTGCTAATGAGGACAAACCATCTCTCTGGAGGAAGGGAAAGCGCTCGTGGTCATGCCGAGGAGGAGGTAAGGGTAGCTACCGGGCACGGATGTGCCGGCCATCTGATGAAAGCCTCCAGTCCATGTCGAGGCATGAGGCAAGGACACCCAGGAGGCGGGAAGCCAGCTGAGCCATTGAGGAAGCACCAAGCAGAGGAGGAAAGCCGTGGGAGCTGGCTTGAGTTAAACAAGTCAGCAAAGGAAAGATAAAAATGAAGAATCCAGAGGACTAATGTCAGGTAAGTAAAGGCAATGTAAGAGGAAGCAGGCAGGCATGGGGACAAGGAAGGAGGAAGAATGTAATGAGAAAAAAAAAAAAAAAAAAAGAGGAGCTCATGGAATGCAAAAAAAACTACATTGAAATGGAGAAAAGAAAAGCAATACTTCTAGAACAGAAAAAAATAATGCAAAGGCATGGTCTGGAAAGAAAAAGAACCAACAACAAAGGAAAAGAAACAGCAGAAAGCAAAGCCAAAGGAGCGTAAACAAATGTGAAAAGGAAAAGAAAAGTAGCAAAGTAAACCAAGGGAAAAAAGGACAAACAAAAAGCTAAGGCATAGCCTGCAAGAATATGGCAAAGCAAAGAATTCAAGGAAACACCTGAGACAATAAAAAAGCTAACAAATTTAAGGAGAGTACATGGCAAAAAAAAGGAAAAAGAAAAAAGAAAACAAACAGGAATAAAAGAGAAGCAGCAAAGTAGAAAGCAGTAGGAAAACTAAGTGGAAAAAAAAGCAAACAAAGCCTATGACATCCAAGGGAACAAAATACCCAACAGAAAATAAATAATAACTAACAAAACGAAAGAAAAACAGGCAGGAGAAAAAAAAGACTAAGAAAAATCAAAGCAAAACTACGAAAGGGAATGGAAAGAAAAGGCAAAGACATACAATGCTGTATCATGGCAAAGCAAAGGATTCAAACAAAAAAAAATAAGCAAACTAATGCAAGAGGAAGTAAACGGAAAAAGAAACAGAAAAGAAAAAGAAAGGGAATAAAAGAGAACTAAGTAAAGCAAGCAGAATGAAAGGCCATGCAAAGGAAAGGGTGGAAGGAAAACCAAGAGCAAAGGAGAGCAAAGCAATGGAAAAAGGAATAAAATGAAAAGGAATATTCAGGAAAAAGAGAAAAGAAATGGAAAGAAAGAAACTGCCATGAAAATCCAACCCAAGTGAAGAGAACAGTGGAAAGCAAAGGAAAAAAACCAACAGGTAAGAAAACTAAGCAACAACAAAAGAAAGCAAACCAAAACAGAAAAGTAAAAACTAAATAAAAAGGCAAAGAAAAAAGAAAAAGGGAAGAAAACAGAAAACCTAAAAAAAAAAGAACAAACAACGGTTCAAAAAAAAAAACCCAGAATACAAAAAGAGACAAAACAGGCAAAACATGTAAAAGAACAAAAGGACAAAAAATGAAAACACACACACACACACAATGAAATATTAAAAAAAAAAAAACAAAAAAAAAACCAAAAAAAAAAGCACAAAAAGAAAAACACACACAAAAACAAAAAAACCCAAGAAAATAAAAAGCAAAACCAACATAAATTAAAAAACCCCCAAACTAAACACCAAACATACAAAAATTGCAACAAAAACACACAAGCATAAAACAAAAACCGCAAATAAACAGAAAAAAGTTAAAAAGAAAAGCAAAAATTAATCATAAAAAACAGAAAAGCAAAAAACAAAAGCACAAAAAACACACAAGCACAAAAAACCAAAAAGATGTAAAAACAAAAAAAGAAAAAAGCAAAAAATAAACAAGCATAAAATAGAAACAAAAAAGCAAAAAGGAACGAAACAAAAACCACAAATACATAAAATAAGAAACCAGAATGAGCACAAATCACAAATCAAAAACCAAAAACAAACAAAAAAAAAACCAGAATACAAATACCAACAATGCACACCACAAATACAAAAGTTACAATAAAACACACAATACAAAAATTACCATAGAACACACACACAAAATGAAGAAAAAAAAAAAAGAAAAAAAAAAGAAAAAACAAACAGGAAAAAAAAGAACTAAGCATAAAAAAAAGAAAAGCAAAAAGAAATGGGCAAAAATGACACAGTAAAGAGAAAAAAAGATAAAAAGGAAAAACAATAATAAAAAAGAAAAATCCAACAACTAAAACAGAAACAAAAATATTCAAAGCAAACCCAAAAAGGGAAAAACAAAAAAAAAGCAAAGACAACAATATACAATGGCGAATGAAAGGATTTATACAGACAAAGACGGGGGAAAAAAAATGCCAGCAAACAGCTAAATGAGAACGCAAAAAAAAAAAAAAAAAAAAAAGCCAAATACATTAAAAAGGGGAGCAAAGAGAACAAAAGGGAAGAAGCAAAGTAGAAAGTAGGAAAAGCAAAGCAAAACAAGAAAACCAAAAAGCCAAGGAAAAGAAAGAACAAAACGGAAAGCAAACCAAAGGAAAAAATAAAAATAAAAATAAAAATAAAAATAAAAATAAAAATAAAAATAAAAATAAAAATAAAAATGAAATAAACTTTGGAAACCTAAGCAAAGAAGCAGTAAAGAAAACGAAATCAAGTGAACAAACGAGAGCAAACCAATGCGACCCAGCGGAAAAAGAGACAAGAAACGGAAACAAAAAGAACCCACACCAACCAACAGAAGAGCAAAGAAATCTGCTCCTCAATTGGATGGCTCAGCAAAGATGACAAGAGACTGTGGTGCAGCCAGAAGCAAACCATCCGTGCCTGGGAGGAGGAAAGGGTAGCTACTGGGCATGCTGCGACCTCCACCAGAGATGCACTTTCTCAGCTAGCGCCCGTGCAGGAGTCCGCGGCTGCTAATGAGGACAAACCATCTCTCTGGAGGAAGGGAAAGCGCTCGTGGTCATGCCGAGGAGGAGGTAAGGGTAGCTACCGGGCACGGATGTGCCGGCCATCTGATGAAAGCCTCCAGTCCATGTCGAGGCATGAGGCAAGGACACCCAGGAGGCGGGAAGGCAGCTGAGCCATTGAGGAAGCACCAAGCAGAGGAGGAAAGCAGAGGGAGCTGGCTTGAGTTAAACAAGTCAGCAAAGGAAAGATAAAAATGAAGAATCCAGAGGACTAATGTCAGGTAAGTAAAGGCAATGTAAGAGGAAGCAGGCAGGCATGGGGACAAGGAAGGAGGAAGAATGTAATGAGAAAAAAAAAAAAAAAAAAAAGAGGAGCTCATGGAATGCAAAAAAAACTACATTGAAAAGAGGAGAAAAGAAAATACTTCTAGAACAGAAAAAAATAATGCAAAGGCATGGTCTGGAAAGAAAAAGAACCAACAACAAAGGAAAAGAAACAGCAGAAAGCAAAGCCAAAGGAGCAGTAAACAAATGTGAAAAGGAAAAGAAAAGTAGCAAAGTAAACCAAGGGAAAAAAGGACAAACAAAAAGCTAAGGCATAGACTGCAAGAATATGGCAAAGCAAAGAATTCAAGGAAACACCTGAGACAATAAAAAAGCTAACAAATTTAAGGAGAGTACATGGCAAAAAAAAGGAAAAAGAAAAAAGAAAACAAACAGGAATAAAAGAGAAGCAGCAAAGTAGAAAGCAGTAGGAAAACTAAGTGGAAAAAAAAGCAAACAAAGCCTATGACATCCAAGGGAACAAAATACCCAACAGAAAATAAATAATAACTAACAAAACGAAAGAAAAACAGGCAGGAGAAAAAAAAGACTAAGAAAAATCAAAGCAAAACTACGAAAGGGAATGGAAAGAAAAGGCAAAGACATACAATGCTGTATCATGGCAAAGCAAAGGATTCAAACAAAAAAAAAATAAGCAAACTAATGCAAGAGGAAGTAAACGGAAAAAGAAACAGAAAAGAAAAAGAAAGGGAATAAAAGAGAACTAAGTAAAGCAAGCAGAATGAAAGGCCATGCAAAGGAAAGGGTGGAAGGAAAACCAAGAGCAAAGGAGAGCAAAGCAATGGAAAAAGGAATAAAATGAAAAGGAATATTCAGGAAAAAGAGAAAAGAAATGGAAAGAAAGAAACTGCCATGAAAATCCAACCCAAGTGAAGAGAACAGTGGAAAGCAAAGGAAAAAAAACAACAGGTAAGAAAACTAAGCAACAACAAAAGAAAGCAAACCAAAACAGAAAAGTAAAAACTAAATAAAAAGGCAAAGAAAAAAGAAAAAGGGAAGAAAACAGAAAACCTAAAAAAAAAAAGAACAAACAACGGTTCAAAAAAAAAACCCAGAATACAAAAAGAGACCAAACAGGCAAAACATGTAAAAGAACAAAAGGACAAAAAATGAAAACACACACACACACACAATGAAATATTAAAAAAAAAAACCAAAAAAAAAACCAAAAAAAAAAGCACAAAAAGAAAAACACAGACAAAAACAAAAAAACCCAAGAAAATAAAAAGCAAAACCAACATAAATTAAAAAACCCCCAAACTAAACACCAAACATACAAAAATTGCAACAAAAACACACAAGCATAAAACAAAAACCGCAAATAAACAGAAAAAAGTTAAAAAGAAAAGCAAAAATTAATCATAAAAAACAGAAAAGCAAAAAACAAAAGCACAAAAAACACACAAGCACAAAAAACCAAAAAGATGTAAAAACAAAAAAAGAAAAAAGCAAAAAATAAACAAGCATAAAATAGAAACAAAAAAGCAAAAAGGAACGAAACAAAAACCACAAATACATAAAATAAGAAACCAGAATGAGCACAAATCACAAATCAAAAACCAAAAACAAACAAAAAAAAACCAGAATACAAATACCAACAATGCACACCACAAATACAAAAGTTACAATAAAACACACAATACAAAAATTACCATAGAACACACACACAAAATGAAGAAAAAAAAAAAAAGAAAAAAAAAAGAAAAAACAAACAGGAAAAAAAAGAACTAAGCATAAAAAAAAGAAAAGCAAAAAGAAATGGGCAAAAATGACACAGTAAAGAGAAAAAAAGATAAAAAGAAAAAACAATAATAAAAAAGAAAAATCCAACAACTAAAACAGAAACAAAAATATTCAAAGCAAACCCAAAAAGGGAAAAACAAAAAAAAAGCAAAGACAACAATATACAATGGCGAATGAAAGGATTTATACAGACAAAGACGGGGGAAAAAAAATGCCAGCAAACAACAGCTAAATGAGAACGCAAAAAAAAAAAAAAAGCCAAATACATTAAAAAGGGGAGCAAAGAGAACAAAAGGGAAGAAGCAAAGTAGAAAGTAGGAAAAGCAAAGCAAAACAAGAAAACCAAAAAGCCAAGGAAAAGAAAGAGCAACAAAACGGAAAGCATACCAAAGGAAAAAATAAAAATAAAAATAAAAATAAAAATAAAAATAAAAACAATAAAAATAAAAATAAAAATAAAAATAAAAATAAAAATAAAAATAAAAATAAAAATAAAAATAAAAATAAAAATGAAATAAACTTTGGAAACCTAAGCAAAGAAGCAGTAAAGAAAACGAAATCAAGTGAACAAACGAGAGCAAACCAATGCGACCCAGCGGAAAAAGAGACAAGAAACGGAAACAAAAAGAACCCACACCAACCAACAGAAGAGCAAAGAAATCTGCTCCTCAATTGGATGGCTCAGCAAAGATGACAAGAGACTGTGGTGCAGCCAGAAGCAAACCATCCGTGCCTGGGAGGAGGAAAGGGTAGCTACTGGGCATGCTGCGACCTCCACCAGAGATGCACTTTCTCAGCTAGCGCCCGTGCAGGAGTCCGCGGCTGCTAATGAGGACAAACCATCTCTCTGGAGGAAGGGAAAGCGCTCGTGGTCATGCCGAGGAGGAGGTAAGGGTAGCTACCGGGCACGGATGTGCCGGCCATCTGATGAAAGCCTCCAGTCCATGTCGAGGCATGAGGCAAGGACACCCAGGAGGCGGGAAGGCAGCTGAGCCATTGAGGAAGCACCAAGCAGAGGAGGAAAGCAGAGGGAGCTGGCTTGAGTTAAACAAGTCAGCAAAGGAAAGATAAAAATGAAGAATCCAGAGGACTAATGTCAGGTAAGTAAAGGCAATGTAAGAGGAAGCAGGCAGGCATGGGGACAAGGAAGGAGGAAGAATGTAATGAGAAAAAAAAAAAAAAAACAAAGAGGAGCTCATGGAATGCAAAAAAAACTACATTGAAATGGAGAAAAGAAAAGCAATACTTCTAGAACAGAAAAAAATAATGCAAAGGCATGGTCTGGAAAGAAAAAGAACCAACAACAAAGGAAAAGAAACAGCAGAAAGCAAAGCCAAAGGAGCAGTAAACAAATGTGAAAAGAAAAGTAGCAAAGTAAACCAAGGGAAAAAAGGACAAACAAAAAGCTAAGGCATAGACTGCAAGAATATGGCAAAGCAAAGAATTCAAGGAAACACCTGAGACAATAAAAAAGCTAACAAATTTAAGGAGAGTATATGGAAAAAAAAAGGAAAAAGAAAAAAGAAAACAAACAGGAATAAAAGAGAAGCAGCAAAGTAGAAAGCAGTAGGAAAACTAAGTGGAAAAAAAAGCAAACAAAGCCTATGACATCCAAGGGAACAAAATACCCAACAGAAAATAAATAATAACTAACAAAACGAAAGAAAAACAGGCAGGAGAAAAAAAAGACTAAGAAAAATCAAAGCAAAACTACAAAAGGGAATGGAAAGAAAAGGCAAAGACATACAATGCTGTATCATGGCAAAGCAAAGGATTCAAACAAAAAAAAATAAGCAAACTAATGCAAGAGGAAGTAAACGGAAAAAGAAACAGAAAAGAAAAAGAAAGGGAATAAAAGAGAACTAAGTAAAGCAAGCAGAATGAAAGGCCATGCAAAGGAAAGGGTGGAAGGAAAACCAAGAGCAAAGGAGAGCAAAGCAATGGAAAAAGGAATAAAATGAAAAGGAATATTCAGGAAAAAGAGAAAAGAAATGGAAAGAAAGAAACTGCCATGAAAATCCAACCCAAGTGAAGAGAACAGTGGAAAGCAAAGGAAAAAAACCAACAGGTAAGAAAACTAAGCAACAACAAAAGAAAGCAAACCAAAACAGAAAAGTAAAAACTAAATAAAAAGGCAAAGAAAAAAGAAAAAGGGAAGAAAACAGAAAACCTAAAAAAAAAAGAACAAACAACGGTTCAAAAAAAAAACCCAGAATACAAAAAGAGACAAAACAGGCAAAACATGTAAAAGAACAAAAGGACAAAAAATGAAAACACACACACACACACAATGAAATATTAAAAAAAAAAAACAAAAAAAAAACCAAAAAAAAAAGCACAAAAAGAAAAACACACACAAAAACAAAAAAACCCAAGAAAATAAAAAGCAAAACCAACATAAATTAAAAAACCCCCAAACTAAACACCAAACATACAAAAATTGCAACAAAAACACACAAGCATAAAACAAAAACCGCAAATAAACAGAAAAAAGTTAAAAAGAAAAGCAAAAATTAATCATAAAAAACAGAAAAGCAAAAAACAAAAGCACAAAAAACACACAAGCACAAAAAACCAAAAAGATGTAAAAACAAAAAAAGAAAAAAGCAAAAAATAAACAAGCATAAAATAGAAACAAAAAAGCAAAAAGGAACGAAACAAAAACCACAAATACATAAAATAAGAAACCAGAATGAGCACAAATCACAAATCAAAAACCAAAAACAAACAAAAAAAAACCAGAATACAAATACCAACAATGCACACCACAAATACAAAAGTTACAATAAAACACACAATACAAAAATTACCATAGAACACACACACAAAATGAAGAAAAAAAAAAAAAGAAAAAAAAAAAGAAAAAACAAACAGGAAAAAAAAGAACTAAGCATAAAAAAAAGAAAAGCAAAAAGAAATGGGCAAAAATGACACAGTAAAGAGAAAAAAAGATAAAAAGAAAAAACAATAATAAAAAAGAAAAATCCAACAACTAAAACAGAAACAAAAATATTCAAAGCAAACCCAAAAAGGGAAAAACAGAAAAAAAGCAAAGACAACAATATACAATGGCGAATGAAAGGATTTATACAGACAAAGACGGGGGAAAAAAAATGCCAGCAAACAACAGCTAAATGAGAACGCAAAAAAAAAAAAAAAAAAAAAGCCAAATACATTAAAAAGGGGAGCAAAGAGAACAAAAGGGAAGAAGCAAAGTAGAAAGTAGGAAAAGCAAAGCAAAACAAGAAAACCAAAAAGCCAAGGAAAAGAAAGAGCAACAAAACGGAAAGCAAACCAAAGGAAAAAATAAAAATAAAAATAAAAATAAAAATAAAAATAAAAATAAAAATAAAAAAATAAAAATAAAAATAAAAATGAAATAAACTTTGGAAACCTAAGCAAAGAAGCAGTAAAGAAAACGAAATCAAGTGAACAAACGAGAGCAAACCAATGCGACCCAGCGGAAAAAGAGACAAGAAACGGAAACAAAAAGAACCCACACCAACCAACAGAAGAGCAAAGAAATCTGCTCCTCAATTGGATGGCTCAGCAAAGATGACAAGAGACTGTGGTGCAGCCAGAAGCAAACCATCCGTGCCTGGGAGGAGGAAAGGGTAGCTACTGGGCATGCTGCGACCTCCACCAGAGATGCACTTTCTCAGCTAGCGCCCGTGCAGGAGTCCGCGGCTGCTAATGAGGACAAACCATCTCTCTGGAGGAAGGGAAAGCGCTCGTGGTCATGCCGAGGAGGAGGTAAGGGTAGCTACCGGGCACGGATGTGCCGGCCATCTGATGAAAGCCTCCAGTCCATGTCGAGGCATGAGGCAAGGACACCCAGGAGGCGGGAAGGCAGCTGAGCCATTGAGGAAGCACCAAGCAGAGGAGGAAAGCAGAGGGAGCTGGCTTGAGTTAAACAAGTCAGCAAAGGAAAGATAAAAATGAAGAATCCAGAGGACTAATGTCAGGTAAGTAAAGGCAATGTAAGAGGAAGCAGGCAGGCATGGGGACAAGGAAGGAGGAAGAATGTAATGAGAAAAAAAAAAAAAAAAAAGAGGAGCTCATGGAATGCAAAAAAAACTACATTGAAAAGAGGAGAAAAGAAAATACTTCTAGAACAGAAAAAAATAATGCAAAGGCATGGTCTGGAAAGAAAAAGAACCAACAACAAAGGAAAAGAAACAGCAGAAAGCAAAGCCAAAGGAGCAGTAAACAAATGTGAAAAGGAAAAGAAAAGTAGCAAAGTAAACCAAGGGAAAAAAGGACAAACAGAAAGCTAAGGCATAGACTGCAAGAATATGGCAAAGCAAAGAATTCAAGGAAACACCTGAGACAATAAAAAAGCTTACAAATTTAAGGAGAGTACATGGCAAAAAAAAGGAAAAAGAAAAAAGAAAACAAACAGGAATAAAAGAGAAGCAGCAAAGTAGAAAGCAGTAGGAAAACTAAGTGGAAAAAAAAGCAAACAAAGCCTATGACATCCAAGGGAACAAAATACCCAACAGAAAATAAATAATAACTAACAAAACGAAAGAAAAACAGGCAGGAGAAAAAAAAGACTAAGAAAAATCAAAGCAAAACTACAAAAGGGAATGGAAAGAAAAGGCAAAGACATACAATGCTGTATCATGGCAAAGCAAAGGATTCAAACAAAAAAAAAATAAGCAAACTAATGCAAGAGGAAGTAAACGGAAAAAGAAACAGAAAAGAAAAAGAAAGGGAATAAAAGAGAACTAAGTAAAGCAAGCAGAATGAAAGGCCATGCAAAGGAAAGGGTGGAAGGAAAACCAAGAGCAAAGGAGAGCAAAGCAATGGAAAAAGGAATAAAATGAAAAGGAATATTCAGGAAAAAGAGAAAAGAAATGGAAAGAAAGAAACTGCCATGAAAATCCAACCCAAGTGAAGAGAACAGTGGAAAGCAAAGGAAAAAAAACAACAGGTAAGAAAACTAAGCAACAACAAAAGAAAGCAAACCAAAACAGAAAAGTAAAAACTAAATAAAAAGGCAAAGAAAAAAGAAAAAGGGAAGAAAACAGAAAACCTAAAAAAAAAAAGAACAAACAACGGTTCAAAAAAAAAACCCAGAATACAAAAAGAGACAAAACAGGCAAAACATGTAAAAGAACAAAAGGACAAAAAATGAAAACACACACACACACACAATGAAATATTAAAAAAAAAAACCAAAAAAAAAACCAAAAAAAAAAGCACAAAAAGAAAAACACAGACAAAAACAAAAAAACCCAAGAAAATAAAAAGCAAAACCAACATAAATTAAAAAACCCCCAAACTAAACACCAAACATACAAAAATTGCAACAAAAACACACAAGCATAAAACAAAAACCGCAAATAAACAGAAAAAAGTTAAAAAGAAAAGCAAAAATTAATCATAAAAAACAGAAAAGCAAAAAACAAAAGCACAAAAAACACACAAGCACAAAAAACCAAAAAGATGTAAAAACAAAAAAAGAAAAAAGCAAAAAATAAACAAGCATAAAATAGAAACAAAAAAGCAAAAAGGAACGAAACAAAAACCACAAATACATAAAATAAGAAACCAGAATGAGCACAAATCACAAATCAAAAACCAAAAACAAACAAAAAAAAACCAGAATACAAATACCAACAATGCACACCACAAATACAAAAGTTACAATAAAACACACAATACAAAAATTACCATAGAACACACACACAAAATGAAGAAAAAAAAAAAAAGAAAAAAAAAAGAAAAAACAAACAGGAAAAAAAAGAACTAAGCATAAAAAAAAGAAAAGCAAAAAGAAATGGGCAAAAATGACACAGTAAAGAGAAAAAAAGATAAAAAGAAAAAACAATAATAAAAAAGAAAAATCCAACAACTAAAACAGAAACAAAAATATTCAAAGCAAACCCAAAAAGGGAAAAACAAAAAAAAAGCAAAGACAACAATATACAATGGCGAATGAAAGGATTTATACAGACAAAGACGGGGGAAAAAAAATGCCAGCAAACAACAGCTAAATGAGAACGCAAAAAAAAAAAAAAAGCCAAATACATTAAAAAGGGGAGCAAAGAGAACAAAAGGGAAGAAGCAAAGTAGAAAGTAGGAAAAGCAAAGCAAAACAAGAAAACCAAAAAGCCAAGGAAAAGAAAGAGCAACAAAACGGAAAGCATACCAAAGGAAAAAATAAAAATAATAATAAAAATAAAAATAAAAATAAAAACAATAAAAATAAAAATAAAAATAAAAATAAAAATAAAAATAAAAATAAAAATAAAAATAAAAATAAAAATGAAATAAACTTTGGAAACCTAAGCAAAGAAGCAGTAAAGAAAACGAAATCAAGTGAACAAACGAGAGCAAACCAATGCGACCCAGCGGAAAAAGAGACAAGAAACGGAAACAAAAAGAACCCACACCAACCAACAGAAGAGCAAAGAAATCTGCTCCTCAATTGGATGGCTCAGCAAAGATGACAAGAGACTGTGGTGCAGCCAGAAGCAAACCATCCGTGCCTGGGAGGAGGAAAGGGTAGCTACTGGGCATGCTGCGACCTCCACCAGAGATGCACTTTCTCAGCTAGCGCCCGTGCAGGAGTCCGCGGCTGCTAATGAGGACAAACCATCTCTCTGGAGGAAGGGAAAGCGCTCGTGGTCATGCCGAGGAGGAGGTAAGGGTAGCTACCGGGCACGGATGTGCCGGCCATCTGATGAAAGCCTCCAGTCCATGTCGAGGCATGAGGCAAGGACACCCAGGAGGCGGGAAGGCAGCTGAGCCATTGAGGAAGCACCAAGCAGAGGAGGAAAGCAGAGGGAGCTGGCTTGAGTTAAACAAGTCAGCAAAGGAAAGATAAAAATGAAGAATCCAGAGGACTAATGTCAGGTAAGTAAAGGCAATGTAAGAGGAAGCAGGCAGGCATGGGGACAAGGAAGGAGGAAGAATGTAATGAGAAAAAAAAAAAAAAAAAAAGAGGAGCTCATGGAATGCAAAAAAAACTACATTGAAAAGAGGAGAAAAGAAAATACTTCTAGAACAGAAAAAAATAATGCAAAGGCATGGTCTGGAAAGAAAAAGAACCAACAACAAAGGAAAAGAAACAGCAGAAAGCAAAGCCAAAGGAGCAGTAAACAAATGTGAAAAGGAAAAGAAAAGTAGCAAAGTAAACCAAGGGAAAAAAGGACAAACAGAAAGCTAAGGCATAGACTGCAAGAATATGGCAAAGCAAAGAATTCAAGGAAACACCTGAGACAATAAAAAAGCTTACAAATTTAAGGAGAGTACATGGCAAAAAAAAGGAAAAAGAAAAAAGAAAACAAACAGGAATAAAAGAGAAGCAGCAAAGTAGAAAGCAGTAGGAAAACTAAGTGGAAAAAAAAGCAAACAAAGCCTATGACATCCAAGGGAACAAAATACCCAACAGAAAATAAATAATAACTAACAAAACGAAAGAAAAACAGGCAGGAGAAAAAAAAGACTAAGAAAAATCAAAGCAAAACTACAAAAGGGAATGGAAAGAAAAGGCAAAGACATACAATGCTGTATCATGGCAAAGCAAAGGATTCAAACAAAAAAAAAATAAGCAAACTAATGCAAGAGGAAGTAAACGGAAAAAGAAACAGAAAAGAAAAAGAAAGGGAATAAAAGAGAACTAAGTAAAGCAAGCAGAATGAAAGGCCATGCAAAGGAAAGGGTGGAAGGAAAACCAAGAGCAAAGGAGAGCAAAGCAATGGAAAAAGGAATAAAATGAAAAGGAATATTCAGGAAAAAGAGAAAAGAAATGGAAAGAAAGAAACTGCCATGAAAATCCAACCCAAGTGAAGAGAACAGTGGAAAGCAAAGGAAAAAAAACAACAGGTAAGAAAACTAAGCAACAACAAAAGAAAGCAAACCAAAACAGAAAAGTAAAAACTAAATAAAAAGGCAAAGAAAAAAGAAAAAGGGAAGAAAACAGAAAACCTAAAAAAAAAAAGAACAAACAACGGTTCAAAAAAAAAACCCAGAATACAAAAAGAGACAAAACAGGCAAAACATGTAAAAGAACAAAAGGACAAAAAATGAAAACACACACACACACACAATGAAATATTAAAAAAAAAAACCAAAAAAAAAACCAAAAAAAAAAGCACAAAAAGAAAAACACAGACAAAAACAAAAAAACCCAAGAAAATAAAAAGCAAAACCAACATAAATTAAAAAACCCCCAAACTAAACACCAAACATACAAAAATTGCAACAAAAACACACAAGCATAAAACAAAAACCGCAAATAAACAGAAAAAAGTTAAAAAGAAAAGCAAAAATTAATCATAAAAAACAGAAAAGCAAAAAACAAAAGCACAAAAAACACACAAGCACAAAAAACCAAAAAGATGTAAAAACAAAAAAAGAAAAAAGCAAAAAATAAACAAGCATAAAATAGAAACAAAAAAGCAAAAAGGAACGAAACAAAAACCACAAATACATAAAATAAGAAACCAGAATGAGCACAAATCACAAATCAAAAACCAAAAACAAACAAAAAAAAACCAGAATACAAATACCAACAATGCACACCACAAATACAAAAGTTACAATAAAACACACAATACAAAAATTACCATAGAACACACACACAAAATGAAGAAAAAAAAAAAGAAAAAAAAAAAGAAAAAACAAACAGGAAAAAAAAGAACTAAGCATAAAAAAAAGAAAAGCAAAAAGAAATGGGCAAAAATGACACAGTAAAGAGAAAAAAAGATAAAAAGAAAAAACAATAATAAAAAAGAAAAATCCAACAACTAAAACAGAAACAAAAATATTCAAAGCAAACCCAAAAAGGGAAAAACAAAAAAAAAGCAAAGACAACAATATACAATGGCGAATGAAAGGATTTATACAGACAAAGACGGGGGAAAAAAAATGCCAGCAAACAACAGCTAAATGAGAACGCAAAAAAAAAAAAAAAAGCCAAATACATTAAAAAGGGGAGCAAAGAGAACAAAAGGGAAGAAGCAAAGTAGAAAGTAGGAAAAGCAAAGCAAAACAAGAAAACCAAAAAGCCAAGGAAAAGAAAGAGCAACAAAACGGAAAGCATACCAAAGGAAAAAATAAAAATAATAATAAAAATAAAAATAAAAATAAAAACAATAAAAATAAAAATAAAAATAAAAATAAAAATAAAAATAAAAATAAAAATAAAAATAAAAATAAAAATGAAATAAACTTTGGAAACCTAAGCAAAGAAGCAGTAAAGAAAACGAAATCAAGTGAACAAACGAGAGCAAACCAATGCGACCCAGCGGAAAAAGAGACAAGAAACGGAAACAAAAAGAACCCACACCAACCAACAGAAGAGCAAAGAAATCTGCTCCTCAATTGGATGGCTCAGCAAAGATGACAAGAGACTGTGGTGCAGCCAGAAGCAAACCATCCGTGCCTGGGAGGAGGAAAGGGTAGCTACTGGGCATGCTGCGACCTCCACCAGAGATGCACTTTCTCAGCTAGCGCCCGTGCAGGAGTCCGCGGCTGCTAATGAGGACAAACCATCTCTCTGGAGGAAGGGAAAGCGCTCGTGGTCATGCCGAGGAGGAGGTAAGGGTAGCTACCGGGCACGGATGTGCCGGCCATCTGATGAAAGCCTCCAGTCCATGTCGAGGCATGAGGCAAGGACACCCAGGAGGCGGGAAGGCAGCTGAGCCATTGAGGAAGCACCAAGCAGAGGAGGAAAGCAGAGGGAGCTGGCTTGAGTTAAACAAGTCAGCAAAGGAAAGATAAAAATGAAGAATCCAGAGGACTAATGTCAGGTAAGTAAAGGCAATGTAAGAGGAAGCAGGCAGGCATGGGGACAAGGAAGGAGGAAGAATGTAATGAGAAAAAAAAAAAAAAAACAAAGAGGAGCTCATGGAATGCAAAAAAAACTACATTGAAATGGAGAAAAGAAAAGCAATACTTCTAGAACAGAAAAAAATAATGCAAAGGCATGGTCTGGAAAGAAAAAGAACCAACAACAAAGGAAAAGAAACAGCAGAAAGCAAAGCCAAAGGAGCAGTAAACAAATGTGAAAAGAAAAGTAGCAAAGTAAACCAAGGGAAAAAAGGACAAACAAAAAGCTAAGGCATAGACTGCAAGAATATGGCAAAGCAAAGAATTCAAGGAAACACCTGAGACAATAAAAAAGCTAACAAATTTAAGGAGAGTATATGGAAAAAAAAAGGAAAAAGAAAAAAGAAAACAAACAGGAATAAAAGAGAAGCAGCAAAGTAGAAAGCAGTAGGAAAACTAAGTGGAAAAAAAAGCAAACAAAGCCTATGACATCCAAGGGAACAAAATACCCAACAGAAAATAAATAATAACTAACAAAACGAAAGAAAAACAGGCAGGAGAAAAAAAAGACTAAGAAAAATCAAAGCAAAACTACAAAAGGGAATGGAAAGAAAAGGCAAAGACATACAATGCTGTATCATGGCAAAGCAAAGGATTCAAACAAAAAAAAATAAGCAAACTAATGCAAGAGGAAGTAAACGGAAAAAGAAACAGAAAAGAAAAAGAAAGGGAATAAAAGAGAACTAAGTAAAGCAAGCAGAATGAAAGGCCATGCAAAGGAAAGGGTGGAAGGAAAACCAAGAGCAAAGGAGAGCAAAGCAATGGAAAAAGGAATAAAATGAAAAGGAATATTCAGGAAAAAGAGAAAAGAAATGGAAAGAAAGAAACTGCCATGAAAATCCAACCCAAGTGAAGAGAACAGTGGAAAGCAAAGGAAAAAAACCAACAGGTAAGAAAACTAAGCAACAACAAAAGAAAGCAAACCAAAACAGAAAAGTAAAAACTAAATAAAAAGGCAAAGAAAAAAGAAAAAGGGAAGAAAACAGAAAACCTAAAAAAAAAAGAACAAACAACGGTTCAAAAAAAAAACCCAGAATACAAAAAGAGACAAAACAGGCAAAACATGTAAAAGAACAAAAGGACAAAAAATGAAAACACACACACACACACAATGAAATATTAAAAAAAAAAAAACAAAAAAAAAACCAAAAAAAAAAGCACAAAAAGAAAAACACACACAAAAACAAAAAAACCCAAGAAAATAAAAAGCAAAACCAACATAAATTAAAAAACCCCCAAACTAAACACCAAACATACAAAAATTGCAACAAAAACACACAAGCATAAAACAAAAACCGCAAATAAACAGAAAAAAGTTAAAAAGAAAAGCAAAAATTAATCATAAAAAACAGAAAAGCAAAAAACAAAAGCACAAAAAACACACAAGCACAAAAAACCAAAAAGATGTAAAAACAAAAAAAGAAAAAAGCAAAAAATAAACAAGCATAAAATAGAAACAAAAAAGCAAAAAGGAACGAAACAAAAACCACAAATACATAAAATAAGAAACCAGAATGAGCACAAATCACAAATCAAAAACCAAAAACAAACAAAAAAAAACCAGAATACAAATACCAACAATGCACACCACAAATACAAAAGTTACAATAAAACACACAATACAAAAATTACCATAGAACACACACACAAAATGAAGAAAAAAAAAAAAGAAAAAAAAAAAGAAAAAACAAACAGGAAAAAAAAGAACTAAGCATAAAAAAAAGAAAAGCAAAAAGAAATGGGCAAAAATGACACAGTAAAGAGAAAAAAAGATAAAAAGAAAAAACAATAATAAAAAAGAAAAATCCAACAACTAAAACAGAAACAAAAATATTCAAAGCAAACCCAAAAAGGGAAAAACAGAAAAAAAGCAAAGACAACAATATACAATGGCGAATGAAAGGATTTATACAGACAAAGACGGGGGAAAAAAAATGCCAGCAAACAACAGCTAAATGAGAACGCAAAAAAAAAAAAAAAAAAAAAAAAGCCAAATACATTAAAAAGGGGAGCAAAGAGAACAAAAGGGAAGAAGCAAAGTAGAAAGTAGGAAAAGCAAAGCAAAACAAGAAAACCAAAAAGCCAAGGAAAAGAAAGAGCAACAAAACGGAAAGCAAACCAAAGGAAAAAATAAAAATAAAAATAAAAATAAAAATAAAAATAAAAATAAAAATAAAAAAATAAAAATAAAAATAAAAATGAAATAAACTTTGGAAACCTAAGCAAAGAAGCAGTAAAGAAAACGAAATCAAGTGAACAAACGAGAGCAAACCAATGCGACCCAGCGGAAAAAGAGACAAGAAACGGAAACAAAAAGAACCCACACCAACCAACAGAAGAGCAAAGAAATCTGCTCCTCAATTGGATGGCTCAGCAAAGATGACAAGAGACTGTGGTGCAGCCAGAAGCAAACCATCCGTGCCTGGGAGGAGGAAAGGGTAGCTACTGGGCATGCTGCGACCTCCACCAGAGATGCACTTTCTCAGCTAGCGCCCGTGCAGGAGTCCGCGGCTGCTAATGAGGACAAACCATCTCTCTGGAGGAAGGGAAAGCGCTCGTGGTCATGCCGAGGAGGAGGTAAGGGTAGCTACCGGGCACGGATGTGCCGGCCATCTGATGAAAGCCTCCAGTCCATGTCGAGGCATGAGGCAAGGACACCCAGGAGGCGGGAAGGCAGCTGAGCCATTGAGGAAGCACCAAGCAGAGGAGGAAAGCAGAGGGAGCTGGCTTGAGTTAAACAAGTCAGCAAAGGAAAGATAAAAATGAAGAATCCAGAGGACTAATGTCAGGTAAGTAAAGGCAATGTAAGAGGAAGCAGGCAGGCATGGGGACAAGGAAGGAGGAAGAATGTAATGAGAAAAAAAAAAAAAAAAAAGAGGAGCTCATGGAATGCAAAAAAAACTACATTGAAAAGAGGAGAAAAGAAAATACTTCTAGAACAGAAAAAAATAATGCAAAGGCATGGTCTGGAAAGAAAAAGAACCAACAACAAAGGAAAAGAAACAGCAGAAAGCAAAGCCAAAGGAGCAGTAAACAAATGTGAAAAGGAAAAGAAAAGTAGCAAAGTAAACCAAGGGAAAAAAGGACAAACAGAAAGCTAAGGCATAGACTGCAAGAATATGGCAAAGCAAAGAATTCAAGGAAACACCTGAGACAATAAAAAAGCTTACAAATTTAAGGAGAGTACATGGCAAAAAAAAGGAAAAAGAAAAAAGAAAACAAACAGGAATAAAAGAGAAGCAGCAAAGTAGAAAGCAGTAGGAAAACTAAGTGGAAAAAAAAGCAAACAAAGCCTATGACATCCAAGGGAACAAAATACCCAACAGAAAATAAATAATAACTAACAAAACGAAAGAAAAACAGGCAGGAGAAAAAAAAGACTAAGAAAAATCAAAGCAAAACTACAAAAGGGAATGGAAAGAAAAGGCAAAGACATACAATGCTGTATCATGGCAAAGCAAAGGATTCAAACAAAAAAAAAATAAGCAAACTAATGCAAGAGGAAGTAAACGGAAAAAGAAACAGAAAAGAAAAAGAAAGGGAATAAAAGAGAACTAAGTAAAGCAAGCAGAATGAAAGGCCATGCAAAGGAAAGGGTGGAAGGAAAACCAAGAGCAAAGGAGAGCAAAGCAATGGAAAAAGGAATAAAATGAAAAGGAATATTCAGGAAAAAGAGAAAAGAAATGGAAAGAAAGAAACTGCCATGAAAATCCAACCCAAGTGAAGAGAACAGTGGAAAGCAAAGGAAAAAAAACAACAGGTAAGAAAACTAAGCAACAACAAAAGAAAGCAAACCAAAACAGAAAAGTAAAAACTAAATAAAAAGGCAAAGAAAAAAGAAAAAGGGAAGAAAACAGAAAACCTAAAAAAAAAAAGAACAAACAACGGTTCAAAAAAAAAACCCAGAATACAAAAAGAGACAAAACAGGCAAAACATGTAAAAGAACAAAAGGACAAAAAATGAAAACACACACACACACACAATGAAATATTAAAAAAAAAAACCAAAAAAAAAACCAAAAAAAAAAGCACAAAAAGAAAAACACACACAAAAACAAAAAAACCCAAGAAAATAAAAAGCAAAACCAACATAAATTAAAAAACCCCCAAACTAAACACCAAACATACAAAAATTGCAACAAAAACACACAAGCATAAAACAAAAACCGCAAATAAACAGAAAAAAGTTAAAAAGAAAAGCAAAAATTAATCATAAAAAACAGAAAAGCAAAAAACAAAAGCACAAAAAACACACAAGCACAAAAAACCAAAAAGATGTAAAAACAAAAAAAGAAAAAAGCAAAAAATAAACAAGCATAAAATAGAAACAAAAAAGCAAAAAGGAACGAAACAAAAACCACAAATACATAAAATAAGAAACCAGAATGAGCACAAATCACAAATCAAAAACCAAAAACAAACAAAAAAAAACCAGAATACAAATACCAACAATGCACACCACAAATACAAAAGTTACAATAAAACACACAATACAAAAATTACCATAGAACACACACACAAAATGAAGAAAAAAAAAAAAGAAAAAAAAAAGAAAAAACAAACAGGAAAAAAAAGAACTAAGCATAAAAAAAAGAAAAGCAAAAAGAAATGGGCAAAAATGACACAGTAAAGAGAAAAAAAGATAAAAAGAAAAAACAATAATAAAAAAGAAAAATCCAACAACTAAAACAGAAACAAAAATATTCAAAGCAAACCCAAAAAGGGAAAAACAAAAAAAAAGCAAAGACAACAATATACAATGGCGAATGAAAGGATTTATACAGACAAAGACGGGGGAAAAAAAATGCCAGCAAACAACAGCTAAATGAGAACGCAAAAAAAAAAAAAAAAAAAAAAGCCAAATACATTAAAAAGGGGAGCAAAGAGAACAAAAGGGAAGAAGCAAAGTAGAAAGTAGGAAAAGCAAAGCAAAACAAGAAAACCAAAAAGCCAAGGAAAAGAAAGAGCAACAAAACGGAAAGCATACCAAAGGAAAAAATAAAAATAATAATAAAAATAAAATTAAAAACAATAAAAATGAAAATAAAAATAAAAATAAAAATAAAAATAAAAATAAAAATAAAATAAACTTTGGAAACCTAAGCAAAGAAGCAGTAAAGAAAACGAAATCAAGTGAACAAACGAGAGCAAACCAATGCGACCCAGCGGAAAAAGAGACAAGAAACGGAAACAAAAAGAACCCACACCAACCAACAGAAGAGCAAAGAAATCTGCTCCTCAATTGGATGGCTCAGCAAAGATGACAAGAGACTGTGGTGCAGCCAGAAGCAAACCATCCGTGCCTGGGAGGAGGAAAGGGTAGCTACTGGGCATGCTGCGACCTCCACCAGAGATGCACTTTCTCAGCTAGCGCCCGTGCAGGAGTCCGCGGCTGCTAATGAGGACAAACCATCTCTCTGGAGGAAGGGAAAGCGCTCGTGGTCATGCCGAGGAGGAGGTAAGGGTAGCTACCGGGCACGGATGTGCCGGCCATCTGATGAAAGCCTCCAGTCCATGTCGAGGCATGAGGCAAGGACACCCAGGAGGCGGGAAGGCAGCTGAGCCATTGAGGAAGCACCAAGCAGAGGAGGAAAGCAGAGGGAGCTGGCTTGAGTTAAACAAGTCAGCAAAGGAAAGATAAAAATGAAGAATCCAGAGGACTAATGTCAGGTAAGTAAAGGCAATGTAAGAGGAAGCAGGCAGGCATGGGGACAAGGAAGGAGGAAGAATGTAATGAGAAAAAAAAAAAAAAAAAAAGAGGAGCTCATGGAATGCAAAAAAAACTACATTGAAATGGAGAAAAGAAAAGCAATACTTCTAGAACAGAAAAAAATAATGCAAAGGCATGGTCTGGAAAGAAAAAGAACCAACAACAAAGGAAAAGAAACAGCAGAAAGCAAAGCCAAAGGAGCAGTAAACAAATGTGAAAAGAAAAGTAGCAAAGTAAACCAAGGGAAAAAAGGACAAACAAAAAGCTAAGGCATAGACTGCAAGAATATGGCAAAGTAAAGAATTCAAGGAAACACCTGAGACAATAAAAAAGCTAACAAATTTAAGGAGAGTACATGGCAAAAAAAAGGAAAAAGAAAAAAGAAAACAAACAGGAATAAAAGAGAAGCAGCAAAGTAGAAAGCAGTAGGAAAACTAAGTGGAAAAAAAAGCAAACAAAGCCTATGACATCCAAGGGAACAAAATACCCAACAGAAAATAAATAATAACTAACAAAACGAAAGAAAAACAGGCAGGAGAAAAAAAAGACTAAGAAAAATCAAAGCAAAACTACGAAAGGGAATGGAAAGAAAAGGCAAAGACATACAATGCTGTATCATGGCAAAGCAAAGGATTCAAACAAAAAAAAAATAAGCAAACTAATGCAAGAGGAAGTAAACGGAAAAAGAAACAGAAAAGAAAAAGAAAGGGAATAAAAGAGAACTAAGTAAAGCAAGCAGAATGAAAGGCCATGCAAAGGAAAGGGTGGAAGGAAAACCAAGAGCAAAGGAGAGCAAAGCAACGGAAAAAGGAATAAAATGAAAAGGAATATTCAGGAAAAAGAGAAAAGAAATGGAAAGAAAGAAACTGCCATGAAAATCCAACCCAAGTGAAGAGAACAGTGGAAAGCAAAGGAAAAAAAACAACAGGTAAGAAAACTAAGCAACAACAAAAGAAAGCAAACCAAAACAGAAAAGTAAAAACTAAATAAAAAGGCAAAGAAAAAAGAAAAAGGGAAGAAAACAGAAAACCTAAAAAAAAAAGAACAAACAACGGTTCAAAAAAAAACCCAGAATACAAAAAGAGACAAAACAGGCAAAACATGTAAAAGAACAAAAGGACAAAAAATGAAAACACACACACACACACAATGAAATATTAAAAAAAAAAAAAAAAAACCAACAACAAAAAAAGCACAAAAAGAAAAACACACACAAAAACAAAAAAAAACCCAAGAAAATAAAAAGCAAAACCAACATAAATTAAAAAACCCCCAAACTAAACACCAAACATACAAAAATTGCAACAAAAACACACAAGCATAAAACAAAAACCACAAATAAACAGAAAAAAATTAAAAAGAAAAGCAAAAATTAATCATAAAAAACAGAAAAGCAAAAAACAAAAGCACAAAAAACACACAAGCACAAAAAACCAAAAAGATGTAAAAACGAAAAAAGAAAAAAGCAAAAAATAAACAAGCATAAAATAGAAACAAAAAAGCAAAAAGGAACGAAACAAAAACCACAAATACAGAAAATAAGAAACCAGAATGAGCACAAATCACAAATCAAAAACCAAAAACAAAAAAAAAAACAGAATACAAATACCAACAATGCACACCACAAATACAAAAGTTACAATAAAACACACAAGACAAAAATTACCATAGAACACACACACAAAATGAAGGAAAAAAAAAACAAAAAGAAAAAACAAACAGGAAAAAAAAGAACTAAGCATAAAAAAAAGAAAAGCAAAAAGAAATGGGCAAAAATGACACAGTAAAGAGAAAAAAAGATAAAAAGGAAAAACAATAATAAAAAAGAAAAATTCAACAACAAAAGAAGAAACAAAAATATTCAAAGCAAACCCAAAAAGGGAAAAACAAAAAAAAAACAAAGACAACAATATACAATGGCGAATGAAAGGATTTATACAGACAAAGATGGGGAAAAAAAATGCCAGCAAACAACAGCTAAATGAGAACGCAAAAAAAAAAAAAAAAAAAAAAAGCCAAATACATTAAAAAGGGGAGCAAAGAGAATAAAAGGGAAGAAGCAAAGTAGAAAGTAGGAAAAGCAAAGCAAAACAAGAAAACCAAAAAGCCAAGGAAAAGAAAGAACAACAAAACGGAAAGCAAACCAAGGGAAAAAATAAAAATAAAAATAAAAATAAAAATAAAAATAAAAATAAAAATAAAAATAAAATAAACTTTGGAAACCTAAGCAAAGAAGCAGTAAAGAAAACGAAATCAAGTGAACAAACGAGAGCAAACCAATGCGACCCAGCGGAAAAAGAGACAAGAAACGGAAACAAAAAGAACCCACACCAACCAACAGAAGAGCAAAGAAATCTGCTCCTCAATTGGATGGCTCAGCAAAGATGACAAGAGACTGTGGTGCAGCCAGAAGCAAACCATCCGTGCCTGGGAGGAGGAAAGGGTAGCTACTGGGCATGCTGCGACCTCCACCAGAGATGCACTTTCTCAGCTAGCGCCCGTGCAGGAGTCCGCGGCTGCTAATGAGGACAAACCATCTCTCTGGAGGAAGGGAAAGCGCTCGTGGTCATGCCGAGGAGGAGGTAAGGGTAGCTACCGGGCACGGATGTGCCGGCCATCTGATGAAAGCCTCCAGTCCATGTCGAGGCATGAGGCAAGGACACCCAGGAGGCGGGAAGGCAGCTGAGCCATTGAGGAAGCACCAAGCAGAGGAGGAAAGCAGAGGGAGCTGGCTTGAGTTAAACAAGTCAGCAAAGGAAAGATAAAAATGAAGAATCCAGAGGACTAATGTCAGGTAAGTAAAGGCAATGTAAGAGGAAGCAGGCAGGCATGGGGACAAGGAAGGGGAGAAAGAAGGAAAGGAAGAAATCTAAAAAATTTAATCAAGGTTAAAAATATATGTATTAAAAAAAAAAAAAAAATCAGAGCAAAGGAAAAAAAAGAGAAGGAGCAAACAAGAAAGCCAAGGAAAGCAAAGCAAAGAAAGAAAACTAAAAAACAATGAGCAAATTTGGAATGAAAAACAAAAGAGGAAACCAAGGGAATGGAAAAACAAAAAAAAAGGAACAGAAAGAAAAAAGTAATCAAAGTGAAAGATAGCACAGAAAAATCTTTTGAAAAGAAGGAAGATGAAAAGGAATTCTCATAGAAAAAGAACAATAATGGGAAGAAAGAAATGCAAAGAAAAAAAAATGACAAAATGAAGAAAACAGTGGAAAGCAAAGAGAAAAACGCAGTACGGAAAAATAACGGGAAAAGAAAGCAAAGAAAACCAACAACATCCAAATCAACATAAAAGAAATGTTAAAATGTTTTAGTAAAAATACAAGAGAAAAAAAAGCAAAGCAAAGCAACAACATCCAAAGCAAAACAATACAAAAGAAACAAACAAAACAAATGTTTGGTTAAAAAACAAAGAAAAATAAAGCAATTAAAAAAGAGCAGAAGAAAAGCACAGGAAAAAAAAAAAAAGACATGCAAAGAAAAATCAAAACCATAGAATGCAATATCATGGCAAAGTAAAGCATTCAAACAGAGAAAGGGAAAGAAAAAAAAAAAAAACCTAACTAAAGCTAAAAAGAGTAAATGAAAAAACAGTGAGAAAAAATAAAAAAGCAAAGGAAAGAGAACCAGCAAAGCTGAAAGGAAAACAAAGCAAAGAAAGAAAACTAAAAAGCAGTGCAAAGGAATGCAAAGGTACTCGTGACATTGAGACAGAACTGCAACAGCGCCAAGCACAGAAGGAAAGCACGGGAACAGGCTTGAGTTAAACGAGTCAGAAAAGGAAAAAGGACTCAACAGAACACAAAGTAAATTTAAAAAACTAAAAAAAAAGATAAAACAAAAGCAAAGGGAAGAAGCGGGAACAAGCAGAGTAGAAAGTAAAGCAAAGCAAAGAAAGAAAACTAGAAAGCAATGCAAAGCAATGTGAAGCAGTGGTGAAAAGGAAGAACAAAAGAGCAAACCAAAGCAAAGCAAGGGAAAATAAACGAAGCCTCAATTTTGGCAGCTTGATCTTCCTGACGGTTGTTTTGTTGTCCTTCATTGGCCCGACTGCTGAGCACATGAGCATCGCCATGGCACACCTTTACACCCGTATTCTTTGTTTGGGCAGCAATGTCTTTCCACAGCTCAGCAACCCAAATAGATTTAGCCCTATTTGTGCCGCCAGTTGTTTTCTTCCCACTGCTGGAACCACCCCCATAAGGCGCTTGCCACCATCCATGAGTCGTGTAAAGATGGAGCACTGGCCACCTCTCCCATTCAGCAGCATCTGAGGCCAGCTGGACAGCCTTTACCTCTGCACATTGCCTTGATTCTCCTTTTCCTTCAGCGCCTCTGCAGCTCGTCGTGTGGGGCTCCACACAGCAGCTTTCCGTCTGCAACGCTTCCCCACAACAGGACACAATCCATCTGTGAACAGAGCACATTTCTTTACATCCCACATCGTAATCTCAATCTCCAATCCCAATCCCGTATCACTAATCCTATATCCCACATCCCAATCCCACATCTTAATCTCAACCCCGAGCCACATCCCAATCCCGATCCCATATCCCAGTCCCACCTCCCAATCCCACGTCCGTAACCCAGTGCCATTCTTAATCCAAATCCCAATCCCACATCCAAATCCCACATCAAGTGCTGCTTGCTCCTGCAGCTCGGAAAGCAAATGGGATCCTGGGCTCCATCAGAAGAGGGGTGGCCAGCAGGGACAGGGAGGTGATTGTCCCTCTCTACTCTGCACTTGCGAGGCCCCATCTGCAGTACTGTGTGCAGGCCTGAAGCCCCCAGGACAAGAAAGACACAGAGCTGTTGGAGAGGGTCCAGAGGAGAGCCACAAAGATGATCAGGGGGCTGCAAAGACAGGCTGAGGGAGCTGGGCTTGTTCAGCCTGGAGAAAAGAAGGCTGCGAGGTGAGCTCATTGCAGCCTTTCAGTACCTAAAGGGAGCCTACAAACAGGAGGAGTCCACTCTTTGAAAGGGGAGATAACAGCAGGACAAGGGGAAATGGTTTGAAGTTGAGGCAGGGAAGATTTAGGTTGGATGTCCGGGGGAAGTTCTTTCCTATGAGAGTGGTGAGGTGCTGGAACAGCTGCCCAGAGAACTTGTGGATGCCCCGTGCATCCCTGGAGGTGCTCAAGGTTAGATTGGATGGGGCCCTGGGGTTTGACTCTGTGGGGGTGCCCCAACGCTGGAGTGTGACACCATTCGAGTGACAGAGAGGTGTCCCCAGCTTCATGGTGTGACACTGTAGGGGTGTCCTCAACTTTGGGGTGGGACACCATTGGGGTGACACAGATTTGTTCGCAGCTTTCGGGTGTGCCACTGTGGGGATGACATAGGGCTGTCCCCAACTTCACGCTCTGGGAGTGTCCCCAAGTTTGGGGATGTGACACCACGATGCGGTGTCCTCACTTCCCCTGGGAAGTCCTCGAGCTGCTTCTGAATGCCTCTGAGGATGTCCTGGGCACACGTGGGACCCCCTGGACCCTACAGGATCCTTCTGGGACATCTCCAGACCCTTCTGGATGAACCCACGGACCCCATGGATCAACATGAGAACTCCCCAGACCCGCCAAATCCTCTCTGGGACATCCCCAGACCTTCTGGATGACTCCAGGATCACTCAGACCCTCATGAGGACTCTCTGGACCATACCAGACTCAACTGGGACCATCTTCAGATCAGCCCAGGGACTTCTCAGTGCTCCTGGACACATAGTGGGAGCTCACAGATCCTTCCAGGGGCCCACGGGATCAACCTGGGGACTCCCTGGACACCCAAAACCCACCTGGGACATCTCCAGACTCTTCTGGTTGAGTCCTGAACCCCCTGGATGCACCCAAACCTCTCTAGGACTTCTCCTGCAGATCCTTCTGCATGATTCCAAGGGAGGATAAGGAGGGTTCAGCGGGGGGTGGGAGGGGGAGAAATGAGCTAGTGAGGCTGGGGATGGAGGGAGAGGTGGAAGAGGGAAACTGGAGAGTTGTGTGGAGCTTCTGTGGGGTGGAAAGGGAGTCTGGGGGAAGAGAGTGAGGGGAATGAAAAGAGGAGAACAAGGCTGACCACGTGAGTGGAAAGGGGGTCTGGGGATGGAGGGAGGGGTGGGAGGGGAGAACTGGAGGTTGTGGGTGGGGCTTCTTTGGGACATGAAGGGGGTCCAGTTGGGGGAAATTGGGGGCCAACATAGGGGAAACGGACTCACAGAATCACAGAATCATAGGGGTTGGAAGGGACCTCCAGAGATCATCGAGTCCAACCCCCCTGCCAAAGCAGGATCCCTACACCAGGTCACACAGGTAGGCATCCAGGCGGGTCTTGAATATCTCCAGAGAAGGAGACTCCACAACCTCCCTGGGCAGCCTGTTCCAGTGCTCCATCGCCCTCACCGTAAAGAAGTTCTTGCGCACATTGGTGCAGAACTTCCTATGCTCCAGCTTCTGGCCATTTCCCCTTGTCCTGTCTCCGCACACTGCTGAAAACAGTCTGGCCTCGCCACTTTGCCCCCCACACCTTAGATATTTATAGACCTGGATCAGGTCCCAGACTCCAGAGGGCAGGGAGGAGGGCATGGGGGTACAGGGGACTGTAGGGGTCAGAAATGGGGTGAGGAGCGGGGGGAGTAAGGGAAGACAGGGGACCCTGCAGGGTAAATTGAGGGGACTGGGGGATGGTAGGAGACATTATGGATCAGAATGGGGGAATTGGAGCAGGGGAACCTGAGGGGACAGGGAATTCTGGGGGTCAGATAGAACGGACGGGGGGCAGACAAATCTAGGGGAGAAAACGAGAAGACTCATGGGGGGGTGAGATTGGGGACACAAGGGATCAGAGTGGGAGACAGACAGACACAGAACCCTGAGGGTCAGAATGGGGAACAGGGGCAGACAGTGACGGAGGAACTGAGGGGACGGGTAGAAGAGGACTCCAGCGATGAGAATGGGGGAAGTGGAGGTGGGGAACGGGGGGGGGAGAGCATAAGCCCAGGGGTCAGACTGAGGGACTCGGGAGGTTGTGGGCGACCCGCGGCGGGGGGGGTGGGGGGAAGGCAGTGAAACACAGTGGGTGGGGGGGAAGGGCGGGGGACACAGGGCACCTCCCGCCGCCGAGCAGAGGCCCTGAGCAGCAGAGGACCCACGCGGCCAAGACAGGACGGCCCCAGCCCCGATGCTCCCGGTGCCCCCGCCGCCCCCGAACACCCACTCGTAGAAGCTGAGGCGGCGCTCGGAGTCCCGGGGCTGCGCCGCGGCGCTGGAGCAGCGCGGGGCCCCGCTCCGCTTCCGCGTGGCCGCGTCCTCGGGTCGCCGCGTGATGACGTCACTCCGCGGGGAGCGGGGACGGCGCGTCGCTCGAGCAACGGCCGCGCCGGGGCGCTGTCGCTATGGAGACGCCGCCGCGCATGCGCTGTCGCCGCGGGGACGGCTTCCCGCGCCGCAAGGAGGGAGGGCGCGCTGTCGCCGTGGCAGCGCGGCCTGCACGCACGGCCGGAAGCCCGAGTGGGGCTCGAGGGGCAGCGGGGGGCGAAGAAGGGTGGGGGGGGAACGGAGAGCCCTCAGGGGTCTCCTGGGGAGGTGGGGGAGCGACTGGGGGAGGGCAGAGCTCCGGGGATGGCGGCTGTGAGTGGGGCTGTGGGGTGGGACATCCGCAGGGAGATGCAGCCAAACAGGGGGATGTGGGCAGAGCATGGAGGTGTGGGAAAAGGAAGACGGGCATCTGGACAACAGCGTGAGAGCCAGGCTGATAGGGAGGGAGGGAGGGAGGGAGGGAGGGAGGGAGGGAGGGAGGGAGGGAGGAATGGGAAGAAAGGGAGGGGGGGAGGAAGGGGGGGAGGGAAATGGAAAAACGGGAAAAAAAAGGGAAGAAAGGAAAAAAAGGGGGGAAGGGAAGGGAAGGGAATGTTGTTTCTTCATTTGATATTAAAAAGTAGCAATTGGTTTGAAGAAGTAGAACATAATGCATTTGTATTCTGTAACTTATCCTTAGCAATAGTTGATCTAAGAAGTAAAATACTGTATATGTTAGCGGCATGTTGTAGAAACATAATTACTGAAGTACCTAACAAATTCTTTCTCTCAAAACTGCAGTAGATTTTCAATGTTCTAAACAATGTGGGTATAGTATTCTGAACTAGAAAACCTACTGTAACGTTGTTCATTAGACCGGCAGAAGCGAAATACATCTAACAAACCTACAAGGAGTCAGGGCCTTTACACAAAGCAGAACTGTCGCACTCTGTGGGAATGTTAGGATGCCACAGGCAGGCTCCAAGATGCTCCCCTCTATCCTCCTCCCGAGCTTATTTCTATGCAAGGACAGATGAATGACCAGAACAGTGACCCAGTGTAAAAGGGGGACAAATGTTAGGGGGGTAATTAAACAATCAAGAGGCTATGTTTATGTTGTAAAACAGACATCCAAAAACTGAGACCAAATGTTTGTTTAGAAAGCAATTGTTAGAAGGCAATTAAACAATTAAGGTATTTGTGTTTGGGCGGCAAAGATTTATGCTTACTTGGTATTTGTATGATTAGTGAAACGTCGTGAAAGAGGGTGAACCTGCAGTACTCAGCCAATGAGGAACCAGGGCAGAAAGAGAGAAGCGTCAGGCAGTAGGGGATAAAAGATGTAACACTGTTTTCTCGGGGCTCTCCTGCTTGCAGGAGGCCCGCCATTGCAATTGCGAATAAAATCTGCTTTATCAGAGATACCATCCTAGAAAATTATTTGGATATTTCCTACGAAGGGAAGGGGAGGGAAGGGGATGGAGGGGAGGGGAGGGGAAGGAAGGGGAGGGGAGGGGAGGGGAAGGAAGGGGAGGGGAGGGGAGCGGAGGGGAGGGGAAGGGAGGGGAGAGAAGAAGGGAAGAAGGGAAGAAGGGAAGAGGGGAAAGCATCCAAAGCTTGGCCTGGGTGGTATTGCAATGTAGAAGGGCTTCAGGTATGTTGTTAGGTGCACAAGAAGGAGTTCATGCAGCAATAAATGATATTGTTGTGTTCATGTAGGTCAGAGTGGTAGAATTGAAGCAGATGGCGATAAGATATGGCACCAGAGTGAAATACTGCACAACATAAGACGATGTGAGCTGAAACCAACGTGACTTCCTGGCTTCCCAAATTGCACTGGTTAAAGAAGTTGTTTGTGGGGATGGTGTGTGTAATCTCTGTATGTATGCATCCTTCCTTGTAGTGTGATTAGGGTTCTCACAAAACTGCAGTAGATTTTCAATGTTCTGAACAATGTGGGTGTGGAGAGCGTGATTGAGACCTGGCTGGCTGAGAAAGGCCACACAGACAGTATTCGGCTAATGAGACGAGAGTCCTTGAGCAATGTAACAGGATGTAAACAAGGCTAACGAGGAGAGAGTCCTTGAGCAAACTAACAGGATGTGTAGGAAGGCAGGAGAATGTAGAAATAAGAAAGATGAATGGCATGGTCTAATCACAAAAAGTACAAAGAAGGGCTGGGGCAACAAGTAGCTGAAGAGCCTATCAGGAGCTCGGGCTTTGCAATGTGTATGAGCTTCATTAGCGCCAACATAAATGCACGCAACCTTCTGATTAAAGTTGAGACTTTCTGATCAATTCTGTGGTCGTGTGTTTGTCTCCCGCCGAGCTCCGACAATGCTTGTGCATTGGGATGGCATGTAGCTCAGGTAGTACCCCTTCCTCCGGGGTGGACCAAGGATTCCCAAGGGATGCAATATATGGTTGCCCTGTACCAGGAGAAAACAGCCTAGGAAAATGAAGCCTGAAAATCACTCTCCCTGTTGTTTCCCCGGATATCAGAGATAGATGCCAAAATCCCTCCTGCATTCTCCATGGCCATAGGTAACCGTACAGCTTGTCTCTCAGGGCAGGGTGTGAGGGCTACCAGGCCTATCGGGAATTTCTCACTGTGCAGTGGAACCTTGGATGTTACGAAGGATTTGGCGGGGAACTATTCAAGGCTGGGAATCCCCAGAGCGGATCTCTGGTGGCATTGCGGTGGGAAGATCTTACGGTCCACTCTCCCATCTCATTGGGGAGGTACCTGTGCACTTGTTCAACTGGCTATACCGTTCACTCTGGCATTTGAGAAGGATCTATCACACATTCGCAAAAGGAACAGAAGGAGCCTAGGGGCCCCATTTGATGATGATACAATATATAAAGACTCAATTGGGGTGCCCAGAGGTGTCCCTGATGAATTTAAGGCTAGAAATCAATTGCTGCAGGATTTCAATCTCTATTCTGGTGGGTGACAATTAACAAAAATGTAGATTGTATAAACTACATCTATTACAATCAGCAGAGATTTATAAACTATACAAAGGAGGCAATAAAGGGAATTGCAGAACAATTGGATGCTACAAGCAGGATGGCCTGGGAGAATAGGATCGCCCTAGACATGATATTAGCTGAAAAAGGGTGTGTGTGTGTGATGTTGGGCACCCAATGCTGTACCTTTATCGCAAATAACACAGCCCCAGCTAGCACAATAACTAGAGCATTATGGGGGCTTACTACTCTTGCCAGTGAATTAGCAGAAAACTCAGGAATAGGTAATTCCCTCACTGGGTGTTTGGAGTCCTGGTTTGGCAAATGGAAAGGGATGATTGTGTCCTTATTTACTTCTTTGACTGTGGCAGCAGGAGTCCTGACGGCCGTCGGTTGCTGTATTATCCCCTGCGTGGGGGGATTGGTGCAGCGATTAACAGAAACTGCGCAGCCTCAGCAAACAGCAGTGGAACCACCACCGCACTCGGATAAAATGATGATATTAGACGAAATGGAGAATGAAGAAAATGAAGAAGTTTTTAGAATCGTACCTTTAAAAAAAGAAAAAAAGAAAAAAGAAAAAAAGGAATTGCAGAAATCAACACTTTGAAAGAAAAAGAGGGGGGAATTGTGGAAATGGAATGTTGTTTCTGCATTTGACATTAATAAGAGCAGCTGGTTTGAAGAAGTAGAACATCATGGATTTGTATTCTGTAACTTATCCTTAGAAATAATGATCTAAGAAGTAAAATACTAGGTATGTTAGCGGCATGTTTTAAAACATTATTACTGAATTATGTGATTAATTCTTTCTTGCAAAACTGAATAGTTGTTAAATGGTCCAAACAATGCGAGTATAGTGTGTTAGGGATTAGAAAACATACTGTAGAGTTGTTCTGTTAGATAAGAAACTGCCAGCAAGAGAAAAACAGATATAGCAAACATCAGAGAAGCCAGGGCCTCTACACAAGGCCGGACTGTCTCACTCCGTGAGGAGCTGGGACATGACAGGCAGGCACCAAGATAGCACAGAAACATAAGCTCTTAGTTGTTTAATTACCCCTAGCATTTGTGCCCTTTACACTGGTCACTGTTCTGGTCATCCCTCTGTCCTCGCACAGAGATAAGCTGGGAAGGAGGACAGAGGGGAGTGTCTTGGAGCCCGCCTGCGGCACCCTGAGGTTCCCACAGAGTGGGACAGCTCTGCTTCGTGCAAAGGCCCTGGCTCCCTGAAAGCGTGTTCAATGTGTTTGACTTCTGCTGGCCTAACGAACCACCTCACAGCGGGTTTCCCAGCTCAGAACACTACACCCACATCGCTTAGGACATCTAGAGCCTACCGCAGCTTTGTGAGAAAGGATTTCTCACGTAACTCGGTAACTGCGTTTCTAAAGCACGTTACTAAGGTGCGCACGGAACTTCTACTTTTCACATCAGCTGTTTCTAAGGATGCGCCACAGCGCGCTTCTTCAGATCAACCGCCCTTTCCAATACCCGACGCAGAAACGACGCTTCCGCTCTCCGCGGCGCGTCGCTACGGGTGAGGAGAGCGGCTCGGTACGCCTCACCGCGCCGAGCTCCGTAAGACGCGCGAGGGCAGGCCGGCCGAGGACGGGACCGGCGGCGCGCGCAGCCCCTCGCGGCGCCCGGCAGCCCGCGCCGAGCGGCCCGACGTCCCGCGGCTCAAAGCGCCGCCGCGCGAAGCGCGAACCGGCCGCTCGGCGCCGCGCATGCGCCGCCCCGCCCCGCGCTGTGACGTCGCGCGTCGCCGCGGTCGGCAGGGAGGGCGTTCCGCCGCGTGCGGCGGGGAGCTCCCTTAGCGGCGCGCGAGCGCCAGCCTTCCGCCGCTCCCTCTCGCTCGCTCCCTCTCCCGGCCATGGCACGGCGCACGAGGCCCGAGGTGGAGCGGTACGTCGCCTCCGTGCAGGCCGCCGCCTCCTCTCCCAGAGCGGTGAGTGCTGCGGCCCGGCCGGCGCCGCCGGCGGCGCTCCCTCGGCCTTCCCTGGGCCGCGGTGGGGGCCGCTCCCCGCCCGCCCCGTCCCTCCGCCCCTCCCGCGGGTGCCGGGCCCGAGGGCGGGCTCCTCCGGCGGGGAGTCGAAGCCGAGGGAGGCTGCCGGCGGGCGGGCGCGGAGTCGCCTCCTCGGAAACGCGTTTCGCCGCAGCTGCGCGCCTCGGAAAGCCGCTGAGCCCTCGGCGGCTTCGGAAGGAGCCCAGCGGCGGGGCGGAGTTCGGCTCCCTCCCGTTCCGTGGGCACGGTCCCCGGGCTTCCGGCCTTCCCTCTCTCGAGGAGCCGGAATAGGGAACGCGTGCCGTTCGGCTTTGGGCTCGTTTGGCCGCTGTGCGGCTGCTGTTGCCGTGGGTGCGACGGCGTTGTGAAACGCCGGCAGGAAGAGAGGGAGAGGCGGGGGGAAATAGCTCTGCTGCCTGCGTTGGTGGCTGGGCAGCCGGGTGATCCCCTGCTCTCTGGAACGACTGGCTGTGGAGCGCGGTCGGTGATGGAAGTAGCTGCTGGTCTTCCTGTTGCGTTGATTTTGGAGAGGAGGGTTGTGCGAGGCTGCCGGCGTTTCTTTTGAAGTTCCTTTCCAGCCCCGTTTACGAGGAGGCGGGGCAGGCGAGAGAGGAAGGTGACAGAAGCATGGACAGGAGGAGCTTGATTTGTGGCATTTGTTTTCTTCTGCAACGTAGATAGGTTGCAAGAGAAACAGCTTGTATGTAGCTGACCCCATTCTCCTCTCTTTAGTCGGAAGTGTGCTTGTGAAAAGTAACAAGTGTGAGGACTTGCTTTGCTACTAACCTCAGTTTCGCTTTGGTAGCCTTTGCCAGTTACTGGGAAGAAATGTTATGTTCTTACTCCTGTGTCTTTCAAAAACAAAGCCCAGAGTACAAGGAGTGAACTGGAGCTGATAACTGTGAAGACACTTTCAGAAGTATTATGCACCCCTGGAAAGAAGGGTCTCCCTACTCAATTACTTCAAAAGTACTGTATATTTAAAATGTACCTTTTGGGTTTTTTTTCTTCAGAGATCGTTAAAAGGATTCTTTTTTGCTAAGCTGTACTTTGAGATAAAAGAATATGAACTTGCTAAGAGGTAATAAACGTTACGTATGTTGTTCTGTTCTTTAAAGTGTGATGGGAAAGCTAAATGAAGTAGAGTGGAGAAATGAAGACCGTTGTCATGCTGTTTTAAGGTAGCAGCAAATGGGAAATGTGGTGCCATTTAAATCTTCCTAAAACGGCAACTTAAAGCATGGGTAGTTACGTGGTGCTGTAAAAACCCATCCGGTAGAAATGTCTTTTATGCCATTGTGTTTGACCCTACCTGTAGGGAGGTGTGCTGCCTCCCTGGGGCAAGGGTCAGGGACATTGCTAGGAAACTTCCTGGTCTGATTGGCCCTTCTGATTATTACCCATTATTGATAGTTCAGGCTGGCAGCGATGAAGTCGCTGAGAGAAGCCTGAGGTCTATCAAGGAAGACTTCAGGGGACTGGGGCGGGTAGTTGAAGGAACGGGTGTGCAGGTGGTTTTTTCTTCCCTACCTTCAGTGGCAGGGAAGGATACCGACAGCATCCAAAAAACCCGCCTCATAAATAAATGGCTAAGAAGTTGGTGCAAGCACAGGAACTTCGGTTTTTTTGACCACAGGGCAATTTACTCTGCGCCTGGCATGATGGCTGCAGATGGAAGTAGCCTGTCTCCAAGGGGTAAGAGGATCCTAGCCCAGGAACTGGCAGGGCTCATTGAAAGGTGTTTAAACTAGGTATGAAGGGGGAAGGGGACAGAATGAGGGCCACTGGGGTTGAGCGGGTAGTTCGTGGCTCAAAACGGAGTTCGATGGGTGAAAAGGGTGGAGTTCAAAGGGATGGAGAGAGGCAGGGGGGTGCTGCTTCCCTAAAGTGTCTATACACTAATGCACGCAGCATGGGAAGTAAACAGGAAGAGTTGGAGATCTGTGTGCGGTCGCAAGGCCATGATCTCATTGCGATCACGGAGACGTGGTGGGACAGCTCGCATGACTGGAATGTTGTCATGGAGGGCTATGTGCTTTTTAGGAAAGATCGGCTGGCGAGGCGGGGTGGTGGAGTTGCTCTTTATGTGAGAGAGCAGCTAGAATGTATTGAACTCCACCTGGGGGAGGGTGATGTAGCAGTAGAGAGCTTGTGGGTGAGAATCAAGGGGCAGGCTGGTATGGGTGACACCGTTGTGGGTGTGTACTACAGGCCCCCTGATCAGGAGGAGGAGGTTGACGAGGCCTTCCACAAGCAACTGAAAGTAGCGTCGCAATCCCAGGCGCTAGTGCTTATGGGGGACTTCAATTATCCAGATATTTGCTGGAAAAGCAACGTGGCCAGGCACGCGCGGTCCAGACGGTTCCTGCAATGTGTCGAAGACAACTTTCTGATGCAGATGGTGGAGGAACCGATGAGGGGAGGGGTGTTACTGGACCTTATTCTCACAAATAAGGACGGGTTTGTTACGGAAGTAAAAGTTGGGGGTAGCTTGGGTTGTAGTGACCACGAGATGGTGGAGTTCAAGATCTTGAGTGGAAGGAGCAAAGCAAAAAGTAGGATTGCTACCCTCGACTTTAGGAGAGCCAACTTTGATCTCTTCCGGGACCTACTTGGAACTATCCCGTGGGTTAGGGTGTTAGAAGGTAAGGGGGCCTGTGAGAGCTGGTTGGCATTTAAACAGCTCTTCTTCCAAGCCCAGGATCGGTGCGTCCCTGTGAGCAAGAAATCAGGAAAGGGTGGCAGGAGACCTGTGTGGATGAGCAAGGAGCTCATGCGCAAACTCAAAGGGAAAAAGAAGGTCCATGAAATGTGGAAAAAGGGTCTGACCACTCGGGAAGAATATAGAAATGTTGTCAGGGCCTGCAGGGATGCGACGAGGAAGGCTAAAGCCCACCTGGAATTGAATCTAGCAAAGGTGGTAAAGGATAATAAAAAAGGCTTTTTTAAGTATGTTAACAGTAAAAGGAAGTCTAGGGAGAATGTAGGTCCCCTACTAAGTGAGGAGGGTGTTCTGGTAATGGGGGATGCTGAGAAGGCGGAGATACTGAACGCCTTCTTTGCTTCTGTCTTCAGTGAAAAAGCTCCCCCTCGGGAATCCCAGGCCCTGGTGGTTAGTGAGAAGGTCTGGGGAATGGAAGACTTCCCTTTAGTCAGGGAAGAGGCGGTCCGAGAGCGCCTAGGCAACACCAATGTTCATAAATCCATGGGACCCGATGGGGTGCATCCACGGGTGCTGAGGGAGCTGGCAGAGGTGATTGCTGAACCACTCTCTATCATCTTTGAGAGGTCTTGGAGAATGGGGGAGGTGCCTGAAGACTGGAGGATAGCCAATGTCACTCCGTTCTTCAAAAAGGGCAAGAAGGAAGATCCAGGTAATTACAGGCCAGTCAGCCTCACCTCTGTCCCTGGAAAGGTGATGGAGCAGCTTGTGCTGGATGCCATCTCCAGACAACTGGAAGAAAAGGAGGTTATTAGGAGTAGTCAGCACGGGTTCACCAGGGGGAGGTCGTGCTTGACCAACCTGGTAGCCTTCTATGATGTTGTCACTGGCTGGGTGGATGGGGGGAGAGCAGTGGATGTAGTCTACCTTGATTTCAGCAAGGCATTTGACACTGTCTCCCACGACATCCTTATAACGAAGCTGAGGAAGTGCGGGATAGATGAGTGGACAGTGAGGTGGGTTGAGAACTGGCTGACTGGCAGAGCACAGAGGGTCGTCGTTGGCGGTGCAGAGTCTGGTTGGAGACCTGTAACCAGCGGTGTTCCCCAGGGGTCGGTGCTGGGTCCGGTCCTGTTCAACATCTTCATCAATGACCTTGATGAGGGGATAGTGGCCACCCTCAGCAAGTTTGCTGATGATACGAAGTTGGGAGGATTGGCTGACACGCCCGAAGGCTGTGCTGCCATTCAGCGAGACCTGGACAGGCTGGAGAGCTGGGCAGTAAGAAACCAGATGAGGTTTAACAAAAGCAAGTGTAGAGTCTTGCACCTAGGGAGGAATAATTGCATGCACCGGTACAGGTTGGGGGATGACCTGCTGGAGAGGAGCTCTGCGGAGAGGGACCTGGGTGTCCTGGTGGACGACAGGTTGGCCATGAGCCAGCAGTGTGCACTTGTGGCCAAAAAGGCCAATGGCATTCTGGGGTGCATTAAAAAGAGCGTGGCCAGCAGGTCGAGGGAGGTGATCCTCCCCCTCTACTCTGCCCTGGTAAGGCCTCATCTGGAGTACTGTGTCCAGTTCTGGGCTCCTCAGTACAAAAAAGACAGGGATCTCTTGGAAAGAGTCCAGCGGAGAGCCACAAAGATGGTGAAGGGCCTGGAGCATCTCCCCTGTGAAGAAAGGCTAAGTGATCTGGGTCTGTTCAGCCTTGAGAAGAGAAGACTGAGAGGGGACCTGATCCAGGTCTATAAATATCTAAGGTGTGGGGGGCAAAGTGGCGAGGCCAGACTGTTTTCAGCAGTGTGCGGAGACAGGACAAGGGGAAACGGCCAGAAGCTGGAGCATAGGAAGTTCTGCACCAATGTGCGCAAGAACTTCTTTACGGTGAGCTGACGGAGCACTGGAACAGGCTGCCCAGGGAGGTTGTGGAGTCTCCTTCTCTGGAGATATTCAAGACCTGCCTGGACGCCTACCTGTGCGACCTGGTGTAGGGATCCTGCTTTGGCAGGGGGGTTGGGCTAGATGATCTCTGGAGGTCCCTTCCAACCCCTACGATTCTGTGATTCTGTGATTATGTGTTACGTCCTTCTTACAGTTCCTGTGAGCTACTGCTTTATTTAATGAAGGCCAGTGCTTGCAGGCAAATATGCAACATCTGTACGTGTAGCAATAATGTTGTGCCTTACTTGAAGATCTAGATCAAGCCCCTTGAACTAAATACAGCTAACTGTCCTGTATGACAGATTAAAGTCCCACGTTAGCTGCAAGGTGTGGGGGGACTTGTAATACTGAGGAATACTGATCCTTCTGGTTTTTCTTTCTTTCTTTATTTACTCTGTAGATATACATCTATTTATCTCAGTGTCCGAGAGAGAGATCCCAAAGCGCACAGGTTTCTGGGACAGATCTACGAGGCTCAGGATAACACGGAAAAAGCTTTTGGGTGTTACAAGGTAAGCACCTCACTTACCTCCCTGATGTCCTGCTTTATTCCTTTGTAAATGGACTTGATCTTTGTGCTTCCTGCTCTGATAGTCTTCTTCCCGCTGCCCTTTGGACTAAGAATCTTTGAGCCCTGTAGAATTCTGCAGTAGGCTGCTGCTGAAAGACTGGGCTGAGAGTGTTTTTCAGTTGCATTGTTTGTTTTCTTGTTAGCGGTGGGCTTTTTGTTTGTTTGTTTCCTCAGAGGTAGAGGGAATGGGGCAAATACAGTTCCGATTAGGTAAGCATATAAATGTGAACTTCACAGTCTGTGTTTCATTATTCGGGCACCGGGGAGGGAGAGGATACACACAAAAGTCTTGTTGCCAGCACAGTGACTGAGTGCCATCAGTCTTTGTGACTTAATTCTGTTTTCCGGAAGCCTCCGTATTAGGTTAGGCTAGAGATACCCCTGGTCTGGCTGTCTGAGTAGAGCAGCAGCGGGTGGTAGAGGAGCTGGTTTTGACATTGTTTCTCTTATGGTGTTCTGAATTCCAGCAGTTGTCTGGGTGTTACAAACCAATGGTGGCCTTCTTGAAAGGGAGGCTTTTCTTAAAGTAGTGAGAAAGTATTTATTGATAGTTCTAATTTGACTTGCTGGGTCTGTTTAATGGGGGACATGTTTGACATGTTTTCTTTCTTGTTCTACGTGGACTGCAAGATCAAGTTACTAGTAACCTTTTTTCTTACGTGTATGCATGGGGAAAACCAGCGTTCTGTGGAGCTGAATCCAATGCAGAAAGATCTTGTACTGAAGATTGCAGAGTTACTATGCAGTAACGACATCACTGATGGAAGAGCAGAGTACTGGGTTGAGAAAGCTGCCAGGCTCTTCCCTGGGAATCCTGCTGCTTACAGATTGAAGGTAAATTCCAGCTTCTGATCTCTGTTCTGTGCCTAGAAGAAACCTTAGTTGCGTCAAGCGATGGGAAAACCATGGTAGTAATATTATCCAAGAGGTCAAGATTAGATAGGTTAAGTATTGTCTCTATTACATGACTACACTGCTTTCTGGTTTTTTTTTGAGTTGAAAACTGTCAAGTGTAGGAGATGCTGTTATTCCCTAATACTGTGTAAATGCTTTCAGTCATACAATCTCACTTTTGTACAGGTGTTAGTTTTCTGGAGCACAACTGCAATTAAATCAAAGTCTTGAGAGGCTTGTGCTTTGGGATTTTTTGTGTGGTTATGTTATTTTATTTTTTTAGACAAGCTGTTCTGTATTGACGTGTGTCATCTTTGAACCAGGTGGTTTGACAGTCTTAACTTAGCATCTAACTTAGCATCTACAAGATGCAAACTCTAAAGCTTTGGGTTTTTTTTGTGTTTTTTTTTTTCCCTCACTTCTAAAATGTTTGTCAAACTCTCTGTAGCACCTACCAGCTTTCCAGAGCAGTTTGAGTAATGTAGCCTGTAATGGCAATGAGAAAACAGTCAGGTAACATAGTTGCTGAAGAGGCTCTCGTAGAGAATGAAATTTTAACGTGTTGCCTTCGTATGTGATAGGAGCAGTTACTGGAGCGTAAAGGCGAAGATGGCTGGAATCAGCTCATTGATATGATGCAAACTGAGCTCTATGCGAGACCAGACGATCCCTACCTTAACATCAGACTGGTTGCTCTCTACCGTTCAAATAAGAAATTAAGAGATTAATAAACAAATAAGAAATTAAGAAATTAAGAGATGCTGTGCTTCATTGTCAGGAGGCGGAGAAGAAAATACCTGTAGACTCCAGCTTGGAGTGGTGTTTGTGCGTCATAAAGACATTTGAGGTATTTAATCATGTTTTGATCCTGTCATAATCTCCCATGTCCTTGAAACCGGTGTTATTCTCTTAGTATCGTTACAATGGCAGCTAATTCTCAAGTGGCTTAACTCCTTTAAATGTAATGTCTGTGGAAACAGTGATTTATTTAGGATTTTCTTAAGCCTTAAAGCGTTGTTTAGTTTCTAGCTGAGGTATTAAGTTAGATACAGCAGCTCCATCAGGGAGGGAATTGCTGAGGCAAATAGTTCCTGGAACATTGCTGCTGAAGAATACGTTAACATCTCACCTGGGAAACTGGATTATGTAGCAAGAAGTTCTGGAGAAACTCTTGCCTTCATAGAAGGATGGCAGTTCCTCATTCTGTGATGAACTTGATTCTTTAGGAATATCTTGAATCAGTACGAGACTTGGAGGCTGATAGAAATAATTGGAGAGCTGTCAAGAAGGATCATCAGCTGGCCTATTCTAGCTTGGTTAAAATGACGCTTGCTTCTAGAGATGTTTGACAAAGCAGAGGGGCCCTTGAAAGGTACTCTCTTAACTGTTCTGCTTATTTAAAAAAAGAAAAAAAAAAAGAAAAAAATTGAATATTTTTTCTGGGTCACCGAACTTCTAGCAGGCATCATTTTCAGTGAGTAGCTGTTTTATGGATGGAAGAGGAGTTCCTCTGTACTAACTGCAAAGAGCAGATGTTGCTAGGCTTGATCCGCAAGCTGTGTCTGAGCTAAAGGCCTCAGAGAAGACTCAGCGATAGGGGTCTAGTATAAATCCTGGGAGACCAGGACTTGGTTGAAAATGAATCTTTTCTATGTTCCAGTTTTGATCGTGTGCTTCACTCTGTGAAGCCGTGTGCGAATGGACCTGATGAGCTGTCTCGTACCTTCCTTGAAATGAAAGGACACTTCTACATGCACGCTGGAACTTTCCTGCTGAAAACCGCCCAGAACAACGAGGCACAATGGAGAGATGCATGTGAACTCGCAGCATTGTGTTATCTGCAAAGTTTCCACGTAAGTCACTGTTCAGTTTGTGCCTGTAATTGTTGCAGTTCTTGAATGCTCTCACTGTATGTGCGCTGAACGCCTGCATTCCAAAAACTAACTACTGTTTTTGAGGCTGTCTCCTGGCCAAATCTTACCCTTCCATACTTGTTTAAAAGATTTCAAGTAGTGTGAAGAAAATCTCATCTGTTTCACTTGTCAGAAGTAAAGTGACTAAGGGCTAATGAGTGTGTTTCCTATAGGCTATTCCCTTCTCTGTAATGCAGCTAAAATAACTAGTATTAAGGTTAGTGGTATGGGGGGGAGGGGAATGACCTGAGTAGCTCTCATATACTAATTGCATAAGCAGCAGAGCTTGATCAAGCTTAATTCTTTGCTTTATGGAATAAAATCAGCTTTCCCTTTTGCACAAGTGCTTGCGTTCAAAACATCGCTTTCTCTTGTGCGCTCTTACAGCTATTTGCAATTGTTCAGTTACTCACCTTGTGTCCTTTTCAGGAAAGAAACAAGCTTGTTTCCTAACTTTTAAGACTAAATGAGGGTGAGTTGTTTTTTGTTGAGAAGAAGCTGTAGCAGTTCTTTTCTTTCTTTGCCAGATTCCTAAACCTAAGTCAAAACTAATAAGAGGAGATCGTGCTGGGCAAGATGCGCTGGAAATGTTGGCCTGTGACCAAAAAAGCCAGTCTGGTAATAAAAACTAAGAATTATAAATGTTCCATAGTTCCATTTTATGAGCAGTTAATGTCAGAGTTAATGGCTTGTTAAAGAGCACACTTGGTGTCTTGGAACATGCTATCAAACGTTCTGTATTTTGGCTACGTATGAAATACAAAAGAGCGGTTTGATCCTGACACGTAACGGGCTTTTTCTTTTTATTTCCAGGACATTAAGATAGAATTTAACTTTCAGTGTCTCCGAGTCTGCTGGTTTCTGCCTACTAATATACTATTTGTAAGCATTGCTAGTCCCAAGTATAAAAGAAAATATTGCTCCTTTCCTGTCGCTTTTGTTCCCTTCTTTGTTCCAACAGGTTTGGTGCATTTTTTTCTTTTTTTTTGGTGAAGCTGAGGTAGTTGTTTTCAGTCTTCATTATCCTGTGGGCTCTAGGTGAAAACGAAGAAAACACCGGGCATCAGGCTGAATTGTTCCTGAATAGAGGAGACTGACAGCTACTTATTTTGAAGACAATTGCAGTGTCGTTGTAATAAAAATACACAGTAATTCTGGAGAACTGGATTTGAAAATGCCTTGGGACTGCTGTCAGCCCATATGCTAAAAGGGTGACTTAATTATAGGGAGAGTGTAAGTTAGAAATTTGTAAATATCATAAGGGGAAGTCTGGATTCCCAGCCTAAAGCAGCAGGAACAACCCACTGCATCAAATATTGTTGTCCTTGTTTAAGTTGAGTGTTCTTATGTGACATTACGTTTTTCTAGGTCATATGTTGCTGAACTTAAGCCACGGCAAGGAAGACTTCTTGAAAGAGATTGTGGAAGCTTGCAAACAGAAGTGGTTTATTTACATTGTTTGAAAGCCTGTTTGGGAGTGGAGCTTCTAAAGAGAGGTCTTTTCTCGGCACAGATGATATGGGAGATGTCAGTCCCCAAGCACCAGAGCAGGGAGAACTGAGTAAATGCGATATTGGTAAGAGATGCTACTTAAACTCAACGTAAGCATGACTCTGTATTAGAGGTTCTTCAAGTGCTTCATTTGCCACAAAAGACAAGTGTCTGTAATAGCTGCTCATGGTTGCCCTACTCAGAGGGTGCTTTGCAAGAAGTTTCACTTTCAGCTGTAGCTGAGGGGCAGTATCATCATGCCAGGTTCTGAAGAATTTCTCACTTCTTGCTTCCACACTGTTGTCTTCAAGTCTGTTCTGACTCATTTCCAATTGAAGCTGGAAAGTGCTTGTATGCTGATGAGTGCTGATAGGAAGGCCCACATTATTTATGTGTAATCTATGAACACAGGTGACAGGCATAAAAATGAAATAATTCCAGGATGAATTGTGAACTAATGATATCTTCCCATTTTTTAGGCTTAACTTGATGATGAAGTCTGGCTTTGAATTTGAGTGTAACAGGAGTAGAATGATACCTTTCCTAAGGAGGACGCAGATCCTAGCTTCTTACAACCCTTGTTTTTGCATAGGTGCTGTTCGGATGCACAGTGGTAGTCTCCAGCACCTTGCATGGCTTGGCTTGCAGTGGAATTCCATGTCAGTGTTATTCCCACTGCGCAGATCATTACAACAACTTTTTCACTTGCCCCAAGAGACATCGAGACTGGAAACAGATGCTCCTGAGTCCATTTGCCTGTTGGACCTTGAAGTAAGCAAGCTTCCTAAGTTCTTAAATGCATTTAAATGCCTGTTTTTTGCTACCTAATACCTTCTGTTTGTTTGTTTTCACCAAAACAGTTTGTTTTTACTCGGGATGGTGTTCACTAGCAACTTAGAACTGCAAGAGAAGTTTAATACTCAGCGTGGCACACATCAACCTCTGTTCTTACCGTTGCTGCTGTGCAAACAGTTCTGTACTGAAGCAAAGATCCTGGTGGGATGCTGTTTGTGCTCTTATGCAGAAAAAAACAATGTAAGGCTGCTTCAGTTTGGAAATATTGGAACCAACCTTCTAGATGGCTTCTGAACTGATTCCCATAGGTTGCGTAAAACTAGTTCCTTTTGTTTGACATTGTTTAATCAATGAAAATTATATAAAGGAATATTATATAATTTAATAATATTAAGATGTTATAATAATGAAATAAGCAAGAGAGTTAGGTGCAGCGAGACAAAGAGAATAAATAGGAGGCTTACCTGTGTCATGGGCTTGCTCAGGAAACTCCAGTGGAGTGGATCTTCCAAAGAGAGACAGAGACAGAGAGAGAGAGAGATCCTTCCCCACTGGTAGTGAGCTCTTAAATGGGTCTAGGAGAGGTGGAGCCAGGCTCCACCCCTTCCTGCAGCACAGCTGAATTGCTTTCACCTGTGCTCCCAGGGCTGACTCATTGCTCGCCTCAGGTGACTAATCAGAGGTTCAGGCTGTGACTCAGCAGTTCCCATACAGACGTCCTTTAAACGTTAAATGTTTTTTGCTGTAGGGGTGTGAGATGCTGAAGAACTTTGTAAAAATGGGCTTTACATTTCTGACAGTGCATTTGTAAAGAAGAGCTAGCTTAGGATTGAAGCTGCTTGTTATGTTCATCAAACAAATGACGTGTGAACCGATGAAAAAGAGGGAATACTAATTGAGGAATATTTCTTTTGATATTCAGACCAGACTCGGCAACCAAACTGAAGCTTCTTGTACAGCACGGAGTAAGTACTGTGTGAGCCCTGGAGAAACACGGCCTTCAGCCTGCCTTAATTATACACTGGGCAAGAAGCCTGCAAAAAACAGTACGTTAAGATTATCTGTAAATAAGTATCATCTGTTTTTCTCTAATTTTGCAAACTTAATAAGACTAAACAAAATCAGATGAGAATCTAGTATTGAGAACTGCTGCTACTAATTTTGATGGGATGTCATGCAAGGCAGTTGCTCTAGTCAAATACTCTCTACCTCACTACTTTCTTAACAGCACAAGTAAAAGCAAAGTTGTTTTTTACCTGTGTGTTACTTTCTGTGACTCTATAGAGACACCTCCTGAAATATGTCCCACACGTCAGAGAAAAATTCTTGGAACTTGTCAAGAAAACAACTGCATCAGAGAAGAATAAGTATGAATAACACTCTACTTAAATATTCTGCGATAGTTTGAATTTCTCTTCTTCAACAGGGCATTAGCCTTAACTCCCACGACCAGAAAGAATATATTGGAAGAAGCGTCTACTACTGGAAGACAACTTTGCTTAGCTTGAGAACTATCAAAAAGCACAGAAGTATTCCTGAACCTGCATATCGTCTCTTCAGACATTTCCATAGTGTGGACATCCAGGTACTGAGGGATTATTCAAAGATGAGAGTAAGAGGGGTTGTATGTCACAGGCTTACATATGAATTGTTAGCTGGTTGGTTTGTTTTTTGTTTCATTTGGCTTTGTGTGTTGATGGGTGGTGGTTGGTTTTGTTTTTTTTGGGTTTTTTTGTCACTGTACTGCTAATACTCAGATTTGGTAGTATCTTTCTGTTGAACTTCTGAGTTTTAAAACACTCTGATTGGAAGATACTGAACTGCCTTAATACCACCTCCTATTTGACTACTGTATGGGAACTGCTGAGTCACTACAACTACTTACTAGATGCTTACAGTCACTGACTGTTCCAAGTGTCCTCACTGTGTCATGTGACTTGTCTTTTGCTTTGGTTGTAGGTCTTCCAGGTTGCAGCCTATGAAGAAGAGGCACGTGTAGTTTTTGCAATGCTGGATGCAGCTGAAGGCAAAACTGATGATGCTTTATTAGCGTTTGAAGCTATTAAGAATGTGGTTTCATACTGGAATCTTGCCACTGTAAGTTTGTAAATTGCATTACCTCAAAATGCTTTTCTATTACTTACGTTCCGACCGATTATTCCTAATCCATATGCTGTTACTTAGCTTTACCAAAGAAAGGCAGAAGAGGTTGAGAGTGATGATATGTTACCAGAAGAACGCAAAGCCTATCTTGTTAAAAGAAAGCATTACCTGATGAAGATCATTGATGAAAGCTCCTCTGACCCGTCAGTAGCTGACAAAGTAAGTAAAAGAATTAATGCTTGTGTGAGTTGTCGTCTTACGTTAATGTTAACAGATGTAGGGCTTTCCTGGGGGAACAAAAACAACAAAAAACACCCAGAATTTCTGTGCAGAAAGCCTTGCAAACTGTGCAGCCGTAGATCAGAGCACAGCCTCTTGCTCTGAGGAAGAATTGCGATCATGACTTGCATTTCAAATACATTTCTAGCTGCCGGTATCTGTTAAAGCTGTAACGGAAATGCTGAATGCAGTGATCCAGGAGCTTGGAGAGAATGGTGAAGAGGGAAGTCTTGCCTCCGGAAATATCTCACCAGCTGCACACGTGGAAGTAAAATATTCAATTCCATCACCTAAGAAGTTCTCTTTCTCGCCAACAAATACCTACCAGGTACATTAGCCGGTTACTCTTCTAGGGAAGTGTTACGTTTGTATAAAAAAATCCAAGTTCAATTAGTTTTTTTCTTTTCTTTCCAGTTTTCTCCTAAGACTCTCTCTCAGTGGGCAGAAGATCACAAGTCCTTACTTCAAAAGCTGTGTCAGCACGTGGAAGCTTTAACGGTAAGCAACTTGAGTCACTATATTCGATGCAGAATGGTTGATCTTTTTGTTCTGGTAAGTACTTTGTGACCCAAGCATTGAACTTCCCTTACCAGGCTACCTCTTAAAACTCAGTGAAGAGAACTGCTATAAACATCTGCTTAAAGTGAGTTCAAGAGTAAAACTTTGTTGCCTACAAACTCTGATTTGGTACTCAGATATGGGAAGTAATCCTGAGGATTGTGCGTGCAGAAAGTTGTGCTTTCTTCAGCTTAGCTTCTGTCATCTTTGTTCTGGGTTTATTTCTAGCTTCAGGGAACAGTCTTGGTTTCGTAAAGCATGGGAAGATCATAGGTTATTGCAGCACTTAACTCATCTTTTTTGTGTGTGTGTCTCAGACCTTGAACATGCTTTTAAATAGCAGAGGAGCGTAGGGATCGTTCCTTAGGTTTCCTCCAAATACCGATGTAATACGTTTACATGCTCTCAATTGAAACACTGTCTTTAATAGAATGAAATACGGGAAATGAAACGTAATAGTTCCAGTGTAAATGTATCATCTCACTGCTGGCCTGCTGGAAGCCATGAAACAGATACAGTGTCAGATAGTTATCGGAGAGCACAAAATCTTCATGAAGCTTAAGGGGGAAGCTTAAGGGGTAAGTTGATGCTGAATTTTTAATTGAACACTTAGCTAAACGGAGTAAGACTTCTTAAAATGTTTCTGCAGTGTTCTGAGATGAATGAGTAAAACTGGTCCCCTGGGAAAGTTCACTCAAGTCAGTAATCACAAAAACTGGATATAAGCTCCTTTCTTGGTGTTCCTTTTCAGTTGCTACCTCTGGCCCATCTGTTCACTGTAGCCAGTCACCTGCTTGTAACTCGCAGTATCTTCAAAGAACTGCTGCAACCAGTGTAACACCAACAAAGGTGAGGACATACGAATCCGCTCAAGCCATTTCTACTGATGTGGTGAACTGGTTTTGTTTCTGTGTGTAGCAGGATATAACTGCGGTTCCCTAGAGAGCGTTTACTAAACTTGAGGTCTGCTGGAGACAGGCAGAAAGTTCCGTAATCAGCTAAGCTTTGGGATATTGGGTTTGGGAGAAACAGCCAGCAAAGCATGTTTTTAACCTGCTAACATATGTCCTCTGCTCGTTGTCTGCAATGTTCTTTTCCCCAAAATAGTATGGGGGCTTGATTTTTTTTTTTTTTTTTTTTTTTTAATACTAAAGAAAAATGAGTCTATTCAGCTTACGCTTCTCCCCAGTCTGTATTTTCAGATACCACTCAAGTTTTGAACGTATGATTTTAGTTAAAACTGATTAGAGTTGAAATGTAATTTTACAGTACGCCTTGCTATTAAGAGTACATGTTGCATGGGCTTTAGCACCCTAATCCCTTTTCCTCCTTTTCCACAAGGAAGTAACGGTGCTTTTTCTTTAGGCACCTGTCTGTGGCATGGATGGACTTGCACCTCAGCAGCGTAGATATGCTCATCAACAAGCAATCCGCACGCCACCTCTGCGAAACACTTGTGCTGCTGTGTTTCCTCAAGACACATATGGCGCACCTTGGCATTTTGATGCTCCATCTGCTGGAATCATTTCGCCTCGTGGTGGTGGTGATCGCTACAACTACAGCCTTCCACAGGCAAGCACAAATCCACCACTGCCTGAACCAGGCTATTTCACAAAACGTGTGGTTTTAAAACCTCTAGAATCCAGTGTTAGTGCCGCACAGGACAAATTAGGATCTGCCTTTGCTAAAAAGGGAGGCCAGTGGAACTGTGACATCTGTTTAGTAAGAAATGAACCCACTGCCCCAAAATGTGTTACTTGCCAGAATACAAGCAAAATTAATTCAGAAGTATCTCTACAAGAATTTTCTTTGAAATTTGAAGGGAAAACATCAGCATGTACCTCTCAGAATCTTGCAGATGGTGAAGCAAAGCCTGCAGAGGAAGGATGTAATTTTTCAATGTGGATGCCTCTCGGTGGATTTAAATTTGGTATACAGGAGTCCAGTAAAAATACCGCTAAGAAAGATGATCCATCCAAAGAGTGTAAAACTGATTTGACAAACATGGATGAATAAGACAAAAATAAACTGCCTTCAAGTAGTGGAGTTACACTCCAGTCTGAAGAAACAGCAGACAGGGACAAGAGTGAGCACACCCGTGAGAAAGGCACGTTGGTAACATCTCATGTTTCTCGTACGAATGCAGCCAAAGCATCTCCTTGTGGTAACAACGCTGTAGCTGTGCTGGAGGAAGCTACCAGGGAGAGAAGCGACCTCGGCCATGGTGGTGATGCTTCTGATGCCACCGTAGAAGCTTTAGAGGTATCAAGCACCTCTGAAACGCCAGCAAAAACGGAGGTTTCTGCTCCAAAGTTTGTATTTAGATCTGAATTGTCAGGAGTGTTTTCAGTAACAAAGAGACATTCCCGTTTGGGAATACTTCAGCCCCCGGCTCCCTCTTTGGATTCAGCTTGAATCGTCCAAGAAAGAGCGATGAAGGAACTTCAGCATCTCGGAAAGCAGAGCAGGAAAAAGCAGGAGTAGCTGAACCCCCCCAAAAGCTGTAGTGCTGCTCAGAAACCTTGGGAGAGCGAGGCATCCCAGCCGGCTCCTTCGGCACAGGGTGGGCCCTCCAACTTCTCGTTTAAAATCCTGGAGAAAGGTGAGTGTTAATTGAACCAGTAATTTATTCAAGTGTGCAGCTCATTAGTCAGTCACTTGTTAATGCTGGTCATTGTGTATTACTTCTTCTGTCTTAATAGTATGTCATTTCTTTCAGTTCTAATGCACGTCTGTGAATCTTCAAATCCTAGACTTTCAACTTGAGTAAATATGAAGTTGTAGTTCTTTGCACGTAAGAACAGAAGCGTGCCTTATGCAGGACTCAGTGCAACTCTGTAGTGAGAAAGGGAGTTGTGGGTAGGATTTTGGAATCTGTCTGAGGCGTCAGAGTTGATCTTAGTGTTGCTTTTTTTGTAGGGAAGGAGTTTGGTACTGCTAGAACCAGGAGATGCTAATATTGTTTAAACAACGAGGCGTTGTTTAAAATGTCAGGGTGAAGTGCTGACAGTGCATTTTTTGTGTTGAGCTGGCAGTTATTGTGTTCAAGGCCTCGCTCTGACTGGTAACCTACGAGAACAGCAGTTGTGCTTAAGCTTCAACTCGAATTATCCCTTCAACTAGGAGGCATCCTTCTTGTCTGCTTCCATTCCTTTCCAGTAACTTCATATCTGTCGCTTGAGCCTTTGTTTGTCGTGGTTTTTCTTCTTGTACTTCCCAGAAGTGTTGTGAAATAAGCTCTATTCAGTCTCTGGTTAATATCATCTGGAGTTCCAAATGCTCAAAGTTCATCGGTAGCACACGCTGCTGCTGACTGCTTTCCGTTTCTTACTTTCTTTTTCAGTCCTTGGTTTTGCTTTTCCTCTGTAGATGATACCCATATGGCTCTTCTCTGTGGTTGTATTTTGTTTGGCATATGGCCATCAATAATTCTTGTAACAGTATGAAAATGCTGACCTGTTCTTGGTCTGAGACTTGAATTTCAAAAGGAAAGTGTATAGTGCTACTAGAACCAACAGACAACATTTACAATATGTTTACAATATTTAAATTGAGAAAAACTCTCATCTTCCATTTGGCCAGTCACTCTTTCTGAGGCTGTGAGTGTCTGTGTACTAATAAAAGGTGGCACGTATTGAGCTACCAGAAATATAAGTAAATGTCAAAGGAAGCTAGTATCTGTAGTGGCAGTTGCAAGATTGAAGTCTTCATTATTGCATGGAGGTTCTTTGATAGCAGCAGAAAACCCAAGTATGACGGATTTACAGTTCCTTGGTTATCCTGAATGAGTGTCTTTTTACATAATGATGTTATTTCAAAAGCTCTACATTTAAGATGTTCTGAGTATCGTTAGGTTACTTTATAATGTATGTGCCAAAAATGATCACGGAATTTAGCTGTCTTATCAGCTGTTTTCCACTAATTTCTGTGCTTTGCAGCAGACCCCCCAGTCAAACGTGAATGTGTTACTGCTTGGGAAACTAAATCTTCTGAGCAGAAGGCTAAAGGAGAAACTCCACAGGTCCCTTCTACGTCTGTCTGTGGCTTTAGTAGCAGTGCGGAGGATGCCAGTCCAGAAGGCTCTCAGAAAGAAGTAAAAACTCAAAGAAAAAGTACGAGTCAAGTCTTTACGAAAGTTTAGGCAATAAATTTGCAGTATTATTCTTAGACTATTTTCACTCAGTGAGAAATAAAGCGTCTGGCAGATTAGAAACTACTTGACTTCTTTGACTGTGTCTCAAGTCTGTTCTGGCACTGGAACTATGGTACTACTAAGAACTTAAGTTTCTCTGGGAGAGAAAGGAAACAGCTTTGCCTCCTAAAGTAGAAACAGCTTTGGCTAGTAGAATTCCTCCTAGCAGGTAGGTAAGAGTTAAGTGATTTCAGAGCAGTTTCCAAGGGAAATGGTGCTTGTTTTGGAATCGTACTGCTTCAAAGGTACTTCAGTCTCTTGTTGAGTCAAAGCTGTGTGTGTTTTGAGAGTGATGAAGAATGTCTGAAACCTTCCAACAACAATTCTTGTTTGTTTTTTTGTTTTTCCCCAATTGTTCACTTCCCTTAATCCCTGTTAGTTAGCTGCTCTGAAACATTAGTAGCACTATAGGAAAGTTGGAGACTGAGAACTTACTATCATGTTTTTACTGTACTGCTGTTGTAATTAAATGAAGAAATTTATCAATTTCTGGAAGGGAGGGAGGGGAGAGAGAAAATGTGGCTTTTTTGGAGGGAGTCGTTATTCTTAGTGTCCAGACTTAATGTAGTTTGAAGTTTGTATCTTAGGCTCTTATGGCTTATTTGCTTACTGTTTTATTAATCGTACTGACTCAGTCTCTACAAGTAAGGAAGAATTACATACTCCATCAACCAGTGAAGCAACAGCAACAGTATTTGTGCAGTCAGCTGCCAGCAGCGGAGAAGCAGAATCCACAGAAACTGCTCGCGTGTCAGAGAATTTACCAGGAGGTGGTGATACAGCTTTTTAGGAAGTAGAACAACGTGCTTGAAGAAGCCTGATGTAGCTTTGTAAGGCTTAACTCAGTTGTTCATGTCTGGATTTCGTGTTTAACCTTAGTATGCCTAATAAGAGGAGAAGCTTGCAATGACTGTAGTCTTCTAGTTTGGCTTCCTGTAAAGAATAGAACTTAATTGCAGGTTAGTATAATGACTAAGCAAGACTGATAGAGCACAAAAAAACAGTATGTAGTGTCCTTAAGTGGAACAGTTAATCTGATGAAGTCTGCAAAATGTTGTCTTCCTCTTTCTGCAATATCTTGTCTGCCTTTCCTCATCCGTTAATCATATTACGACGTCTGTTGTTTTCTTTCTTGCCTTGCCTGCTCTTTTTCTCCTTCAGAAATGCTTGTCTGTCACATGTTTCTCCAGTTCTTTCAAGCTTTTCTTTAACTGTGGAAGATGTGTTAATTGAAGGATGTTAAAAGGCAGTAATGTGCACATATAAAGTGAGGAGGATACGCAGCTGTGAGGCCTCCATTTATTATTTTCAGTTGATTCTTATTCTGATCAAATGCCAGTATTAAGTTACTTAGCAGCCTTCATAAGGGGAATACCTGGAATGCTAACAGTGCTGGGTTATCACTCAGCACATCATTCAGCAGACCTGAAATTTCACTGGGAAATATGCCGGCACACTTGATAGCTTAAAAATGAATTTCAAAGGCTGAAATCTGTTGGGCTCTCTCCTTTTGAGAAGGCAGGGCTGTTCGGTCACTTCAGTGCATGATGAGTATAGAGCTGTGGGTACAAAGCCACTGAAGAAAGGAAAACATTGAATAATTTTGGATTATGATGTCAGAATTGTAACAGTGTTGTTGGTGACAACAACTTCTGGGGAAATCACGCATTACTGTGCTGTGTTTTAGGTGGAGGTAGTCTGAAGAAGAAGATGAAGGAATTCCCTTCAAAGAGAGGGCGAAATTTTACAGTTGGGCCAGAGATGCTGCTCAGTGGAAGGAGCGCGGTGTTGGAGAGCTCAGGGTCCTCTTCCATACACAGAAGAAGTGTTACAGGATCCTTATGAGAAGGGACCAAGTTCTTGAGGTGTGTGCAAAGCATGTCATCGCTAAAGAAATGAACTTAGTGCCCTCTGAAACATCAAACAGTGTTTTAATTTGGACAGCTACAGGTGATGCTGGTTAGTCGGTTGAGTGGTTTTTACAGTTCTTTTCAGTATCTTCTGTAGTTTGTTTGGCTTTGTTTTACCCTGGAGATTATACAGAACAAAAGCTGCTGATCTCTGGCTGCAGTGACTAGAGCTAAGGAAATCTCGGATTTGTTTTCAGATGGTGAAGTGAAAGTAGAGCAATTTGGGGTCAGAGCTAAAGTTCAAGAACTGGCTAATTCTTTTGAGAGGAGATTTGGAGAATGCCAGCAAAGCTTGTCAGAGCTGCAGAAGGGCCACCTCTCTCTGGCAGCGGAGCTGTCAAAGGACACCAACCCTGTTGTTGTGTGTTTTGTTTCTGCCAGTGACGAACCTGTAGGACACACAACCACGGAGCTGCTTTCAAATATTGTCCCTCGAACAGCTGAAAATTTCAGGGCCCTGTGCACAGGGGAGAAAGGCTTGTGGGTTCAAGAATACCACATTTCACAGAATAGTTAGTGACTTCGATGTCAGGTAAGCTTAATGTGAAGGCTTTTCATTGAGAGAAAAACCCATCTGGGCTGCAGCACTCCATGAATCCTGCCTGAAAGTGGGCTTTTCCAGTTCTTGAATGTGGTGAGAGTAGCCGAAATCAGCAGGGCTGCAGTCAGCAGCGATGCCTCAAGCTTTCCCGACACTTCTAGAGACCATCGCATTTTATTCTTGGAAAGCTATGACTTCAAGGGAATGCCACAGACTTGCATGTTAGACTTCGTTTCGTTCATACCTGTTATCTGCCTGATCACTTCTCTTTGGCAGCTGTTTGATCTGTAGGCTCTTCAGAGCCGGGTGTCAGCCTTTGGCAGCAGCAGGAGGCGGAGCTCCCGACGTATTGCAGGCAGCGTTTGCGCTGCTCAGGGCCTTGGCTGCAGCGTGCGTGCAGAGAACAGCGTGAGTGTTTGGCATGGCTGTGCAGCAGAGAATATGAAACGGTAGTTTTCTCACTTCCTCAGTGCCTCCCAGCACAGGACTCTGTGGTAGATCAGAAATTGCTGTGCGTGTTGGATTTGCTGTTTAGCAAGTGCATTCTCCTGCTGTATCTCTGTGTGTCTTTGTATTCTGCTGTACTTTGACTGCAGGAGTTTTCTCGCAGGAGGGTCAGGGCCATCCAAACTCAGTTCTGTTGTGCTTTGAGTATGGAGCTCTTTCAAGCCTTGATTCTAGGCCTAGTGGAGTAGAAGCCAACACTGTGTGAACAACAGTTGAAAAGTGTCCTTTTCTAGAAGAGGAGCAAGGTGATGTAATTCTAGCGATTCAGTTGCAGGCTTCTTTTAACTTTGTGTAGCATGGCATTTTACATCCTGTTACTATGTTTCCTACAGGTGAGTTCGTTATTGGTTGCGTTACTAAAGCTGTGAACAACCACTGGAAGTGCTTCTGCTGTGATATCTGCCAACAAGTATTGGCAGGAGTTGGATTCGTCAAGAATAACGGCAGGTGGGTCTTCACCCTTCCTTCTATCACTGGTAATGATGAAAATGGAATGAAAGTTGGGAGGGATGGTTATGGTTCCTAAGGCTTTCCTGCTGAGATGGAGTAACCAAAGTGTCTTTTATGAGAAAAAGGTCTAAGAATGCATCACAAAACTGAGAGTGGATATCTTAAAATGTGTGCATAAAATATTAACTACTTGTCTACTTCGACACCGGATTTCCTGTCAAGTGTGTGTTGTACCTGGTGATGTTTCAGGATGAGTAGGATACACTGTGGTAGACACTTAAAAACAAATCAGATGCAGAAGTTTTGTCATTTTTAAATAGATTTTTATTTTCCCAACAGGGGTTCCCCAATTTGAGTCCAGTTTATCACCTTTTTCACTAATAAATGCGCTCATTTCAGTGGGATCCTTCATGGGTTTTTTTTTGTTTTTTTTTTTTTAAGTAAACTGTGTAGCCATTGATTTCATGCTTTTAATGCAATACACGTGGTTATGTAGAGACTTAGGGCCCGTTTTGCCATCCAGCTTCCAATCTAAATTTCTGAAGAGTCTGAGGGTAAACATGGGAGTGGGGCGGGATGAAAGACTGCAATTTTGCAGCACAGGGTGGTACCATAGGAAATAGGAAATCTGGGTGCAAATTTGCTTATAGCAGCGAAATGATTGACATTATTTTTCTAATACAAAGGGCAGAAAATTGGTTGTCTTCGGCTGCTTCAGTCATTATCTTGCCTATGTTCTTTGCTGTTAGTTGAGTTGCACAGTGTGTTTTTCTTTTCAGATTTCCTTCATCTCGTTTCATCAGCTTCTGCAGCTGCAGAATACATAGCTGCATGTTTTTACATCCCCCAGTGATGCATGGATGAGGGGGCATTGTAGGATATAACACACGTTAACTAGTTGTTTGCTTTTTAGTACAAAGGAAGCTATCATTTCATTATCATGGCAGAGGCTGATTTGAAGAACAACCTGTAGTGTTGTGTCAGCGGTATTGTCAGCTTATATTTTTCTTTCTCTGATGTTTGATATCACGGGGAAAATGCAGAGGAGTGCATTTTTCTTTCCTTCAATTACATTTAAGTAAATCTAAAAGAAACCTGTGCTAAGAGAGCCATAATGTAAGCCAGGCATGACTACAGCTTTCTAACCTGTTTGAGACAAGCTCCGTAGCTATTTTCATAGAGATTTGATGCATCCTACTTAGCAGGCTTTTCTCAGAATCAATCAAGCTTGTTTTAAAAAAAAATCATATTGAACTGTCGTATTTGATGCTGCTAAAGACATTATTATAGTATAAATCCTGTTACTGAAACAAGTGCTAAAAATTAAATGATCTCTACGGAAGCTCTCGAGTTGAAATTGTTCTATTCATGCTCTCAATTAATGAATTTTTGAACAGGAAGGAACTCACTGCTGATGCTCACAAACCAAAGAGAGAATAATTACATGGTTTACCTGCCGTGACAAAATGGGCGTCCCCATCTGTGGAGCACATAGAAGACCAGTTGAAGGACGTGTGGTGAACGCTATGGGCAAACAGTGGCACGTGGAGGTAAGCATCAGCTGACACGTTGTCTTTCACAAGTGTAAAGGTTAACGTACTTACCTGGAATATCGCTGATCAGCTTCCATGAAAGGGTTAGAAAAGTGTGCAGCAGTGATCAGCAAATGCATCTCCTAATCCCATTTTCAACCTTGATGTGCCTGACCTTCCACTGAGAAAAGACCTCTGCCTGCGGAGCTAAAATCAGGAGATGTCCCAGGAAGCATTGCGAGGTCCTTGCAGAAGAAAATGTCACCAAGTGAGAAGCAGGATATATGGAAAGGCAGTAAAGTTCTGTGACAAACGTAGTGCTAGTGGGCATTATAACGTTTCTATGGCTTCCAGTTACTTGCCACGTAAGTATCTCTAAAGCAGTTTAGGTGACAGTTCATATTTCAAGTCTCTGTACAAGATTTACTTCTTTATCTTCCATTTAAGTTATAAAGATAAGCAGTCTAGTCCTTTTGTTGTGAAAATATCCTGTAGCATGTACTTTCTTCACAAGATGCAGTGGTGCTGAAAATGTAATCTTTGTCATTAATAACGTATCAGAATCACTTCAGTGCATTTTTTTTTGTAACTTTTTCCAGGACCACTCAGACCCACATGAGAACTCCCTGGACCCTACCAGACCCTGCTGGGCCATTTCCAGATCAGCCCAGGGACTCCTCAGAGCTCTTGGGCCCATAGTGGGAACTTCCAGATCCTTCCATGGTGCCACAGGACCAACCCGGGGACTCCCTGGACATCCCAAGGTCACAGAATCACAGAATCGTAGGGGTTGGAAGGGACCTCCAGAGATCATCGAGTCCAACCCCCCTACCAAAGCAGGATCCCTACACCAGGTCCCTCTGGGATATCTCCAGACTCTTCTGGTTGAGTCCAGAAGATCCCCCTGGAGCCCCCAAACCTCTCTAGGATGTCTCATGCAGATCCTTCTGCATGATTCCAAGGGGGGATAAGAGGGGATAAAGGAGGGTGTGGGTGGGGTGAGAAAGGGGTCAGTGGGACTTTTTTGGGCTGGAAAGGGGGGTTGTGTGGAATCTAGGGGGGGAAGGTGTGAGTGAGTGGGACTGCTGTGGGGTGGAAAGGGGTTCTGGTGATGGAGGGAGAGGTGGGATGGGGAAACTGGGGAGTTGTGGGGAGCTTCTATAGTAAAGGAAGTCTAGGGGCAGAGAGTGGGGGATGGGGGGGAAAGCAGAGGTTCTGACACAGTGCCTGTTCAACAGCTCCCCTCTGTGTCCCTTCCCAGGGAGAAACCACAATTTGGGCCTGAATGACACTGGGCACACAGCTTCCTTCTTAGCTTGACGTCAAGACACCTTGCTGACACAGATCTTCTGTAAGAGATGCAAGGTTAGTTTGGAAATCCATGAGCTTCTCTAAGGTCATGCGTTACATCAAAGATCTAAAGTTAATCACAGAATCATAGAATAGCCTGGGTTGAAAAGGACCACAGTGACCATCTAGTTTCAACCCCCTGCCATGTGCAGGGACACCGTCCACCAGACCAGGCTGCCCTGAGCCACGTCCAGCCTGGCCTCGAATGCCCCAAAGGATGGGGCATCCACGTCCTCTATGGGCTACCTTTTAAAATGCCTCACCACCGTCTGAATGCAAAACTTCCCCCTGATATCTAAACTAAATCTCCCCTGTCTCAATTTAAAACCATTCCCCATTATCCTGTCATTATCCACCCTCGTAAACATCTGTTCCCCCTCCAGTTTATACAGTTTATACGTTTCCTTCAAGTCCTGGGAGGTCTCCCGGAGCCTTATCTTCTCCAAGCTGAACAAGCCCCGGTCCCTCGTTGCACCAAGAATGCTTCGGCGGCTGCATTTCCCTCGTCCCCCACCAGGGGGGACTTCACTGCACTTCAGTGCACTTCAGTGCATTTTTTTTGTAACTTTTGGGTTGAAATGTTAAAGACAGTAAAAGGAATGTTATTTTAGTGATCTAAAAGTACAAAACAATAGTTGTAATTCTTATTTTCAGGATAGCTGGGCTAATCAGAATCTAGTTGCTCTTCAAGCTTAGTGTTGCTTATGTTGAGCTGTTTCAAGCTTTTACAGATGTTTAAATGAGAGCAGCTAATGACACCCAGTTTTCCCCAAGAACATAAAGACGACTTGCCACTCAGGAGTAGTGGTTTAACACAAAGCTTTTGAATGGCGTGGTCTTCCTTACAGCTGCAGTTCTGAGATGACCGTGTGTTAAGATGAGCTGCATCAAGCAGCTCTTTCATCCAGTTGCTGAAGACTAACAAAGACTAAATTTGTCAGAGGACAGCACCTAGCATTTAAAGAAGAGGTATATGTAGTTGTACCGTTTCCCTCCAGACTCCCTTGACTGTGCAGTCCAGCACCATAATGGATAGACCTTTATTCTTTGGAAGCCAGGTGCAAGGTGTTGTGTACACATCTCTGCTTGGATAAATAAAGGAGGATTACATTTGGGAGTTCTGCAAATTTGCAGGTGGATCCTAAATTTGTCAGCGATGAAGGGCAGGTGATTGAAATATGCTGGCATCCCTGCAGACAATAAATGCCATGACATGATTAGCAACAGTATTGCAGTCAGGATAGAGCAAGAACATACACCAGGCAAGAGTTGTGTGTTGAGTGGATGTACAGATGTTCAGCTGGATGTTTACTAAAAATGTGTATGTGACTCTTCATTGCTGGATTTCCAATGCTCAGATGTTCAGGATTAGGGAAGCAGCAAAACAAAACCATATTTGTAGAGGGTGGAGCAGATGTAAAGAAATATTTTCATTTTTAATATCATGAAGACATTTGTAATTAGATGACGCAAGATTCAATTGGAAACCCAAATCAGACTTGCCATCCTTCTCCTTTTATTTCAGTTTAAATAAAACAGGAAAGCTATTGAGATACATTTGAGAAATTACCATCAATAAAATCATTGCTTGAAAACTTTGTTTCTCCTTCCTCTTCAGCTGTTTTGTTTCCACTGCAGTCATGATTGAAGGAGATGGTAAGCAGTTCTCTAGCTGTTTTCTTAGCTTAGTTACGTTTTGATGAAAGTTCTTTCTAAAAGTGGAAGGAAGGTCCTTTGTTAAATCCCTCACTGCTCCCATTAGACCGCCAAGAGGTCTCTCTATCAGACATCAGGATAGATGTGATTAGTCAGAGGCCAAATGGGAAGAAGACCTTACAGCAGCTGTTTTGTGATGATGGAAGATGAAACAGGAGCTAAAGAGAAACCTTTTAGTAATAACCAAAGGCCAGAGATGCTGGGAGATGCAGAGGAGGCTTCCTGCCCCACCGGCTTTAAAAAGGGACACATACCGCTGTGAGGGTGACCACATAGGCATCTCCCCAAATGAACTTAGGGATCCATGACCCAGATTTGTAAAATATTTAGATACTGAACAATTTAGGTGGGCTTTGTGAGGGATTATTTTTTATTAAGTGCCTAGCTTCTATTGTTTCAGTTTGGTTCCTGGAGATATTCACCTATCTGTCACAGGCACCTGTCTTTTGAAAACAGAGACTGATGATAATTGCACAAAACCAGGAAGGGATTGTACCTGGAAAGATCTGTCCTGCAAAGGCATAAGTGCAAGTGTCTTAATTTTGAGGAGGAGAGATTGTTTGGTGGGCTTTTTGGACTGTCATCAATGATGAAATGCCCTAAGGCAAATCATTTCACGTGCGTCATGCCACGTTATTTTGTCCCTAGCTCTACAGCTCCCTCACCTAACACTGTAATACACATCTTAGCCTCACCTAGGCCAAATCCATTCTCAAAGCGGGAGGAAGCCTCTGGTATACAAAAGGAGCCATAAAGTAGCTCATAGTCATGTGGGTCATGTAGTCATATAGGGTGAGACCTACGTTCCAGAAATGCGCTTTCCCCACACTTGGGGACTGGGCTGGACCTCGGCGGCTGCATTTCCCTCGTCCCCCACCAGGGGGCGCTGCTCCCCATCCAGCTCAGCACGCACCCGGCGCTCACTTCCAGGGGGCGTTCTCAGCAGCGTGCGCCCTTTGCACCGGGCAGCCCGGGCTGCGCTTTACTGACGTGCTGCTCGGCCGCGTTCACAACGTGTGCTCCAGTCAGCCCGCAGGCTGTCGGCTTTTCCGCGTCTATTACACAGCCCAGTGCCGGAGCTGGTGTGCGCTAAAGGCACCTGCAGCTGCCGGGACAGCCTGAAGAAAAGCCTCGGGAGGGGTTTGCACGACCCCAGGTGAGCCGTCAGACCGGCGCTAAGCGCACAGAAGGGAACGCTGGAAGGGCCGCTAGAGGCAGATGTTGCCTGCTGGGTCCCCGAAGGGAAACTGCGGGCTGCCGGGGAGAGAGAGGGGAGTGGAAATTCCCCCGTTGGAGGCTTCACATTCAGACACTCCAAAGGAGGAGTTGAAAGCTGCCATCAATCCATGCGTGCAGAGCTGTGGAGCGGGATCATCTCGTGTCTGCCGTGGCCCAGAGGGAGAAACGCACTCCCGGCTGGGCTGCGTTACACAGAGCCAACCGGGCAGCAGAGCACGCTGAGCTCCTCTGCTCACTTCCTAACTGTCCCAGCTCCAACCCCTTCCTGTGCCTCTCGGAGCCCAAGCCGGGCTGCAACACGCCTGGCAACCGCTGCTCCCCTCGTTGCAGCCCGTCTGGCCCAGCAAACCTGCCGTGCTGGGCAGGAGCTGGGGCCGGGACCGGGCTCCCGCCTGGGCTACAGCAGCGCCGGTTCCGCCCCGCCCGGTGCCGCTCCCCGCTGCCCTCCCGCCGCTGCTGACAGGGGGCAGGAAGCGTGCGCTCCTCTGCACGAGGCACGAAGGGCTCCTACCTCGGGTGAGGAGCAGGCTGCTCCCACCTCTGGTGCAGGCAACCGGGCTCCTGGGAGTCGCTCCTGGGAGAGCAGAGGATGCCGAGTGCCCGCAGCCCGGAGCTGGCCGCAGGACGGCCTTGCTGCACCTCCTGCCGCCGCGGTGCTGCCCGGATGGCTTCCAGCCAGGCTCTGGCCGCTTCGGCACAGCCTCAGGTGCCGGGCAGCAATTTCCACAGCGAGCACGCCCCGAGCCGGCTGCCAGGCCTTGGCAGTTTCACAGCTCGTTCTCATGGCACATCTGCACCCGTGGGAATTAGCTGCCAGGAAGGGGCCTGGTAGGATCATGTAAGGAGTAAATGTCCAAACTGGTTTTTCATTGTTGTTATCTTTGTGATTGATAAGTGTTTCTGTTATAAAATTATTGCTTGTGGAATTCCATTTACAATACAAGTGCTCTTGTTGCTGGGAGACATTGGTTATAGCTCGTGCCCAGGGAATTTGGTGTTCCTGTGCCCTGGGGAAGTAGGCAGACTCCATTACCCAGCAACGAGACTTTATAAGCGGCTGCTATCTAGTGTGAATGCTAACCTTTGGATCCAAGGTGTGAGTGGTGTGAACGTGGGAATCGAGTTTAATTGGATATTTGTTTAACCCTGTATTTGTTATCAGAGCCTTGACCTGTAGTACTGCCCAGGAATTACAGTGGAATAGAGGAAACTGGCATTTTGGTTGGCGTTGTGGACTGGGGTTTAAAGTGGAGTATGTATTTGGTCACAGTAACTTACTAGCTATAAGGTGTGGACTTTGGGGAACAATAAAGAATCAATGAAATTTAGTATGGAGGAACACAGGGAAAGGAAGTTCCCAGGCAAATTCCACCTGAGATATTGCTGGAGAGCCTGGGGGCCCCGTGAGCAAGAAAACTTTAATTAAAAATTGTAATCAATAGTGGTTGGAAAGCGATGACCATTTAGCAGTTAATATTGTTTTTGCGAAGGCAGGAGATGAGATGCTGGGAACAAATAGCCTTCATCTGCAGAGACCTGGGAAACTTGATATCCCAGTGTTAGCACGGGAAGCCTTAGGAAGGGAGGAGCTGAGAGCAGGGCTCTAGGACCCAGAGATCTCCTCAGGAAGAGCTGAAGGGGGAGAGCTGGAAGGGCCCAAGAGGGTTCTGCCCCTGTTGAACGGGAAAGCAGTTAGTGCAAAAAGAGGTGCCGGATTTGGTAACAGATGCAGTAACAGTCAAGGGTAGAGAAGATTAAGCTGAGGAAGGAATTGCAGCAAAGTGTGGAATTTGTAGTAACTGGAGCATCTAATTGGGTGTTAAATACTCCAGTGAGTGGTGAATTTGTAACCGTAAGGGAAGACACTGGCAAAAGTAAGGAAGTTTACTTTCTTAACCCTTAACTTAGTGTAGGTAAACAGGTAGGGATACACAAATGTTTGTAGGTGCCAAATTCACCAAAGCCTTTAGTAGGGCGAGATTTATTAGAACAACTGGAATCTTGAAATCAAGTTGAAAGGAAAATTGGAATGTAAGGTACAAGAAGAACAGTTAATGGAGGTGCTTAGTTTAGCATTGATCACTACCCCTGCTGGGACCAGGATCCCAGACAAAGGAAGTGATCAAGTCTATCCTGGGGTGTGGGTAGTAGAGACCCCAGGAAGAGCTAAGAATGCAGCACCACTAGCAATCAGAATAAAGCAGGGAGCTCGGCCGGTTTGGATTAAACTGTACCCCCTCAAATTCGGAGATGGGAAAGGAATCCAGCCAATAATTGACAGTTTTCAGAAATTCGGGTTGTTACTGGAGTGTGAGCACAAGACTTAAGGGCCATCAATAGAATAGTGTAGGATTTATACCCATTGGTAGCATACCCATACACGCTGCTTCCAAAATTATCAGGTGAATTGGCATGGTTTGCCGTTCTGGACCTAGAAGATGCCATTTTTGTCCACCATTGAGTCCAGAGAATCAGCTCATGTTTACCTTTGAGTGGGAGAATCCTGATTCAGGAAGAGCAACACAACTTACATGCACAGCACTTTTCCAGAGGTTAAAACAAACAAACAAACAAACAAAAGTCCCACTCTTTTCAGGAACCAACTTGCCAAAGACTGGAGCAATGGGTACGGCCCCAGGACAAGGAACCCTGTCACAGCACATGGATGGCCTTCTGATAGCTACCACAACAAAGGAGGTATGCATAGCAAGGACAATTAGTCTGCTAAACTTTCTCAGACTTGATGGCTATTGAGTTTCTCCACAGAAAGCCCAGATGGCGTGGCCACAAGTAACCTATTTGGGTTACGAAATTGCTGCTGGATTCCAAACCCTAGAGAACAACAAGGAAGGAAACGATTTGCCAGACTGTGGAACCTCAAGCAGCAAAGGCGCTCCGGACTTTCCTAGGGATGACAAGGTGGTGTTGCATATGGATATACAACTATGGAATACTGGTAAAAACTCTCTATGCCCTTTTAAAATCCTATCCAGACGTCCTCATTCAGGTTGAGGAGGGCAAAGCAGATTAACACAGAGTAAAGGAAGCAAAATACAGGACCTGGATAAACTAATCGAGGGGCTTGGAGAGCATTCAGAAACAGAGGACACAGAGGTGCAGGCTTCAAAACAAGATAATAGTTCCCACCTCCCTATTATGGGCCATAATCATGGCTGAGCACAGGAAAACTCACTGGGGAACCGAGACCCTGTATAAATACTTGAGCCAACGGGTTGTGGCTTGGAATTTATACACCACCACTAAGCAGGTAACACAGCAATGTGAGATCTGTTTACAGAGTAATCCTAGAACAGGCCCCAGGGTGCCCTGGGACAAACAGGGAAGGGAATTTATCCTGGGCAACAATGGTGAATTGATTTCTCTGAACTCCCAAGAAAAGGGGGGTATTGGTATATGCTGGTATTAACAGACACCTCTTCAGGTTGGCCAGAGGCTTTTCCCTTGCAGGACCAACAGGGTGCAGGGAGTAACTAAAGTACTGTTACAAGAGATAATTCCAAGATTTGGGGTTCCAGAACATATCATATCATATCATATCATATACAGCGATCAAGGTGAAAGAGCAAGCTTGTGGAGCCTACACATGAGTTAAGAAGACATCTCAACCCCAGTGGAATATTAAGAAGACTGGACCATTGGAGCTAAGGATTAAGAGACAATAAGTTTAGAATGTGTTTATAGATTGCACTTGCTTTAGCCTGGCGTGAAATCACCTATTCAAATATCACTAGCGGTTAGCCTAAAGCTCACTGATTGTTGGATATGTACAGCCTTACCAAGAGATGGAGGAATGGAAATCCCTCAGTGTGGGATTCCCTCCACCAATTGGACACTATGGGTGGAGCAGGAAGTAGGCGTAGGTGTGCAAATAAAATCACGACAATAGAAAAAAGGACCTAAATTCAGTATACAACTATAGACAGGCCTCAATGTGAGACCCTTCCTGAGAACTAGAAAGGACATTATGAGGAGGATACTTAGTGCTTCAATGGAACAGCGCCTCCTCCAGGGATACTGAGAACCTCTTGGAAAAGGGTGAAGCAGGTAATAACCCCCATATAGACAGGCCCTCTGGGTTCTGTAGTTTTATTGGATGGTTTATTCCTAGACTAGGAGTAAGTGAATCAGAAAAGGCAATTATCAGTATAGCAGCTACATTAGGGAAATCAAGAACTCAACTATGGATGCTATTCTTGGATTGCAGACAGAGGTATCCTCTCTTAGTCAAGTAGTATTGCAGAAAGGAATGGCTCTTGGAAGAGAAACAGATGTGCACACTAAACTATGGGAATAAATTCAGGTGATCCACCAAGGTATTTTGGATAACACCTCATTTGGATTTACAGAACTGTGGAGCAGATTAACCAGTTGATTACCGAGCTTTGCCTGGCTAAAGCAACTCTTCAAGGCTTGTGTAGTCTTACTCTTTCTTGGAATATTCGTATGTGTTGTTGCATTGTTTCTTGAGTATGTTTAATGGAAACAGCATAAAATACACTAAAAGATGGAAAGCGGGGCGTTCTTCATAAATCCTGAGGTGAGAATGGTGTCATCTAGCGATGTGACAATTGCTAGATTGTAGAAAAGGGGGGAATTGATGTGGGACTATTTCTTTAGAATTGTTTCGGAATTATGTACTAGGTAAGCAGGTGTAGAGCAGAAAAAGTGACGCAGACACTTCGGGGGGGACGTCAGAGGGGGGTTGACTCACCCTTCCTAGCAGCAGGCTGGAGAAGGGGGAGGTGAGCCGAGGAACGCATCTCTCGCACCGCTCCAGGCACTCGTGCTCACTTACTGGTTCCTTGCTGTGCCACTACAGCAAGGAATAAGAGCTGCAAGCCACAGTAACTCAGCAGTTGGGGTGGAGAATATTATAACTTCTTGGAACCAGTGAATATCTCCTCCTATACTAAGGGTAATATCAGAATAATCTACACCTCCTTTCTTAGAATCAATCGTAATATCCTCTCCTATTCTTGCATATGTGTAACTTGTCTCTATAAATATCCTTAAACTGTCCTTTTATGGTGTCCATGTTAGGAGAGGCTACTCCCTCAGTACCCAGCGGGTGTGTGCAGTGCTGTAACTCAAAATATACCTGCTTTATAACCACTTTGTGGTTATGGAGTTTGATTTTCCACAAGTCATCCTGTTCAGGCCATGATCTGTGTTCTTCCACACATATGGAAGTTCTGTTTAGCCTTGAGTGAGACAGAAGTGAGAACACTTGGAAGAATCTGGTGAACCATGTCCCAGACTAGACTAGGGTGGGCTTCTTTGTTAGCTTCCTTGTTTGTTTTCTTTTTCTTTTTCTTTTTCTTTTTTTTTTTTTCTTCTCAAGAGCAGAGTCAGAAGAGGATGTGTTGACCTCCTCTGCCATAGGGATACTGGTCCTTTTGTTACAAAACCATTGCTTCCTAGAAAATTTTGATGTGAGCGGAGGAAATAATTTTGGTCATGCATGCAGCTGGGTTACCAGCACAAAGGAAAGAGATGCGGCTGTGATCACGGCAAAGTTCAGAGGAACATCCCCTGCAGAAAGATGTGTAGAGTTTAAACATTGCCAAGTGAAACTTGGAGCCACTTTTGCCCCACAGAAAATGCAATAGAAAAGGAAGCAGTCTTCTCCGGACACAAACCCCCGGTTACCCCGAGGGCGGTTCCTTCTGGGTGACCTTAAAGTCTGTAGATCTACATAAGTGAACAGCAGAGCTGGCCCTCGTACACAGAGAGCTTAACCATGCTCATGCCTTGCAGAGAAGACCGAATTGAGAAAGCAGGATAGGAAGTTGTTAGCAATAGAAGTCACTCGCTCAGTGAGGAGAAACATGCCATGAGTGCCATGGGCAGCGCTCAGTGAGGAAGTGAGCCAGCTGCAGGGAGATGCTGCCCTCGAGAGCAGGGCAGCCGGAGATTGCCTCTTCTGGGACCTGCTCACGGGTGAGAGGAGTTAAAGGAGCGCCAGGACAGCAACGTGGGGATGTGCGACCGCAAGGATGTGCGAATGTCCCCAGCAAAGGCAGCAAAGGGACGGAGCAGAGAGCGACGCTTCATTAGCGTGACAAAACACAGCCCCCATCCTCCCCTCTCTCCCACGGGTGCAGATGTGCCACGAGAACGAGCTGTGAAACTGCCCACGGCCTGGCAGCCGGCTCGGGGCGTGCTCGCTGTGGGAATTGCTGCCCGGCACCTGAGGCTGTGCCGAAGCGGCCAGAGCCTGGCTGGAAGCCATCCGGGCAGCACCGCGGCGGCAGGAGGTGCAGCAAGGCCGTCCTGCGGCCAGCTCCGGGCTGCGGGTACTCGGCATCCCCTGCTCTCCCAGGAGCGACTCCCAGGAGCCCGGTTGCCTGCACCAGAGGTGGGAGCAGCCTGCTCTGCACCAAAGGTAGGAGCCCTTCGTGCCTCGTGCAGAGGAGCGCACGCTTCCTGCCCCCTGCCAGCAGCGGCGGGAGGGCAGCGGGGAGCGGCACCGGGCGGGGCGGAACCGGCACTGCTGTAGCCCAGGCGGGAGCCCGGTCCCGGCCCCAGCTCCTGCCCAGCACGGCAGGTTTGCTGGGCCAGACGGGCTGCAACGAGGGGAGCAGCGGTTGCCAGGCGTGTTGCAGCCCGGCTTGGGCTCCGAGAGGCACAGGAAGGGGTTGGAGCTGGGACAGTGAGGAAGTGAGCAGAGGAACTCAGCGTGCTCTGCTGCCCGGTTGGCTCTCTGTAACACAGCCCAGCCGGGAGTGCGTTTCTCCCTCTGGGCCACGGCAGACACGAGATGATCCCGCTCCACAGCTCTGCACGCATGGATTGATGGCAGCTTTCAACTCCTCCTTTGGAGTGTCTGAATGTGAAGCCTCCAACGGGGGAATTTCCACTCCCCTCTCTCTCCCCGGCAGCCCGCAGTTTCCCTTCGGGGACCCAGCAGGCAACATCTGCCTCTAGCGGCCCTTCCAGCGTTCCCTTCTGTGCGCTTAGCGCCGGTCTGACGGCTCACCTGGGGTCGTGCAAACCCCTCCCGAGGCTTTTCTTCAGGCTGTCCCGGCAGCTGCAGGTGCCTTTAGCGCACACCAGCTCCGGCACTGGGCTGTGTAATAGACGCGGAAAAGCCGACAGCCTGCGGGCTGACTGGAGCACACGTTGTGAACGCGGCCGAGCAGCACGTCAGTAAAGCGCAGCCCGGGCTGCCCGGTGCAAAGGGCGCACGCTGCTGAGAACGCCCCCTGGAAGTGAGCGCCGGGTGCGTGCTGAGCTGGATGGGGAGCAGCGCCCCCTGGTGGGGGACGAGGGAAATGCAGCCGCCGAGGTCCAGCCCAGTCCCCAAGTGTGGGGAAAGCGCATTTCTGGAACGTAGGTCTCACCCTATATGACTACATGACCCACATGACTATGAGCTACTTTATGGCTCCTTTTGTATACCAGAGGCTTCCTCCCGCTTTGAGAATGGATTTGGCCTAGGTGAGGCTAAGATGTGTATTACAGTGTTAGGTGAGGGAGCTGTAGAGCTAGGGACAAAATAACGTGGCATGACGCACGTGAAATGATTTGCCTTAGGGCATTTCATCATTGATGACAGTCCAAAAAGCCCACCAAACAATCTCTCCTCCTCAAAATTAAGACACTTGCACTTATGCCTTTGCAGGACAGATCTTTCCAGGTACAATCCCTTCCTGGTTTTGTGCAATTATCATCAGTCTCTGTTTTCAAAAGACAGGTGCCTGTGACAGATAGGTGAATATCTCCAGGAACCAAACTGAAACAATAGAAGCTAGGCACTTAATAAAAAATAATCCCTCACAAAGCCCACCTAAATTGTTCAGTATCTAAATATTTTACAAATCTGGGTCATGGATCCCTAAGTTCATTTGGGGAGATGCCTATGTGGTCACCCTCACAGCGGTATGTGTCCCTTTTTAAAGCCGGTGGGGCAGGAAGCCTCCTCTGCATCTCCCAGCATCTCTGGCCTTTGGTTATTACTAAAAGGTTTCTCTTTAGCTCCTGTTTGATCTTCCATCATCACAAAACAGCTGCTGTAAGGTCTTCTTCCCATTTGGCCTCTGACTAATCACATCTATCCTGATGTCTGATAGAGAGACCTCTTGGCGGTCTAATGGGAGCAGTGAGGGATTTAACAAAGGACCTTCCTTCCACTTTTAGAAAGAACTTTCATCAAAACGTAACTAAGCTAAGAAAACAGCTAGAGAACTGCTTACCATCTCCTTCAATCATGACTGCAGTGGAAACAAAACAGCTGAAGAGGAAGGAGAAACAAAGTTTTCAAGCAATGATTTTATTGACGGTAATTTCTCAAATGTATCTCAATAGCTTTCCTGTTTTATTTAAACTGAAATAAAAGGAGAAGGATGGCAAGTCTGATTTGGGTTTCCAATTGAATCTTGCGTCATCTAATTACAAATGTCTTCATGATATTAAAAATGAAAATATTTCTTTACATCTGCTCCACCCTCTACAAATATGGTTTTGTTTTGCTGCTTCCCTAATCCTGAACATCTGAGCATTGGAAATCCAGCAATGAAGAGTCACATACACATTTTTAGTAAACATCCAGCTGAACATCTGTACATCCACTCAACACACAACTCTTGCCTGGTGTATGTTCTTGCTCTATCCTGACTGCAATACTGTTGCTAATCATGTCATGGCATTTATTGTCTGCAGGGATGCCAGCATATTTCAATCACCTGCCCTTCATCGCTGACAAATTTAGGATCCACCTGCAAATTTGCAGAACTCCCAAATGTAATCCTCCTTTATTTATCCAAGCAGAGATGTGTACACAACACCTTGCACCTGGCTTCCAAAGAATAAAGGTCTATCCATTATGGTGCTGGACTGCACAGTCAAGGGAGTCTGGAGGGAAACGGTACAACTACATATACCTCTTCTTTAAATGCTAGGTGCTGTCCTCTGACAAATTTAGTCTTTGTTAGTCTTCAGCAACTGGATGAAAGAGCTGCTTGATGCAGCTCATCTTAACACACGGTCATCTCAGAACTGCAGCTGTAAGGAAGACCACGCCATTCAAAAGCTTTGTGTTAAACCACTACTCCTGAGTGGCAAGTCGTCTTTATGTTCTTGGGGAAAACTGGGTGTCATTAGCTGCTCTCATTTAAACATCTGTAAAAGCTTGAAACAGCTCAACATAAGCAACACTAAGCTTGAAGAGCAACTAGATTCTGATTAGCCCAGCTATCCTGAAAATAAGAATTACAACTATTGTTTTGTACTTTTAGATCACTAAAATAACATTCCTTTTACTGTCTTTAACATTTCAACCCAAAAGTTACAAAAAAAATGCACTGAAGTGCATTGAAGTGCAGTGAAGTCCCCCCTGGTGGGGGACGAGGGAAATGCAGCCGCCGAAGCATTCTTGGTGCAACGAGGGACCGGGGCTTGTTCAGCTTGGAGAAGATAAGGCTCCGGGAGACCTCCCAGGACTTGAAGGAAACGTATAAACTGTATAAACTGGAGGGGGAACAGATGTTTACGAGGGTGGATAATGACAGGATAATGGGGAATGGTTTTAAATTGAGACAGGGGAGATTTAGTTTAGATATCAGGGGGAAGTTTTGCATTCAGACGGTGGTGAGGCATTTTAAAAGGTAGCCCATAGAGGACGTGGATGCCCCATCCTTTGGGGCATTCGAGGCCAGGCTGGACGTGGCTCAGGGCAGCCTGGTCTGGTGGACGGTGTCCCTGCACATGGCAGGGGGTTGAAACTAGATGGTCACTGTGGTCCTTTTCAACCCAGGCTATTCTATGATTCTGTGATTAACTTTAGATCTTTGATGTAACGCATGACCTTAGAGAAGCTCATGGATTTCCAAACTAACCTTGCATCTCTTACAGAAGATCTGTGTCAGCAAGGTGTCTTGACGTCAAGCTAAGAAGGAAGCTGTGTGCCCAGTGTCATTCAGGCCCAAATTGTGGTTTCTCCCTGGGAAGGGACACAGAGGGGAGCTGTTGAACAGGCACTGTGTCAGAACCTCTGCTTTCCCCCCCATCCCCCACTCTCTGCCCCTAGACTTCCTTTACTATAGAAGCTCCCCACAACTCCCCAGTTTCCCCATCCCACCTCTCCCTCCATCACCAGAACCCCTTTCCACCCCACAGCAGTCCCACTCACTCACACCTTCCCCCCTAGATTCCACACAACCCCCCTTTCCAGCCCAAAAAAGTCCCACTGACCCCTTTCTCACCCCACCCACACCCTCCTTTATCCCCTCTTATCCCCCCTTGGAATCATGCAGAAGGATCTGCATGAGACATCCTAGAGAGGTTTGGGGGCTCCAGGGGGATCTTCTGGACTCAACCAGAAGAGTCTGGAGATATCCCAGAGGGACCTGGTGTAGGGATCCTGCTTTGGTAGGGGGGTTGGACTCGATGATCTCTGGAGGTCCCTTCCAACCCCTACGATTCTGTGATTCTGTGACCTTGGGATGTCCAGGGAGTCCCCGGGTTGGTCCTGTGGCACCATGGAAGGATCTGGAAGTTCCCACTATGGGCCCAAGAGCTCTGAGGAGTCCCTGGGCTGATCTGGAAATGGCCCAGCAGGGTCTGGTAGGGTCCAGGGAGTTCTCATGTGGGTCTGAGTGGTCCTGGAGTCATCCAGAAGGGTCTGGGGATGTCCCAGAGGAGTCCTGGGGTGTCCAGTGGGTGCTCATGCGAATCTGGGGGGTCTGGCCATCCGTCTCATCATCTGCTGTAACATGACCACAGCACTTTCATCAGTGGTTTGGACTCACAGCGACAAGACGCACTTTGTCAACTGTGTCACCAAGGAATCATAAGAATTGGAATCGTTGGAACTGGTTAATATGGACTGCTGTTTGTACTCTACAGAACCCATCCTTGTTCAGTGTATTAATTTTAGTTTAGCTACGTTTAGGATTGTTTTTGAACCGTGCTTCTTTTTCTCTTAATAGCGAAGGGGGAGATGTGGGATAAAGAAAGTCATTATCTTGCTAATGAGTAAAGAAACTTAGCAGTAACTTGAGCCAGACGTAAACACACACGAGGCTCCTGCTTCCTACATGTAAGTTGCTGTTGCATGGGTATAAAAGGTTGTAAGCATCTTCAGTAAAGGTCCTTCATCCTTCCTTCTGCACCAGCAAGGGAGTCTGAGCCTCTCTCTCCGCACCAGCAAGGGAGCTCGGAGCCCTCTTGCCAACAAAGAGGAGAGGAGAGGAGAGGAGAGGAGAGGAGAGGAGAGGAGAGGAGAGGAGAGGAGAGGAGAGGAGAGGAGAGGAGAGGAGAGGAGAGGAGAGGAGAGGAGAGGAGAGGAGAGGAGAGGAGAGGAGAGGAGAGGAGAGGAGAGGAGAGGAGAGGAGAGGAGAGGAGAGGAGAGGAGAGGAGAGGAGAGGAGAGGAGAGGAGAGGAGAGGAGAGGAGAGAAGGAGAGGAGAGAAAAGATTGAGCAGAACAAAGGAAAAAGGGAAGAGAGGAGCTTGTAAGGGGGAGAAGAGTGATGAACAAGAGGGGAGAAGAAAGAGGGCAGAACAGAAGAGAGGATACAGGTAAGAAGAGCAGATCTAAAAAGATCCTTTTTCGGAGCAGGACACCATCACTCTGATCAGAGTGCTGTTGGCTGTTCCCAGGCCCTAGAAAGCAAAGCAGCCACGTGCACAGAACGTGCTGGAGAATCACTGACAGACACAAAGGTCTCAGTGCCCAGTCTTGTGCAGGAGCATTTACCTGCTCTTAATTACAGCAATTTTGCATTAATGGAGCGATCCATTAGCAGCTAGTGTGGAGAAGAGGAGGCCCAGGGCAGACCTTATTGCTCTCTATAACTAACTGAAGTGAGGTTGTAGTGAGCTGGGTGTTGGCCTCTCCTCTCATGTAACTGGTGACAGAACTAGAGGGAATGGCTTCAAGCTGCACCAGGGGAGATTTACGCTGGACGTTAGGAAATACTACTTCTCTCAAAGAGTGGTCAGGCAGTGGAATGGGCTGCCCACGGAGGTGGTGGAGTCACCGACCCTGGAGGTGTTCAAGGAACGTTTGGATTTCGTGTTGAGGGATATGGTTTAGTGAGAACTATTGGTAATAGGTGGACGGTTGGACTGGATGATCTTACAGGTCTTCTCTAACCTTGGTGTTTCTGTGATCTTCTGTGATCTTCCCAGTCCCCAGTCCTGCCCTGTGCTGGTGTTCTGCAACAAACAGCAGTCCAACACACTGTGTCCCTGCAGAATCACAGAATCGCTCACGTTGGAAAAGACCTTCAAGAGCATCGAGTCCAACCATGACCTGAGCAAAGTACCCCAACTCTAACAACCCTCCTCTAAATCATGTCCTGGAGCACCACATCCAAACAGTTTTTAAACATGTTTGGGGATGGTGACTCAACCACCTCCCCAGGGAGCCCATTCCAGTGCTCAACAACCCTTACTGTATAGAAGTTTGTCCTGATATGCAACCTAAACTTACCACATGCCTGTGCGTTCTGTGCAACCCCACAGATGTGACAATGGGGACTGGCTTCTGCACTGGCTTCTCAAAGGAAACGGTGTCAGGAGGAAGCAGCTGATCCTGCCACTCACGCTGCTATTCTGGGAGTCCCTCCCCAGGACTCCCACAGCTTCCTCTTCCCAGCCCCGCTCAGCTCCTCGCGGGCTGCAGACGCTGCTGAGGCTCTCGCACTCCACGGCCGTCATCTTCTTCTCGTGCTGCCGGACCGCTCTCTGCAGGGCTGCGCTGAGTTCCTGCCGCTGCAGCCAGAACCGCAGCTCCCGTGCTGACGGATGGAGGAGCTTCGTGCCGGCACCCACAGCACGTGGTCCCCGGGCTGCCGGTGGCACGGCAGGATGCTCCCCTCCCTGTCTCCCATCGCCCCTCAGCTACGCCATCCGCCTATAATCTGCCTAAGGATTCCAAAGACCCTGCAGAGGGCTCCGGTCAGGCCGATCGACGGCTGATGCCAACGGCACGAGGTTCGACACCACCACACGCCGGGTCCCGCACTTTGGTCACAACGACCCCAGGCATCGCTGCGGGCTTGGGGCAGAGCGGCCGGAAGGCCGCGTGGAGGAAAAGGATCCGGAGCTGCGGGCCGACGCTCGGCTGAACGCGAGCCAGCAGCGCCCTGCGCAGGCGGCCGAGAAGCCGGCCGAGCATCAGCAGCAGCTGATCGCCCCGCGCTCAGCCCCGCCCCGCACAGCGCCGGCCTCGGGCCGGCACCGCGACCGCCGCCTGCAGCGGGACGCCAAGGTGCCCCGGAGCCGCTCGTCTCCAGCGGGTTCCCCACGCCACCGCCGGGCCGCGCCGCCCGCCCGGACGCCCCGCTCCCCCACCTGCCGGCGGCCGCCAGCCCGCGCTCGCCGCTCTCCAGCAAGGCCCGCACGGAGCGGGGCGGGGCGGAGCGGGGCGGGGCGGAGCGGGGCGGGGCGGGCCCGGCCCCGCTGAGGTCCCCCACGTCCCCGCCCTCCTCCCGCAGCCGCAGCCGAGGCCCGGGAAGCGGAGCGGGCGCACGACGGCAGGCATCGCCGAGGGCAGCCGGGCTGGGGCCACGGGGACGCGCGCGGTGATGTCGCAATGACGGCGCGCCCGCGGACAGAAAGGACCCCGCGCGGAGCGCCCGCCCCGTTCGGCGCACCGACCAATGGCAGAGCGGAGGAGGCGGGGCCGAGCGCGGGCTCTCCGCCAATGGCGGCTGCGGACGCGGGGCCGCCGCCATGGTGATGCCGATGGCGCCGGCGGGATGGAGGAGCCGCGGGGCTCCGTGCGGGGAAAGCGGCGCTCCGCCGCTCCGCTGCCCCGCCGCCGCCCTCGGGGACGCCGCGCGGTCGGGGGAAGGCGGCGCGGGGGCACCGCCGCCGGCCCCGTCCGTCCCCCGTCAGAATCCGGCTGTTCTCGGAGGGGGAACCGAGCCGTCCTCCGTCGTTGCGGCGAGGCGCTGCCGGGCTGCGAGAAGCGGCGGCTGACCGCGAGAGGCGGGACCCGCCCGGTGTCCGGGAGCGGCTCCTGGCTGAGCCGGGCAGCCCCGGAAGAGAGGGAGCGATCGCACGGATCGAGGCGCGTTCGAGCCCGGCACGGAGTCCGGCCCAGCGGAGTCCGCTTCTCGCTCGGCTCCAGTCATCGGCAGCGCTGTGCTGAGCTGCTGCCCCGCAGCTGCAGTCTCCAAGCGCCGTTTTCCATCTGATGCCGTGGAGACGGCGCGCCCTCCCTCATTGCAGCGCGTAAAGCCGCCCCCCCGGCGACAGCGCATGCGTGATGGCGTCCCCATGGCGACAGCGCCTCAGCGCGTGCGCCGCTCCGTCGCTTTGGCGCCGCGCCGTCCCCGCTGAGTGACGTCACCAGCCCCGCGACCCGAGGAGGAGGCGGCCGTGCGGAAGTGGGGCGGCGCACCCCGGGGCTCCGAGCGCCGCCTCAGCTTCTACAGGTGGGTGTTCGGGGGGGGGGCACCGGGGCGGGGCCGGGGTTAAGGGGGCTGGGGGCCACGTGCCGCTCTGCGTTGGCCCCGCGGGGTCTCTGTGGCGCTCGGGGCTTCCGCTCGGCGGGGGCAGCTGCTCTGTGTCTCCCCGCCTCCCCCGCCCCGTGTATTTCACTGCCCTCCTCCCCTCCCCCCGCCGCTGGTCGCCCACAACCTCCCCCGTCGCTCTGTGTGACCCCCGGGGTTGCGCCTCCCCTCCCCTTTTTCCCCCTTCCAGTTCCCCCATTCTGATCACTGTAGTCCTCTTCATCATCATCAAATCATCAAATCACCAAGGTTGGAAAAGACCTTCAAGATCATCCAGTCCAACCATCCACCTACCACCAATATTTCCCCACTAAACCATGTCCCTCAGTACGACATCTAAATGTTTTCTGAACACCTCCTGGGAAGGTGACTCCACCATCTCTTTGGGCAGCCCATTTCAGCATCTAACCACACCTTTGAAGAAGAAATTTTTCCTAATGTCCAATCTGAATCTTCCTGGCACAACTTGAGGCCATAAACACACAACCTGCTGTTAATACTTTTCCTAATGCCCTGACAATACTGAATGAGAAACACATCAACCTCCTGCTAGATATCTCCGAATCAAGTCAGTAGAACAACAAAGAAAGTAGGAGATGCTAACATCTGAGAAAAAATACTGAGAAGGGGAAGTAAAACAAGAAGAAGGCAATGAAGTGGCAGGTGGATTGTCCCTCCATACCTCTGCTGGTCCTTCACTAAAATTCTTTTCTGAGGGCAGGGCTTTCTTCTCACTGCAATTTCTTGCTTCCTGCAGCCCTTCCCTAAGGCAACAGACACATTCCTGCCAGCTGCATTAATAACTTCCACCTTGTGACACTGAAAACAGTGGGGAACTGTTTAAAAGCATCCTGTCTTGTACAGATACATACAGAAGCAGCAATTACAGTAACAAGAGGAATAATAACGACAAGAAAAAGCACAAGGTGGAAAAAGCCTGTGAAGAAAGTGTGGGCGAAAGCATTTTTTCAGGTTCCTTGCACGAAATATTCCCAAGCAACAGACACTGTGAAGTGGGAGAAATCCAGAACTTCTACAGCATTTTGTCTGAATGCCCTCACAAAGAGAAGGGAGCGGGCTTCAAGACAGGTATCAGGATTTGGCCAATAATAAAACATACCTTTAGTTTTAAATGTGTTCCTTAACCCATTGTGTTACTTTGGCTCTCTCTGAAGGGTTGAAAACTAAGTGCTTTTTTCTCTGCTTGTAATCCATTTCCTGTGGGTTGTTACCACCTATCTGTCTGGCAGGAACTACCCAGTTACCCCGCTGATCAAACCTTACCTTTGGATGTCATCCAAAATTACTTAACAGAAAAGAATCCAACTGGCATATCTACTATGAGGAGAATGAGCAACATTTCCTTGAAGAATTTACTCAAAGTAGGCGTGCGTATTATGTGCCAAGAAAAGAAGGAAATTTGATGCTAGCATCAGTTGATGAACATTAGCATATATTCTTTATATGGTACATGCTGAAGGCAATGCTGGAAAAAAAAAATATGAAGAAAAATCATTGTTTTAAGGTCTTCCTGCCTCAATTTAGGGAAAGAAAATGGCAAGTTCTTCAATGGAAAGGCTTTTTTGTTGTTTTGTTTGTTTGTTTGTTTGTTTGTTTTCCATGAAGAATGGAAGTACTTCAAGAGATGGGGGTTTTGTTGTCAATGTCTAAACAAAACATTTGCATTGAATTCAAAATCTGTATGTTTCAGCGTGTCCAACACAGCCAAAATATTTTGCTTAGAGAAGGCAGGCATGTGTTACTATTTTCAATGCGTTTCATGTTTAAAAAAAAAAAAAAAAAAAAGTCAACAATGAAGCATTCACTCTGTTGATCCAGTTCTCACTGAGTCATTAAGGGCAGGGAACAGAAGAGACAGAAGGATATGAGACATCTTTGAACGCAGCGTATACAGCGGACTACTGAGAAATTCAAACCCAAACGTCTAGACTAAGTGGAAAAACTTGAAGGAAAAGAAAATAAAAACAACACACAAAAACACAACTTGGAACGAAGTCAAAAAACCAGGATGAAATGAAACAAACTCCATCTCCCCTCATGGAGATGTTTTGATGCAGTTTGGCAGACCAACTATATGCTCACTTCCTGCTCCCAGGCCAGCTGTGAAGATTGCTCTCTGAATTATGGACTCACAGAATCGTTAAGGTAGGAAAAGGCCATGAATATCATCTGGTTCAACCGTAGACCTCTGGAAGGTTTCCTCCCAGACCACCACCCCCTTCCTTCAGGGGACAGGTGCCATGGTTTATTTTAGTGGGCAGCACCTCCTCAACTTAAGTTCCCTTGCCTTCAGTTCTCTTGCCCCTCTGCAAACACAGCAGCATGCCCCTAAAAATAAACAAAGAAATAAATAAATAATCCTGTGGTTTTGACACCTGTCCTCAAATTCCATGTCTGCTTTGACAGAATTACATGTTTTTAGAGGAGTACTTGGCCTGTGATTTTCAGTTAGTTCTGTCAAGCAGTGCACAGACCTTGGTCTCTGTAAAATGGGGCTCTCAGATAGGGTGAGCAAAGCTCACATGAGGGGAAATCACTAAGGGCAGGCTTGTCAGCCAGTTTGAATCCATCCCCTGAACAAAAAGAAGTGAAAAAACAAATTTGGTATCTTGGAGCCCAAACTGGCAGGCCTGATCTGAAATGACATTGCAGTTTTCATTAGCTAGTAGGAGCTGATTTCTTTCCTCCTTATCCAACACGACCTTGAAACATACCTTAAGCTTAAGTAGGTTGTTGTAGTCTTCAGGGGCCTATACTAGCTTTCCACTAATGGAAACTAAGTTTTGAACTCCAGGGGATGAAATGAGGTGAACAAAATTGTCTATCTATCTAGTCACAGCTGTAAGATTTAGGGCATATGAAATAAAAAATGGGGCAAAAGGGACACCAAGAACCGGTTTGAACTTTAAGGTAGTAGAATATGTACAGGGCTGGAGCTGAAGAAGTAGCTTAAATAAGAGTCTTGTTTCTTGTTTTTGGCTTTTGTGGTTCAGCAGGGTGCAAGGATGACAAATATTTAATAGCAGACCACTTCTGCCACAAAGCATGGCCATGGCTACAGAGGCTGGATGATGTCAGAGGATACAGAACAGCAGTCGTGTGATTATCCAGTGCATCACGTGGTAAGTAGGGGAGCTAATATGACTCTGACACCAATTCTTAGTCTACAGGCTTTTGTAGGATGGTATTCCTTAGCAGTATCTTTCACCTGGGGGTAAAGGGAGGGAGACCAAACATCCTCGGACAACCACATGCAATTTCTCACCATCATCAAAAAAGTAACCTGCTGTCAGTCATCTGGCTTGCTCCCTTCTGAGGTTACAACCCTTCAACAAAAGCAATTCAACAACAGACCACTCATAAACTCACGGTCAACAAAAATAGTTCTTTTTTCTATTGCTGGAAGAGCTGCAGCAGTTTCAGTCTCCCGATGAGCTATACCACTGCAGCACTTCTTTGGGCTTGAGTTAGTGGTGCACCACTTTAACTTAGTAGGCTTAGTAAAATACAGAAGGTACTTCACCTTTTTACTGAGAGGGAGGGCAGGAGAGGCAAAAATTGCTACTTTTTGCAAACTAGCCTCAGTTTGCAGTATCCCAATGCTCTGTATGAAAGCCTAAAACCACAAAGAAAATGACTATATCTTTAAATATTAGCAATGCAATTTCCTTTCTTCTATTCTTGTGAATTCCAACTGCTTTCCTGATGTTTGCACTTACCAAGTAGACAACCCAGTGATTACTTTCTGTGATCAAACCTGGCAGCTGTGAACTCAAAAGGGCAGGCTGGAACGAAAGCAACACAGAAATGCTGGAGAAAAGAACAGCGTGGCTTCACGTGGTGATGGAGCTTTGTTTCCTATCTCCTCTGAAATTCTGCTCTTTCACATACCCTGCTGTTGTACAGCAAGAGGAAAAAAACAATCAGTGAAAGGGTTGAGTTTGTAGGAGACATGAGCTCCACTTGAAGAGCCATGAGACGTTGGCTGGTATGCTGGTTCAAGGGTATGCTGGTAACTCGTAAACTGAGAAGCCTCCAAGTAAACACTCAGTGTGTCAATAAAAGGCTTGGTGGAGGGCAGAGAAATGTGCTGCTCCTTAAGGCGTGGTGCCCCCATGAACGGATGCACACGGTGTCCATCTCTGCTCTGCATTTAACGCAGGGCCCATGTCCCAGCCCACGTCCCAGCCACGGATCGCGTCCCGACCCATGCCTCGAAGGACTACATCGCAGTGCTCGCCCTATACGCGGGACCAGCTGCTGAGCCCAGATCCCCCAGCGGGGGCAAGGGGCTGCTCAGTAGGGCTGCCCTTTATGCTCTCACCCCCTCGGGCCCCTCCTGCGAGTCTAGGGGGCGCCGAGCTCGAAGGTCGCTCGATGAGGGCCGGGGGTCGCCGGTCCGGTCCGGTCCGGTCCGGGGCAACGGAGAAGGGCCGTCCGCACACCCCGGGAGCTCCCCGACAGCCCGAGCGGCCGCAAACAGGGTTAAGGCCGAGGCGATTTGCGCGTAATCCCCGGCACGGCCCGGGGAAAGGGGCGCGGTGCCGGGTAGGGGCTGTGAAGGGGGAGGGCAGCTCGGCTAGACCCCCGGGAGCCGGGGGAGGGAGCGGAGCCGGTGGGGAGGGAGGACGGGGCCCGGAGGGGGCCGGGGGGAGAAAAGGGAGGAGCGGCAGGGGGTGGAGGGAAGGAAGAGCGGCGTGGGGAAGCGCTACGCGCCCGAGCGGCGGAGGGAGGGAGGGAGAGGAGGAGGCGGCGGTGGAACGTGCTCGGCTCCGTGGGCCGAAGGTGCCCACGCCTCCCCTCTGTGCCTCCCCCGTTTTGACCTCCAGGGTCCACCTGCCGGCCCCCCCCCCCCCCGATCCCAGCACCGGATGCCAGCACCGGGACAACCGCCTGTCCCGAAGTCCACACTGTCACTGTAACCATGGAATCTGGGGCCGTACCAACCCGTCTACCTCGAGAGCCCCATCAGCGTCCTACAGCTCCTGGAGCCTGGTGTCGCTGTCACCCTGGCTGTCCATGACTGTCCCAAGCTGTCCCCCCTGCCATGGTGGCACAACTGCAGCGCAGTGCCATCCTCATTGAAGAGGTGACGAGGAGGGGTACAGGGAGGGGGGCTGGGGACAGTTGGGGGACACGTGGGGTGTGACATGGGGTTGGTGGTGTCACCATCGTTGGGTATCACCTTCACTGGATGCCATTGGGTGTCATCGAGTGTCACTGTCTTCAGGTAACACCGTGACACCGTGACAGGGTGACCTCGATGTGGAACAGCCGTGATGCAGTGTCCCCATCCCTGGCTGTCACTGTTGTTACCGTCATCTGGTGTCGCCATCACTCGTGTGTCACCATCCCTTGGATGACATTATTCCCTGTGCTGTGATCACCACACAGAGGTAGGCACTGGTGGCCCCGCGTTGTCACCGTGCTGTCTCTGAGCCTCTTGCTGTCCTTTGTCACCCCTCCAGGCCTGCCTATAGCCGGACTCAGTGACACTGGAGCCCTCTGGTGCCCATCATTGTCTGCCACGAGGACGGGGACACACACGGTGGTGAACTCTGTGCCACCAACAGAGGAGACCACATGTGACATCAGCGTGGCACAGCCATGATGCAGTGTCATCATCGTTGTGCGTCGCCAGCAGCTCACCAGCTTCAGCCTGTATGACACGTGGCAAGTTCTCGTGCCATTTGCCGAGTAAACCACGGTGACTGTCAATAATGATATTTCAACCTCGTGAGGTGTGTGTGTGCCTGTGAACGCACAGGTTTTTGTTTATTAAGCAGACGTGAAACAACTTCTCTTACTAAGCCATTAAAGTTAGGCTTGCGTTCTTTCATAACAGAATTCAGTAAGTTAACTGGAACTCCTCCTGGAAGAGGAGATCTCCATGCCAGTGACCCAACAGAGCTCCAGGTGACCCGGGCTGATGTCACAGTGCGATGCGCTGCATCACAAGGAGATCTTCCACAGGGCAGCATCAGTGCCAGCACTTCCCTGCAAGGCCTGGGCGCTGCTGCAGCACTGCTCAGGGGCTCTGTCCTTCTGCGGTCAGGAGTCGGCTCAGGGGCAGCAAGGCTGCACTGGGTGACCTTTGTTGACACGTGGAGGAGCAGGGGCACTTTGCGGAGAATTGTTGGTTGGTTGAGGAGCCTTGTTTGTGGAGGGCATCCTTAGTTCTGAGCTGAGGGCTGTCGGCCAGCGACATGGAAGGCTGCTGGACTGTGAGCCTCAGCTCGGAGCTGGTCTACACGTTCCCAACGCTGCTGGAACTCTCTACCAAAGGTAAGGCTTTCCGGACTCCCTTCCCAAGGCATCGCACGGGGCTGTTAGCTGTCCAAAGCCTCAGCTCCTGCTCTCTGTGCTTGGCTGGGCATGGCTGGGGGCTGCTGCAAGAGCCCTGCCCAAGGGTCCAGCTCTTCTGGGGACCACGTGGCAGCCAGGTCCCAATAGTAGAGCTGCCCAGAGCCCCCAGGTTCCTTTAGGCATGCTCAGTCCCCTGTGATAGGGCAGTCCAAGACCAGGTTTCCCTGGGAGAACACACCTACAGGTGTTTCCGTAGGTTCCTGCTCTGGGAGGAAAGGCATCCTGTGTCCCACAGGCTTCCTATGTCCCCGTTTCCCCTCGGGGCCCTGAATAAGGCTGAAATCAGAGCAAAGCCCAGCTCCGCTAGCCATGGCGGTGCTTTTCTGGGGTGTGTGCGTGTGCCTGTATCGATCACTGTCTGTGTGAGGAGCTTGCCAAGCAGTTGTGAAGAGGCTGTCCTGGAGCATGACATGTCTTTTCTTTCCTTTGCAGAGATTGTTGCGGTCTGGGATGCCGTGTCTGATTACATCCTGGAACAGATGAAGCTGGACAAGGTGGGCTGGTATGCTGGTGGCCCTTGCCCTGGAGAGAGGTTCAGTCCCGCCAAGAGTGTGGGCCTCACAGAGCAGTCCCTCCCTGAGCACCACACTGAGCAGCACGCTGAGCCCAAGCCGGGTGCCCAGAGCAGCCTGTTGGCCAACTGGGAGGGAAACCCAAGGCCAGAGCTGCCCTGAGCAAACGTTTGGCACACGCAGGGGCTTTGCTCTGCCCTGTGATCAGAACGGGGAGAGCCAAGGGAGAAATGGGTGGGGGATTTTTTCTGGCCCTATGCCAAGGATGTCCTTGGGAATAAGTCCCAGGCTTAAGCCCTGTGCTGTAAATGCCCGGGCTCTTCTCTAGCCAAAGGATGTTGGGAAATACTATGCGAAGGTGACTGTCTTGCAGGGATCACAGATTTTTCCAAAGCTTTCCGGAAAGCCCCATCTCACCCTGCTGTCCATCAGGAGTGGGGAGGGCGGAGAGCAGTGACCCCATGCTCTTGATGTTTGTGGCTTTTGCCGCCCCTAAAGTACACACTCGTCAGCCTGTCTGTCTTTTCCCCGTGCAGGGAGTCCTGGTTCCGGGGCTTGGGGTCTTTGCTGGGGTCCGAGAGCAATTCCACAGCAAAGAAGAGGCAGTTTCGGTGCTAAGGCCTGTCTTCCAGCTGGACATCGGGGTGCTGTGGCTGCAGGACCTCCAGTCTCCCAACGACATCATCCCTGGTGAGAAGGCAGCAGCCACCTTCCCCTTCCTGTCCCACGTCTGGCTGGGTGTGTTATCCCTGCTCTCTGGAAATGGCCGGGAGCAGCAGAGAATTGTCTGCAAAGCAGCACAATTGCTCGAGGCAGACACGCCAGCTTCATGTTCCACCCTGGCCCCCGATCCCTGGGGGAGCTGAATGCTGATCCCCATTGATGGCAGAAGCTCTTCTTCCTTCAGGGGTCTCTCCGCACTGCACCGGAGCCCATCTTTACGGCTGTGGGAGCACGGGGGGAGACCGAGGTGCCCTGGGCTCCTGCAGACTCCTCTTGTGTCTGTTTGCAGCGCGCTCCCGCCATGTGCAGGCAGCTCCCGCGGGACGAAGAAAGCGGGACAGAAGGAAGCATCTACTCCTGCCCAGACCAGCACTGCACTCCCTGCCACAGAGGAGTCTAAGAGGGTGCTGCAGGTACCGGCTCTGCCTTGCTACGGGGACTGTGCTGCTTGAGACTGCACAAATGACAGAATGGTAGAATCATAGAGAAGTTTGGGTTGGAAGGGGCCACTCAGACCACCTAGTTCCAATCCCCTGCTGTAGGCAGGGACACCTGTCTCTAGACCAGGTTGCTCTAAGCCTGACCCAGCCTGGCCTTGAGTGCTTCCACAGGGAGGGAAGCAAAAGCCTCTGTGTGTGCAGTGACCTGGAGCACAGCCCTTGGGGTGCCCTCATTTCACATTTCTACCCGCTCCTTCAGCTCCTCTTCAGTAGATGGAGGGTGCTGCACACCTTCCCTATCTTTTCTCGCCTCCTGGCCTGCCACCTGCCACAGCACTCTGATTTTGAGCAGGGGCCATGAGAGTGGAATACGACCTCTGAGCCATGTTTGCTACAAGTTGCGGATCCCGTCCTGCCTTTAGGGCCCCTGGTCCTTCAGGGACAAAACAGTGCTGACCGGCTGCCAGAGGCGAGGAGCAGGAGCGTGGAGCTGAAGGAAAGTCCCAGGGGCTGAGGCTGATCCTGTATGCTGCTGTGTCTCTGCAGGAGCTCCGGGAAGTGTCTGCATTGTGGAAAGAAGTAGACCGCACGTGGCCCATGCACCAGCAGCAAGTAGAGCAAGCACGGGCAGAAAGGGCGGCGTGGGAAGGCTGGAGCGTAGGGGCGGACCAGCGTCCACCCCAGGTACTGTCAGGGATCGAGCCTACTGGCAACAGCCGCCATCCTCTGAGCCAGGCTGCGAGCTCAGCAGGACTGAGGGGGTGGGGAGCGGGACAGGCGCCGTGCAGCATGGCAGGGGCTGGCCTGCTCCTCCTGGGGAGGAGAGCTTGGCACCTCGCAGGGAGAGCCCTGCAGGGAGAAGGGAAGGGCGGCGGGCAGCCGTGGGCTGGCAGGGCCAAGTCTCCTGCTTGCCGGGGCCTGCTGCGGGGCCCTTGACAGAGGGCTTCTGAGAAACAGCCCCGTGCTCCCAGCCACTTTGCTGACAGCGTCTCCTCTTTGGCAGCTGATGGCCAGGCAGAGCATGCGTGCTCCGCATCCTCCAGCCCAGCCCAGGGGACAGCAAGTGGAGAGGAGGTGGAGGAAGGATGTGGATCCTCTGCCGGGAAGTAAAATGGGAACAGCGACCAAGCTGGCACTGCACGCTGAGTAAGTGTGTGCGGGCTCTGCTGGCTGCCTGAGGCACTCGGGCAGCTGTGACCCTGCAGCTCGGGGACAGGCACAGCCCGGCCAAAAACTCTGGCGGGGTGCAAGGGTGGGGACACGCGGCAGCACGGGGATGCTGGGCTGGGTGAGGGGAGAGGCAGGGGGGCTCAGCAGAGCCCAAGGGATGACTTTCTCCTCCTGCTGCAGCCTCCTTTCCCCACGAGTGGCTCAGGTGCTCCAAAGGTTGGAGCCGCACCTCCATCAGCAAGAGGCTTTTGCCAGCACAGCGGAAAGAAACCGGCAGAAGCTGGAGCTGAAGCGGCAGCTCCCCTGGTGAGCTCCACAGGCAGCAGATCCTGAGAGCCGGGCTGGAGCCCAGCCTGCACTACTTGCCTGCGCTCAGCCCGTAACGCTCCGTGCGCTGTTCTTTTCACCTCCGTAGTGCTCGATGCTCGCGTCGCTCCAGAGGGGAAGGTGCAGCCAACGGTGGTGACCGCGGTGGAGCTCTCGGCAAGGGGGCTGGGAAGCTGTCCAGATTTCCACCTGTGAATGGAAGATCATAGAATCAAAGACTCATTGAATGGCCTAGGTTGAAAAGGGCATTGAAGGTCGTCTAGTTTCAACCCACCTGCTATGTGCGGGGTCGCCGACCACCAGACCGGGCTGCCCAGAGCCATATCCAGCCTGGCCTAGAACGCCTCCAGGGATGGGGCATCCCCCACCTCTCGGCAAGCTGTTCCAGCATGTCACCACCCTCCGCGGGAAGAACTGCTAACATCTAACCAAATTCTGCCCCCCCTTCCACAGTTTAAAACCATTCCCCCTTGTCCTGTCACTATCCAGCCTCGTCAGCGGCCGTTCCCCCTCCACTTTATATCCTCCCTTCAAGAATTGGCCACAATGAGGTCTCCCCGGAGCCTTCTCCTCACCAAACTAAGCAAGCCCAGTTCCCTCCACCTTTCTCAATAGGAGAGGTGCTCCAGCCCTCAGATCATCTTAGTGGCCCTCCTCTGGATTCGATCCAAAGCTCTGCGTCTTTCTTGTACTGGGGCCCCAGCCCTGGACGCAGTACTCCCAAAAAAAATAAATTGGCCTTATTTCCAGTCTTTCTGCTGGTGTCGTGTCTGTTGCCATCAACTAATGTGATGGAGCCGTGCTTTGAGAGAGGAGTTTGGGTGGCAACAAGAGCTGCTCCCAAGGCCCGGTAGGCCCATGCTCTCCAAGAGCGGATTCCCAGGACGGCAGCCATCTCTGCTGGCCGTGCACACTTCCTGTGCAGAAGAATTGATGTGTCCCCTCGTATCCCCATAGCTCCCTCCCAGCAACAGAAATTCCGTGGGAGAACCGCAGGGGAGCTCTGTGGGGACGAGGAGCAGGCAGGGGCACAGGGAACATGAGGGCTTCTGAAAGGCCTCTCCTTTCCCCAGAGGGCTTGTGAGCACTCCTGCCTGCAGCTGGGAACTGTATTGCCAGGAGCTCTGCAAAGGTGGATTTGCTTGTAACTGTAGGCAGGGAGTTTCAAACCAACACTGCCGTCCACAAGGGGAACATTTACATTCTCTGTCTGACAGCACTGAGACAAAGATTTGAGCTGGCAGTCTGAAGGCCACATTAAGCTTGACTGGAACAGCTGTACAGTGAGAAACCATTTGTCTTTTCACGGGGAACACAGCTGGAAGGGAAATCCAGAACAGGGGAAAGGAAGGCAGATGGTTGCCAGGCAGAGCTCTGAGCGCAAGGAGATCTTGGAGTGGATGCTCCTGGAAGAGATGCTCAGACACATGCGAGATGAGGACGCGATCCAAGACAGCCAGCACAGCTTCACCAAGGGCAGATCGTGCCTGAGCCATCTGGTGGCCTTCTACATTGGGAGTGCCGGCACTGGTGGTCCAAGGAGGGGCAACTGATGTCATGCACCTGGGCTTGTGTGATGCCTTTGACATGGTCCCGCCCCATATCCTTATCTCTAATTGGAGAGAGATGGATTTGAGGAGCAGCCTCTCGAGTGGATAGAGAATTGGCTGGATGGTGGAAGCCAGAGGGTTGTTGTCAGTGGCTCCACATCCCGGCGGAGGCCGGTCACCAGCGCTGTCCCCCAGGGGTCCATCTGGGGGCACACTAACACTACTCGATAGCCTAATGGGGTGTGACTGATCAGCCCCGCCCCGCTGCCGGTACTGCTGGCTCTGCCCTCGCCCCGTTGCCGGCTCGTTAACGGGAGCCCCCGCACTTACCGCTCACCGACAGCGATCGCAACCCTCCTTGCGGTGTAGTCCCGCGTACGGGCGGCTTACGGTTTCTCCTCGCTGAAACAGCCCGCCTGATCCTCACAGCCCGACTCCTCCTCTCCGTCTGTGGTGGGCAGCGACGCGAGGCTGCCCTCCCAGAGGCTTCTTCTCGGCGGGGGCGCGGATGCAGAGCCGTTGCCCTGGCGACGTCCCCGCCGCGTCAGCCGCTCTCGCCAGAGCTGCCCGGCCGCTCTGTTGTCTCGGGGATCCCTGGGTGAGGGGACCGAGCGAAAACCCCCGTACCTCGCGGTCGGTCGCTGCGGTTCTGGCTGGAACAGCTCCGAAGCAGCGAACCTCGGCGATCGAGGCTTCTTGCGAGGCACAGTCATTGAGGCAGAAGGGAGAAGCGTTCATTTGTGTCCCCGTGCGAAGTTCCGGAGGAGAAACGAGGCTGTTCTCCCCCTGAAGCCGAAACGGAAAGTTTCGGAACTATCGCTCATGGGTTCCTTTTGCTAAACTCACACGTTGGTTCTTAAACCGATGTGCTAATCCCTGCTGCCGAACAGAGCACCCCACATCAATCCCTCCTCTTCCTTTGAGGATTATGGTGTTTGTATGGTTGGAAATATCCAGATAATTGCATAGAGAGACGCTTGGAAGGAGGATCGAGGGGAGTATCTTGATGCCTGCCTGTTGCATCCCATCCTTGGAGCTCTGCCCTCCCCCGAGTCGCTCTCCCACCTCCCCAGGAGATCCCTGAGGGCTCTCCGTCCCCCCACTCTCCCGGTCTTCTTCACCCCCCACTGCCCTTCGAGCCCCACTCAGGCTTCAGGCCCCGTGCCCCCCGTCCCCCACCCAGGGTATTTCACTGCCTTCCCCCCACCTCCACCACGGGTCGCCTACAACCCCTGGAGTCCCTCAGTCTGACCCCTGGGGTTCCACTCTCCCCCCTGTCCGCACCTCCAATTCCCCCATTCTCATCGATGGAGTCCTCGTCCACCCCTCCCCAGTTGTTCCTCCACCAGTGTCTGCCCCTGTTCCCCATTCTGACCCCCAGGGTCCCATGCCTGGCCCCCTCCCATCCCGTTCCTTCCTCGGTCCCCCACTCTGATCCCTTGTGTCCCCTTTCCCGCCCCCCCCGTACGTCTTCCCATTTTGTCCCGCAGATTCACCCCCCCCCCAGTCCCCTCTACCTGACCTCAAGAATTCCCTGTCCCCCCAAATACCCCCACTCTAATTCCCCTATTCTGAACCATAGTCTCCTACCATCCCCCAGTCCCCTCAGTTTGCCCCCCTCCTTCCTGACCCCATTTTCTGATCCATAGAGTCCCCTGTACCCCCCATGCCCTCCTTCCTGACCTCTAGAGTCCATTCCCCCATTTTGACCCCCAATATTCCCTAACAGGACCCCCCTTATGTCCCATAGTAGCCCCCCACAACCACCAGCTCTTCCCTCCCTCCTTCCCCCAGGCCCCCTTTCCACTCATGGAAGCTTCATTCTCCTCCCCCAGTCATCCCCCCACAACCCCCACTCTCTGCCCTAGACCCCCTTTACAGAATCACAGAATCACAGAATGGCCAGGGTTGGAAGGGACTTCAAGGATCACAAATCTCCAACCCCCCTGCCACATGCAGGGCCACCAATCTCCCTGTTTAATGCTAGGCCAGGCTGCCCAGGGCCCCATCCAATCTGGCCTTGAACACCTCCAGGGATGGACAGGGCATCCACAACCTCTCTGGGCAGCTGTTCCAGCACCTGTAAAGAATTTCCCCAACGTCCAACCTAAATCTCCCCTCCCTCAACTTCAAACTATTTCCCCTCGTCCTGCAGTCATCAACCCTTTCAAAGAGTTGATTCCCCTCCTGTTTGTAGGCTCCTTTTAGGTACTGAAATGCTGCAATAAGGTCACTCCTCAGCCTTCTTTTCTCCAGGTTGAACAAGCCCAACTCCCTCAGCCTGTTTTCATAGGGGAGGTGCTCCAGTCCCCTGATCATCTTCGTGGCCCTCCTCTGGACCCTCTCCAACAGCTCCCTGTCTTTCTTGTACTGGGGGCTCCAGACCTGGACGCAGTATTCCAGATGGGGCCTCACAAGAGGGGAACAACCAAGAACAATCACCTTCCTGTCCCTGCTGGCCACCCCTCTTCTGATGGAGCCCAGGATACCATTTGCCTTCCGAGCCACAAGGGCACACTGCTGGCTCATGTTAATTCATCCATCAAGACCCCCAGGTCCTTCTCCACAGGGCTGCTCTCAAGGACCGCTCCTTCCAGTCTGTAGGGATGCCTGGGATTCCTCCGGCCCAAGTGCAAAACTCTGCACTTTGCCGTGTTGAACCTCATCAGGTTCACCCAGGCCCACCTTTCTAGCCTCTCGAGGTCCCTCTGAATGGCATCCCGTCCTTCAACCGTGTCGACCGCACCACTCAGCTTGGTGTCGTCAGCAAACTTGCTGAGGGTGCACTCGATTCCGTCATCGATGTCATTGATAAAGATGTTAAAGAGCACCGGTCCCAAGACAGACCCCTGGGGGAAGCCACTCATTACCAGCCTCACCTGGACATGGAGGCATTGATGACCACCTTCTGTCTGTGGCCTTTCAACCAGTTTCTTATCCATCGAGTGGTCCACCCATCAAATCCACATCCCTCCGGTTTGGAGATAAGGATGTGGTGGGGGACCATGTCAAAGGCCTTGCTCAAGTCCAGGTAAATGACATTGGTCGGCTTTCCCTTGTCCACCGATGCCGTCACTCCATCAAAAAAGGCCACCAGATTGGTCAAGCATGACCTTCCTCTGGTGAAGCCGTGCTGGCTGTCACGGATCACACGCCCTTTCCTCATGTGATCAAGCATGTCATCCAGGATGATCTGTTCCATGATCTTCCCAGGCACAGAGGTGAGAATTCACTGGCCTGTAGTTCCCAGGGTCCTCCTATTTTTTTTTTTTTAATATTTCATTTTTTTTTATTATTTCTTTTACACCCTATAGAAGCTCCCCACAACTCCCCAGTTTTTCCCTTCCATCCCTCCCTCCATCACCAGAACCCCTTTCCACCCCACAGCAGTCCCACTCACTCACACCTTCCCCCCCTAGATTCCACACAACCCCCCTTTCCAGCCCAAAAAAGTCCCACTGACCCCTTTCTCACCCCACCCACACCCTCCTTTATCCCCTCTTATCCCCCCTTGGAATCATGCAGAAGGATCTGCATGAGACATCCTAGAGAGGTTTGGGGGCTCCAGGGGGATCTTCTGGACTCAACCAGAAGAGTCTGGAGATATCCCAGAGGGACCTGGTGTAGGGATCCTGCTTTGGCAGGGGGCTTGGACTCGATGATCTCTGGAGGTCCCTTCCAACCCCTACAATTCTGTGATTCTGTGACCTTGGGATGTCCAGGGAGTCCCCGGGTTGGTCCTGTGGCACCATGGAAGGATCTAGAAGTTCCCACTGTGGGCCCAAGAGCTCTGAGGAGTCCCTGGGCTGATCTGGAAATGGCCCAGCAGGGTCTGGTAGGATCCAGGGAGTTCTCATGTGGGTCTGAGTGGTCCTGGAGTCATCCAGAAGGGTCTGGGGATGTCCCAGAGGAGTCCTGGGGTGTCCAGTGGGTGCTCATGCGAATCTGGGGGGTCTGGCCATCCGTCTCATCATCTGCCGTAACATGACCACAGCACTTTCATCAGTGGTTTGGACTCACAGCGACAAGACGCACTTTGTCAACTGTGTCACCAAGGAATCATAAGAATTGGAATCGTTGGAACTGGTTAATATGGACTGCTGTTTGTACTCTACAGAACCCATCCTTGTTCAGTGTATTAATTTTAGTTTAGCTACTTTTAGGATTGTTTTTGAACCGTGCTTCTTTTTCTCTTAATAGCGAAGGGGGAGATGTGGGATAAAGAAAGTCATTATCTTGCTAATGAGTAAAGAAACTTAGCAGTAACTTGAGCCAGACGTAAACACACACGAGGCTCCTGCTTCCTACATGTAAGTTGCTGTTGCACGGGTATAAAAGGTTGTAAGCATCTTCAGTAAAGGTCCTTCATCCTTCCTTCTGCACCAGCAAGGGAGTCTGAGCCTCTCTCTCCGCACCAGCAAGGGAGCTCGAAGCCCTCTTGCCAACAAAGAGGAGAGGAGAGGAGAGAAGGAGAGGAGAGAAAAGATTGAGCAGAACAAAGGAAAAAGGGAAGAGAGGAGCTTGTAAGGGGGAGAAGAGTGATGAACAAGAGGGGAGAAGAAAGAGGGCAGAACAGAAGAGAGGATACAGGTAAGAAGAGCAGATCTAAAAAGATCCTTTTTCGGAGCAGGACACCATCACTCTGATCAGAGTGCTGTCGTCTGTTCCCAGGCCCTAGAAAGGAAAGCAGCCCCGTGCAGCTAACACAGAATGTGCTGGAGAATCACCCACAGACACAAAGGTGTCAGTGCCCAGTCTTGTGCAGGAGCTGCTCTTAATTACAGCAATTTTGCATTAATGGAGCGATCCATTAGCAGCAGCTTGCTCCTGAGTATGACTACTACCCTGATGTGCAGAAAAGCCTGATGTTTCCTAGAAAAGCCAGTTTCCTGACTGGCTGCAGCTTCCATCTCACGATTGCCATGATGCTGCTGACTCGAGCATGAAAATGCAAGAAGGAAGCAAGCAATCTTACTCCATGTTTACCTTCATGGAATCACACAGTATTTCAGCAAAGCACGCAGGCTTTTTTCGCATGCATTTTACTCTAAGGAGAGACAAGAACAAGAGAATTACAGTCAGTAAAAGCAGGAGGTTTTCCACAAAGCTGCAGCACTTTCTTGGTGCAGGTGTTTCTTCTGTCAAGATGCACCTCCAGGTTAACAAACAGCAGCTGCAGTGCAGGCATCCAGTCAGTGATGTGCTGTGAGCTGACGTCTCTGTGCCTGGTGCACAGCAGTATTTGCACGAAGGCTTTCATGCCTCCTGGGAGCAAACCTCTGCTGCCAAAGCACCCTATGACCAAGCACACTGTACCATAAAGCACAAGATAGCTTTCTCACCTGACTGGGTCTGTAAAGCATAGAATCATACAATGGTTTGGGTTGGAGGGGACCCCTAAGATCATCTAATTCCAACCCCCTGTAATAGGCAGGGACACCTCCCTCTACACCAGGGTGCTCCAAGTCCCACCTAGCCTGGCTTTGTGCCCATAAACAAAGACAAACCATGTCTGCCATGTTAACAGCCACTCGAGGAAAGACACAGCACCTCTCATCATTACATCACTTTGTAGACAACGTTTTAAAGCAGAGCACTCACGCACAGCCAGCAATGCATGTTCCAGGTCTCCTGACACCTCAGATTTAATGCTGTCTGTTACGTCCTTGTCAGCAATGCCTCACTACCATCAAAAACTAAGGGGAAGAGTCCATGGCAGAAAGTCAGAGAGTTAACACGGAGTTTACTAGATCAATCTATGCCTGTGACAGGGGGCAGTAGGCCCCTGCCCCCCACAGCCCCCGGCCCTACAAAATGGGAAGGAAGGAAGGGAGATTGAAAAAAACAGCGGCAAGGAGGAAAACTTATTTTACTATGATATCGGAATGCAAGATAACACAATATAACACAATCTAATTGAAATTGAGACTAATAAATCAAATAAGATAGGAGAGAGAGTTCCTGAGACCGAGTCAAACCTGGAAAGCTTGGAACGGCTGGGAAAGCACCTCCAGCACCCACTGCCAGGCAGTAAGAGCCCGCCCCACCCAGAAGGGTCAGATCCATGACTTCCGTAATGTATAGGGACAGGTACCTGGAATTGGAGCATTAACACTTTAATTCCAGCACACTACATGATGTTTCGATGCAGAATACTGAAAACCAAAAAACATAAAACCATGACAGATTCAAAAGAACGCTTTGCAACAACAAGCTCCTTATATACTGCACAAACGTTCTATCATTCCTGCAGCACTCTCAGCTAAATCCAGACTATCCCTCAGAAATATTTCATTTTCATTGCTAGCAGTCTTCTAATTGGCCTACCACAGCTATTACCATTTTCAAGACCTGCTACTTTGTGCTGCCAATCAAATTTCTTAGCTCCTCTCCCCCCTGCCCCAGTGGCAGTCACACTTCACTCTGTCAGGGACACAAGGACCCTTTGAAACATGGAAGATGTGTCAGATGCCATCCTCAAGGGAGCAGCCAGATTCTAGCAAGAACACACACACAGCATCCGTTAGGAGCAGGGCCACCACCTGGGTGCTGCCCACATTTTCTAGCCATAACATAGCTAAGTACAGAACCATGCCCACGGCTCTCAGCATCACTGCAGCACTCCAGCCGTCATCATTAGCAGGACAAGGCCTGGCCTTTCACACTACTTATGAAGCTTGTAGTTCTCATTAATGTGACGAATCTCTTCATTGGTGCAAGAAGCCAGAATTTCAATCAGGCAACCTTCATCTTTCCTGCTCCCTAGGGAATTGCCATGGCAAGATTTAAGATACCAGCAACTGCTTGTGACGTGCAACCAGGTTTCTTTAAGAGTTAGTAATAAATAAGAAAACATACATAACAAAGCAATAAATCCTTGGACAGAACTTAAGCAATACAGAAGGAAGATTTCCAAACCCTCACAGCACTCCTTAGTTCGTGCACATCATACATGGTGGTGGGAGTCATCCCAATGATCACCCTCTCAAAATTCCCACTCAGCTCTGACTTCAAGTCATCAATCAAACCCTAGAAGGCCAAGAGGACAGAAGGAACTGAGCTGTTCACTACTTCTCTTCAGGCTCCAACCTTCCTTGCATCAACAACTGCTCTGAACTGAACAAGAACAAAACAACCCTGGTCAGGTAAAGTCTCTGCTGACCTTTCTGTTACGGAGATTAGGTCATTTCTCACTTTTCACCTAAGTGACACAACCACGTTCACACATCTCTGAAGACCACCTACCCTGCCAATAGTGCTCAGAACTTGCTGACACTGGGAAACGTTTAGTTTGGTCAAGACACCAATGATGGCATCTTCATCTGTGCCTGAAACCAACAAATGGAAGCCAGTCAGGCTGCTTGCACAAGAATCAGAAGAGCCCTCTGCTCTTGTGCCACCTCCAGTACCCTACACAGACGGTTCTCAACAGCCCCAGGACTACAGCTATGCGCACAAAGCTGCCAGGACCCACACCACCAGAGCAGTTGCATTTTGGGACATGAAGGGCAGTTCTGTTTCCACTTTTCAATGATTTTTAGGACAGTTGTGCAATGTATTTAGGACAGTGGAGCAATGCAAGCAGCTATGCTTCCCTCTAACAGATCACCAGAGCAGCCATTCCCAGCACTGGGGAAAAAATAAAAGTTGACCTGTGGAGGGAGATCAACTTACCAAAGCTCTTCATGACCTTCCTGAGCGCCTGCGCTTCTTGCTCAGCGCTGAAAACTGAGGCCCGCTTGATTGTTGCCTGAGGTCACAAGGAAAGGATTTAGTAAAGGCAGACTTGCACACATAAGAGTTGAACTGAAAACAAACAAACAAAGAAACAAACAAACATAAAAGAGGTGAACACAGATAGTAAAACTCCACCCACACAAGTGATGTTGTATCAGGCTTCTGTCTCACGCAGCAGTCTGCTCTAGTGGGACTTCCCAAGCATATCAGAAAGAAGCCACAGGGGCACAACTACATGGAGAACATATCTCCACATTGCTGCCCATGGAGTACCTGGTTTCCAGTGAAATAAAAGCTGGGCCACCTGGCACCTGTGTTCAGGCCCACCAGGCCTTCTTCCTAGCAGTTCTCCATGTCAATCATAAAGCAGCGTGCTCCCATCATAGCCCTAGTCCTGACTTGTAGCAGTAAGGACCATTATTCTGCACCATTACCTTTGCTCTGCTCGGCACTGGTGAGGCTGCACCTGGAGAACAGTGTCCAGGTCTGGGCTCCCAGTACAAGAGACAGATGGGCATGCTGGAAAGAGTCCAATGGAGGGCTACCAGGACGGTGAAGGGACTGGAACACCTCTTCTATGACAAGAGGCTGAGAGAGAGGGGGCTGCCCAGCCTGGAGAAGGGCAGCTCAGGGGGATCCCACCCATGGCCATCAATCCCTGCAGGGAGGGGCAGAGAGGACGGAGCCAGGCTGCATCCAGTGGAGCCCAGTGCCAGGACCAGAGGTTGCCACCAAACATCAGGAACACTCCCGCACTGTAAGTGCTGCAGCACTGGCACAGGCACCCACAGAGGCCGGACACCCCTCACAGCGGGGGCAGTCAGCCGCACCTGCCGCCGAGCCACGCAGCCCGAGTACGCCCGGAACGGGCCGGGTCCGCCCAGCACCGACCGACTCGGTCGCTCCACGGCGGCGGCGGCGGCTCGGGTAGGACGGAAGGACGGCCCGGCCCCGGCGGGCACCGACCCACACGGTCGCGCCGTGGCAGCGGCCGTACTGCGCACGGTCTGTCCGGCTCCGAGCGGCTCGGCCGCTCCGCAGCGGCGTGGAGAGCGAGCAGCTCTGAGCGAGCCTCCGCTGTCGCGTGGGAGAAGGCGAGGGAGAGCGAGCCGCGGCGAGAGCCGGCGCCTGCGGCGGAACCACCGGGCCAAGACGACTTCCTCCGCACGGGACTCTGAGCCGCGGAACGACTGGCAGCTTTGATCGAGCCTCTGCTGTCGCACCGTGCGGCGCCGTTACCTGCAGCACTCACGTTCCTCTGTTGCATGGAGTGCTGTGCTGGTCTGAGCAGAAGTAGGTGCTTGCTTCTGTCCCGCTTTCTTCGTCCTGCGGGAGCTGCCTGCTCATGCTGGGAGCGTGCTGCAAACAGACACGTGGAGTCTGCAGGACCCCGTGCACCTCGGTCTCCCCCTGTGCTCCCACAGATGTAATGACGGGCTCCGGTGCAGTGTGGAGAGACTCCTGAAGGGTGAAGAGAAGAATTTCTGCCATGAATAGGGATCAGCATTCGGCTCCCCATCACTCCGGGAGGCAAGCACGGGGAAAGACATTTGGCTAGCCTGCCACATCCAGGCTGGCCAGTGGTGATTTGATTGCACACCCTCAAAACCTCAACTTAGTGTGGGACAGTGCAATGACTCTGGTATTGCCCTCCAGTGCTGCAATGCAGCTTTAGAAGAACCTCGTGAGGAGGAAGTCATCTTGGCACGTCATAACGCTGAGACGGGTTCGTTGTTCCTCGGGAGATGACAGTACAGGAGCATGCACTCTTGCATGCAGCGCTGTACCATGTGCAGTAGGATGCCGGAGGCTCGCGAGAGCTGATGGTAGTTCAGCGACTCAGTCTTGACATCGTCTGCCAGGAGAAGGCACAGCCTCACTGCCACAGCAAGCCACATTCCCATGCAACATGATCGTGACCAAATCCCATAGAAAAGGTCCTTCAGAGAAACAGCTCTTCCTCATTCCTCCTGGAGGAACTCACGCTGTACCCTGAGCTTTGCAGACAATTCTCCGCTGCTCTCTGCCGTTTCCAAAGAGCAGGGATAACACACCCGGCCGGACATGTGGTGGAAAGGGGAAGGTGGCTGCTGCCTTCTCACCAGGGATGATGTCTTTGGGGGACTGGAGGTCCTGCAGCCACAGCACCCCGATGTCCAGCTGGAAGACAGGCCTTAGCACCGAAACTGCCTCTTCTTTGCTGTGGAATTGCTCTCGGACTTTCCTCCCGAACGGCTGCACGTGGGCCCCCCTGCTGGATCCAGACCCAGACCTAAGATGCAATGACCACTTAAAAATAGTGGAAGCTGGTTTTCTCTTTACAACCATCTCCTTTCCTCGGGGCTGAGCTCTGGGCCCGAGGCACGTTCTTCTGCTGCCCTCTCCTCCTCTCCACTCCCAGCTCTGCTCTTCACACCATCCCACCCACACCTCAACTCTTCGTGCCTAAACGGGAGGCTGATGTGCAGGCCATGGCTGCCTGCGTGCAGCTGGGCTTCCCAGGGCAAACAGCAACCCTCAGTACAGCCCAAGGCTGAAAAAGCCATCAGGAAAGAGGCGAGCTCAAGGGGCTGAGTGCAGGGACACCTTTCTTCCTCCCGGGCTGCTTCTCCTCCTTTGTGCTTTTGCTAGCAGTCCTTGGAGAACAAGGGGATGCTCACAGCCTATTGCTAGCAGTTACAGTTGGGCTGAAAAGCCACCCGTTGGGAAGACCAACAAGGAAATGGGGGAAAACCAGCAGAATTTCAGGGGAGAGCCAACCGGTTCATCGCCCCGCAATTGCCAGCCCAAGCAAGGGACCTTTTGACCAGCTACGGAAACAGGCAGCACAATTTTTAAAAAGTTGATTTCGTTTTTATTCAATACAAAAGGATTTGGGTTGTATTTCTCAACACAGCCCAAAATGAAACCCCAGTGTCCAGGATTTCTGCTTAGCAGTGAGTCATTCAGCCTCCAGTCAGACACAAGGAGAAGCCTGACATCACCTCTTCTCTCTCCAGGCCCGGCTAGCTGTATTTCAATCTCATACTAGACCGGCTCTGGCCCTAAAGAGATGCATCCTGAAAGAACACAGCGTCTCCATCTCTTGCCATAGATGAAGTCCTGCCTCTGGCAAGTCCTCTTTGCTTGGAACGCAGCACAAGCCCTTCCCTCCCAGTTGCCTTAGTTCCTCTGCACTGTCCGTGACAGGGAGAGCACGGCCATGCCAGAAAACCAGACGACTCAGTCAGCTGCTTTTGGTGCCACCTCTGAGGAACCATTCCAGATGATTCTAGTGTCCTCGGTCAAGCCCTTATCGGTTCTTTTTGCTTTCCTTCTTGGCTTTCTTCCTCAGCTGAGCAGCACTTGCCTTGGGTTTTTTCACTGTCTCCCAAGTCTTAGTCCCAAGACCGTGTGAGTCCTACAAGAATCAATTCAGAAACGGTCAGGGAACCTTCACAGCTAACAACTGGCTGACAGCTCGCTTTGGGAGCTCAAGTCACCCTCCTGGGCAGCTTTGGCTGCCAGTACTGGAAACCGCCTTCCTGACATTAGGGCACACTAGAAACTCCACTTCTATCTCAATCCCAAAAGACCCACACAAACTAGAATCCAAAGCCATCTTCTGCAAGGCAGCACCTGCACAGGGGTTGGACACTGCCTGGCAGTGCACAGAGCACAGCAGCAGCAGCAGGATAAGATGAGCTTGCACCTCAAGGCTTCTTGCGTGCATCAGGTACAGCACGCACACCGAAGGAGGGACAGAACTATACCACTTTCAGCAGTGCCGGGACACACTACCGTAGGCAACAGCTACAAATTGTTCCCTCCCTGCCTATTGTCTGTGCCTTTCTATCAGCCTCAGAGAGCATGACTTACTGGCTTATGGCACCTGGAAATTGGCATGATTACAACTGACGCACAGAGAAGCTGCAAAGTGGCTCCGCAGAAGAGATCGTGGTGCAGCACATTCTCCACCAGCGTGGGCTCAGGGATCTCAGCTGGGGAGAAATGCCCTTCAGGAGCCTGCTGCTCTCCCACTCTCAAGGAGGCTGCTTTCTACAAGAGGGTAAAAAGAGTCATCATTCTCACATGCACATTGGTGTTACAGGCTGACTTAGCTGTTCTGAAGATATCCTTGGTCTACTGACCCAATAACAAAGAAGGGCATGAAACGCAGCTGCATCGTCTTTTACCACCTGCCGAGGAAAAGATTCCTCCAACTTGAGCATTGCTCCACTTGCAGGTGAGGGGAGCAGGAGCTGAAGAGGATAGGTGGACATGAAATAAGGGAAAAGCTTAACAGAAAGCAGATCTGTTGCAGACAGTGCCACAAGCTGTGTTTGAACAGCACCACCTTAGCGCACACTTACAGTAAGGCACACCTACCTTCCAAGGGCCACACAGGCACCTATTGCTCCCCTGAGTCCCAACTCCATTTCTCAGCCACTCATACTCTCTTCCTCGATGTTCTGCAACAGAAAAGTCACAAGACGGAAATTCAATTCATCGCATATGTCATCAAACCTCCCGTCTCAGTGCACTCGCACTCATTTCTCTGCATGGTAAATCAGGGGAGTGCTTACTGAGTGAGCGGCATGTACTGCCAATTGCTAGCAGCAATCTATGCCTAACTCTAAACTACTAACAGTAACCTATGCCTAACGCTAAAACTAAACTTAACACTAAAACTATGCTAACACCAACATCAACAACAAAACCCAGAAGGGGGACCTAACTCCTAAAAGGGGAAGATGGAACTGGAGGCCTGCAGAACCGCAGAGGAGCAACAAGGTGGAGGAGGAGCAGATGTTAAACAATGCCACCCAGCTAATGCTGGGGGTGGGGCCGCGCGGCGGGTAAGGAGCCCAGCGCCCGGACCAGCGATGGCGGAGCTGTGACCGCGCCGATGCGGGGCCTGGCACGGTGGTGTGGTGCCAGGCCAGCTGTGCCGCAGGCGGATCCACCTCCATGGGCTCCTCTGGAGGCGGATCCACCTCCATGGGCTCCCCATGGTCGGTCACAGCGGTGGTCTGGGCGTGATGGAACCGAGCTCTCTTCCTCCTCTCCCTCCTCCACTTGATGGTCACGGCGGGCCCCCTCCTCCTCTTCGGTTCTGGGGCCCCCAGCTCCCTCTTCCCGTTTAAAACCACGCTATCCTCTTCTCTCGCTCTCTTCGTGCTGGACATGGCTGCCACCTGCCCAGCACTCTCGGAGACGAGTGCGCCGGGTGGGGCGGCAGCGACCAAGGTGACAGCTGTGACATGGGGAAGGTTCTGCAGTGGCACCTGTGCTGCTGCTGGGAGTGGCGTTCTGCATAGGACAAGGAGGGGGCTGGAGGACGGGGCACGGGACGGGAGCTAGAAGGCGCTCCCTGTGCCCAGCGGGCAGCCCTTCTCTCCGGCGAGCAAGAGGGCACAGGGGAGCCGAACCCGAGAAAAGGGCCCTCGGCCTCTTTCACCCTCTCCACACATCACATAGAAGCAGTTCATCACAAGGGCACTGAAGTTGTATTTTCTGAATATGCAGCATTTGGGACGCTGACTTACTCCTGTATTTGTATCAAATGTAACATGGAGAGAAATGCACAATAATTTGCCATTTCTAATGAAATAAAAATGGTAAAGCAACAACTGATGTTTTCAAAATTGCTTTCACGGTTATCCTGTAAGCATGGTAATCCAAGCCTCGACCACCTACTGCTTTAACTGCAGGCACAGTAAAGCAGGTTCAATTCAACTATTATACCACTTGCATTAAGAAGCTTTTGCTTTCCCTTTCTTACTCAGAGTACAGAAACATTTCTATTTTTTTAAGAAAAAGTTAAGAATCTAAATAATATCTCTGAGGCAAGAGACCAATCATCTGACAAATTCCACATGGGTATGAAGTATCTCACTGCGCCCACATTGCTCTCAGGAGGTGCAATGTATGAACTATGAAATTTAAAGCCATATAGCAGATTATGTCCAACAGTAACTTTCCTTCTACTTATTTATACCAGTTTCTTACTACTTGACTTCTTTCTAATTTGAAGACAGCAAGTTGTCTCACTATTTAAAACCTCTGTTTCACTGACTTAGCAACTCGCAACAAGCATCAAAACTACTTAAAAATTAATTCCTTTCTTGATTAAACCACACACACACACACACACACATACACACACCTGAAGGTCTACTAGGCCAAATAGTTTAGAAAACCTTCACTTTAAAAGCTTTTGGGAATTTTTGTTATGCAGCAAAAGACAGATGTTACGTGTATTTTGGTATGCTTAAAATAAGAAAACAGAAAAGGCAGCAGAAAAATTCACTAAACTCATACCCAGGTGGAAGAGGACCTTGACAGTCTGCAATTAGTGCCTGAGTTGGAGGACTTACTTGCTGTACTTGTCTTGATACTGGAGGTGTGGTGAGTGCAGCAGTTGCAGGAGCTGTTGTTGCTGCTGTTCCCCCCCTCAGGGCTCGGTTCTGAAGATGTATTTGCAGCTGCACCTGCCAGTGAACCTGCACTGGCCCCATCATTCTCTGTGGACGTGGATGGAGAACCATTTACACTTCCTACGATGCCAGACATGTCAGAAGAAAAAAAATAAATCTTTAATTGGTATTTCTCTCCTTATTGGTAACCTATTTCAGAATTTGTAAGTCACAAAAGTAGACGTGCAAAAGGTGGTGGTTTGAAGTAGTGCGCACATATAGCCACATTTTCTATTTCACACACACACACAGACACACACAAAAGGCAACTTTAGCTGCACTCTGTAAAAATGCTTCAACCCAAGAACTATCAGCTATCAGCTGCACAGCTTTGATATGACAAAGAAAAGTTATTCACCAAAGCAACTTGTCTGCATTTTCTAAACATTACATGATTATAAAGAAAAAGCTACTTGCTTGCATTGATGGATTTCCCATTTAATATTTGCAACAATTTAAGAGGCAGCATGCATAACATTTTCAAGAAGGGATTTGACACAACGTGGAAAAATTAAGGCTGTGGAAGGGAGAATACATGCATTCTTTAAACGCTTTCAGATTTTTTTTCCCATGCAGGCCATTTGGTAGGCAGTATTAAGAACTATACACAAGTCTTATTACTAAACTACACTGCCTTTATCTTTTAAAATAATTACTGCAGCCTAGTTTTCCGTCCAGCCTCAGTATTTATCAATTGTGACAATAAGATCACCAAAACACATGGTAGTGTATGCAACACCTATCACTGTCTTAAAGCTTTGTAGATTCTGAATTATAAGATGGACTAAAAAACATATTTATTTTCACGCAATCAGTGTTTGAAGTGCTGCTGTTTCAAATAATTTAACCAGGACTGTAGAAACAAATCACTAGTCTTTCAAGCTCCAGTATTATCTACTTGAGGGAGTTCTGTAAGTCCTTCAGCAGATTTGTTCACGGGTCTCATTAAAGTTAACTGAATGCAACAGTAGCACTCACTCATGTTCTTTTGGCACCAGCTCCAACATATTTAGCAGTATCGCTGCAATCATCACTTACCTGTCGTGGAAACAGAAATTACTTATAAGAGGAACAACAATATTGAATGCAAGCTGTTAAAATAGAAGTTATATATCCAAGAATTTACCCTGAAAAAAACTGTAGTTAAAAACACGCATCGGAAAACGTTACGTTCATTTTAAGACTGTACAGAGAATCCACAGCTTTGAAGTGGATGTCTGGCCCTAGAATACGCACCAGCTACTGATGTGGGTCTGCGGGGTGTGGGTGGAGGTGGTCAGAAAGGCCTGCGAGGTCGAGAAGGTTTGCAGCTTCCATTGGTGAGTAGTGGGGAATCACTGCCATTAACAGTCTTGTTTTTATTTGAAGCAGCATCTTCAGAGCTTTCAAGGCCATCTGAGTGAGTCCTTTGTAGGAAAAGACAGTTAATCATGAAACCTTGCTCTGCAAAAAGGTGAAAAGCAGGCAGAAGACCCAAAGAACCTGAACCCAGGGAGAAGCAGATATGCTGAATTCAAGCCTAAGCTGTCAGGAGAACTGGAATCTAAAGAAGAGATGAAACTCTGGGGAGCATAACACAGGACCTATTATGGCAAAAGAATATTACTTAGGCTGCAATCTGAGCTCTGCCTGGGCTCCTCAAAACTAGAGGAGAATGGTCTTCTGCAGATACTCCTTACTCTTCATCCCAATTAATATCTTGCACAACTGCAAAATGCCAATATGTTCCTTCTGCAAACGTTACAATTTCTGTGAAATGTTTTTGGACGACTCATGATGAAAGCAATTCCTACTCCCTCATCCCTCAAACCTTTCCCACAAAAAAGCCTTCATAGAACATATCATAAGAGGAAAATTCTACTCATTCAATTTACCTCATGCCTGCCACGTGTGTAGTGGTTTCTTATTTGTTTCTTTTTGTTCTGAGCAAATCCTCTATGTAAGATGATGTTGAAGTTCACACCTTAAAGCAGAGCTTATATACTGCTGCTCGCTGGGGATATTACAAGACAAGAAGGGGATATTTTGAGACAAAACACCTCATTGCTCATGTTTTTCTTCTGTAATCACTCATAGGCTCCTATCCTTGCTTTAAAACGATCTGCTACTGCTATATCATAATTCCTCATTTACAACAGTACAACACATTACATTGTTCGTAATGCTGCCTTGTTACAAATGCCTAGACATAACAGCTCTATCAGGGCAGTTCACATGGAAACTAGTATCAAAACTATGCATTTTTAAAAACTCAAGTTTACCACAAAAGCATCCAAAACTGTTCTTTGGTTAAAAACAAGCAACACCATAAATGGCTGGATAGAATATCAGCAGTCTACAAAGCCAAAATGTGAATAATAAATGTGTGCAATGGTACGGTGAAGTACCTGACGTTCACATTTGTTGTCACGATGTTCTGCTAAACTTAATTATCTCTGGGAAAAAAACACAACAAGTGGAGCTTCTACTAAACTGAATCTTTTGGGAAAAGTAATATATGTATTACTTTTTGGAAATGTAATATCTATCTATTTTAAATGTTTCCATCAATATTTTCTTTTCAAATATGGAATCTGAACAATTGCCACATTTTGCCACATTTTGCCATCAGTACTTATTCATAGGCAGAATTTCAATAATGCTTCAGATTACATAGTGTGACAGTATTTTCTTGATTGAGCTAAAAGAAATGGGACAGATAAGAGTATTTTAAAATCTTCATTTAATCTTATTTAATATATTCTTCTTTGTTTTCTTCCGTCACAAGAATGTTGCTACCATTTGGCTTCAAATCACAGCTTTGGATTTCACCTAGAATTTCTTTAGCAACTGAGAAAAACATTTCCAAGCCACATTCTTCAATATCATTCTCTCTGCAAGGATGAAAATGTAATTATTAATAACCAGGTCCAGACTGTGCACGCAGTAGAAGAGATGGGTACGAAGAATATAAGGACTTTTCTTATCTGTTTAGAGCTCACGAATCAAGTTAAGGAAATGTTACACAATAACTGTGGTTTTGTAAGATTTACAGACTACACCTCACTGATGTGCATAAGCAAACTGTGCACTAGGTACAGTTGTATCCTTAAATTCATCTGTCACTGGGCTGACAAATTACCCACCGCCTCTAAGTGGAATGCCTATAGAATACAAAAACCTTTGAAGTAATGACATTGTTGTATGTTTCATTACCTGCTGCCTTGTGAAGTAATAGCAGATAAGAAGGAAAAGACTCAGAATGCTTAATGAATTATCTTCAACTCCAGTATATTTATGGGACTATCTTGTAAATCAAAATATTCCAAGCTCCTAAGTTAACAAAATAATACGTTCCTGAGAAAGAGGAATTTTCTCATTAGAAACTTCAAAATAAGAAGAACCTTCATTCAACAAACACTGCTCAGATTTCTGTTCTCTCTATATGGTTTAATAGCCAGAATAACAGGTGCAACATTGCAATTTCTATGTTGGTATGTGCTTCTCTATAGCAGTGATGCACATATGCAGGGGTGCTGTACTGGGGCAGGCAGGGACAAGGTTGCTGTTCCCACGGCAGCCACACGGTGCTGTGCTTTGCACTTGCTGCCAGAGCAGCACTGGTATCACAGCCATGTTTTGGCTCCTGCCAAGAGTGCTGGCACAGCATCAACTCTGCAGCCCCTGAGCCAGCAGGCTGGGCGTGGGCAAGAGGAGGGGGAAGGACAACAGCAGGGCACTGATCTAAACTGATTGAAGGGATATTGCATACCATACGATGCCACACACAGCATGAGGAGCTGGGGAAGGGCCACAACATGTACTGAGGCCTTGCTTTCCAAGGGGTGGCCAAACACTGCTTACTACTGAGAGAAGCTGTGGATTTGCCATCCCTGGGGGTCTCCAAGGCCAGGCTGGATGGCACCCTGGGCAAGCTGATCTAGTGGCTGGCAACCCTGCTGGCAGCAGTGGAGCTGGAACCAGGTGGACTCTGAGGTCCCTTCCAACCCAGGCCATTCTATGATGAGCAGAGGATAATTGTTTTCTCTCCTTGTATGGCCTTTGTTTGGTGTTTTTCTTTTTCCTCCTTTTCCTTTAAATTGTCCTTATCTCAACCTATGAGCATTTCGTTCATATATTTTCCAACCACATTTTCTCTCCCCCGTCTTCCTTTGAGGGGCAGTAACAGAATGGTGTGGTGGTGTTCTGTTGACAGCTGCTGTGAAACCACCACTTGATGAACATTTCCCCAACATAAAATGCAAATGCCCTTAACTATAAACATAGAAACATCATTACTGAAAACATCACCGTGATGTATTTAGTGCTGTGATGCAACAGTGCTTCTCAATTTGATCTCTCCAAAATACAATACAAAACCTCAGGAGAGCTGATGGATGGCAAAATAAAGTTACTTCTTCCTTTCAAATGAGACACCTGCTCTAACTGACTCAGCTTGAGCAGAGGGGCCTCACTAGATGAACTCTTAAGGTCTTTCCAAACAAAGTAATTCTGCAGATTTTCTCAAAAAGTGGGACCAGAAAGTGATTCAACATTATTGCAAAGCTTCCTGGGAATTTGCATCATTTGCTTTTTTGGTGATTAATAAAAAGGTATCCTCCCTGCCAGGTGTGATTTTTTTACCGCACATTTACAGTGATTTCCTTCAGCAGTGCTGGTAAGCAGGTCCAGCTACTGACCTCTGCATTTAGAGCTCAGTGCACACTGCTTAGAGGTCTGAAGGTTCTTCTCTGAAATGCTCAGGTACTTCCGTGTTTACTCAAAAGGGGCAAAGCCTTTCATGGACTCCAGATTAGAAGACTTCTGTATCAGTACATATACTGTAATTGACATGTAGTTTGTATTTTCTCTAGAGACAGCTTTCAGAAAAGTTCTTGCTACAGCCCTAAGTTTCCTCATTGCTTTTTTTTCTGAGGCAATAAGCTAGAAATTAAAAAAAAAAAATTCGAACAGCCAAACTAGCCAAAAAGAAACCCCCTCAAAATACTAAGTGTAAATTAATAAAAGCATAGGTAGCCAGCAGAGTGGATAAATTTGAAACTAACACTTAGAGTGAAATGCAAAAGTTGTTTTTGACAAGTTCTGAGTTTTTTATTTCCCTACTTCCTATGTAAGCTTCTCCTGGTAGGACTGCTGGTCCTACTTGGAAACCTACTCAAACTTTTTGTACTTGGAAAGCTCACAAACTATCACCTGAATGCTGTCTGGCAATGCTGCACACTTTGAAGTAAAGGTGAGGAGGAGGAAAAAGTAATCTGTAATGTCTACAAGTTCTCTTCCATGCCATTGACAAGCAGCTTAGTACTGGTATTCAGAAGGCTCTGTGCTCTCTTTTGATCCATTATAGTAACACATGCATCAAAAGAACTATACAGAGAATAAAAACAACACACTTCTGCACCAAAAGACCTTCAGGTTATCAGATGTTATTTAAAAAAAACCAAAACACTGTTTTGAAATGTGCAAATGATAGTGCTGAGCAAGTGTCCAGCTCACCTTTACTACACAGACAAATGCAAAGAGGTGACTATGTTTACAAAAGGTTATACTGCTCTTTCACTCTTAGACTCTCCACAGAACGTTAATGGAGTGACATTGTTCTTAAGGTAAATTTTGTTACAGATGGTACTTATTAGAATTTATTCACAAGTTCTTTGCCCCTCGATTAAAGACCAATTAGTGTAAATTTCTTTCCTGTAGCTTTCTCTCACTGTTGTATTTGCTTGATTTCTAAAATCCAGTAAGTCACAGGATAACAAGGATAAAGAAAAAAATACACACCTACTTGAGATTCTTTAATCTCAAGAATCAAGCCTTCGATCTTTTTTTCCCTTTCAGGTCTCAATTTCATGGCATCTTTACTCAAATGCCCACTACTGAAGTTTCCTAATGAAATGTTCTCTTACTGCACCTTCTAGCAGCACATTACCCAGCTCAGAACATGCTACCTTTTCAAAACTGATCCAAAAGTCCTATTTCAACTTGTAAATATCTCAAAAGCTCTTTCACCCTTTCTTCCTTGCTTACAATAACAATCCCAAGATTCATCACCAGAGATGCACTACTTTTCGTCTTTCACATTTCTGCTTTTTAAAAATGCATTCATCTCCTAAGCTTTTTAAAAAACGCTTCATCATTCTTGAGTGAAATACGTTTTACCTCTCTAGACACTTAAACCAGCCTAAGTTTTCAGATTTTTAAAGAATTATTATTTATCATTATAGCAGTAGAAGTTTTAACTGACTATTTATCCCTTCTATTCCTCAGTCCCCAGTTCCTGCTTTTAAGTGTCAGGAAAAAAAAACAAAAAACACCACTTGTTATTAGAACAACTGGTGCATAACAACCCTGGAAGCTTGCTCTTACAAAATTAGTACCGAACTACAATGCTTTAAAACTAAATGCTGTTTAAAATTATTTCTACGGAATTTTTTTTTGAAGTTTCCAACACAGTTCTCATCTTTGTGCAAAAAAAACCCCAAACATATATATATATATATATATTTATATTTATATTTATTTCATGGACATAGTGACACTTGGAGACAGAATTTCACATTTTTGCATGATCTTTAGATAAACAAGCATGGCTGTATGCTAACTGTTAGTTTTTGTTAGTCTCTGTTCAAATAACATTATTAAGGTGTCAGGGCATTAAGAATGACATACAGGTAACAGATTTCTTCAATTCAACTTCTCATGCCCACTACTAATATGTTTTAGTACAATACCTGTTGAAATGAGTCTTCAAATAATGTTTTTCTGTCAGATGGGCTCTAGGGAGACAAGAAGGGCAGTAAGGTGACAAAGTTGAAGGGACAGGCTACTTGGGGAGATTGCAAGGAAGTTGCTAAGGTATGCAGGGAGGAAGTTAGGACGGCAAAAGTCCAACTTGAACTCACACTGGCCACCACAGTAAGAGAGTAAGAAATCCTCTTATAAATATATCAATGGTAAGAGAAGGACCAAGGAGAATTTCCATCCTTTACTTGATGCAGCGGGGAATGTGACCACTGAGGATAAGCAGAAGTCTGAGGTCCTCAACGCCTTCTTTACACCTGCCTTTAAAAGGCAGATCAGTTATCATCAGGGCACTCTGTGCCCCAATCCCGAAGTCTGGGATGCTACGCAGAATACACCCCTGGTGATTCAGGTGGAGACAGTCAGAGAGCTCCTCCTCCATCTGGACTGTCACAAGCCCATGGGACCGGATGGACTCCGTCCTAGGGCGCTGAGGGAGCTGGTGAGGGTGATTGCTGAGCCACTCTCCACTATCTACCAGTGCACCTGGTTAACTGGAGAGGTACCAGTACTTCTTGTGATTCCCATCTACAAGAAGGGCTGTAAGGAGGATCTGGGGAACTACAAGCCAGTCCCCAGTCACGGGAAAGTTATGGAGCAAATCATCTTGGGTGAGATCACATGGTATGTGTGTGGCATCCAGGGGATCAGGCCCAACCAGCACAGGTTCATGAAAGGCAGGTCGTCCTTGTCAAACCTCATCTCCTTCTATGACTGGGTGACCAGCCTGGTAGATGAGGGAAAGGCTATTTATTGATGTAGTCTGCCTAGACTTCAGCAAAGCCTTTTCCATGGTCTCCCACAGTATTCTCCTGGGGAAGCTGGCTGCCCATGGCCTGGACAGGTATAACCTTCTTTGGCTAAGGAACTGCTAGAGGGCTGCACCCAACGGGTAGTGGTTAATGGAGCTAAATCCAGCTGGCAACCCCAGGGGTCGGTACTGGGGCCCATCTTGTTTGATATCTTTACTGATGACCTAGATGAAGGGATTGAGTGTACTCTCAGTATGTTTGCAGATGACTCCAAGTTGGGAGGTGGTGCTGACCTGCCTGAAGGCAGAGAGGCACTTCACAGGGATCTAGATAAGCTGGATCGCTGGGCTGAGGTTCAACAAGGCCAAGTGCCAGGTCCTGCACTTTGGCCACAACAACCCCATGCAGTGCTATAGGCTTGGGGCTGAGCAGCTGGATGACTGTGAAGAGGAAGGGACCTGGGAGTACTGGTTGATGTCCGGCTGAACAGGAGCCAACAGTGTGCCCAGGTGGTCAAGAGGGCTAACAGCATCCTGGCCTGCATTAGAAATAGTGTGGCCAGCAGCAGCAGGGAGGGAATCATCCCCCTGTACTCAGCTCTGGCCACACCTCAAGTACTGTGTCCAGTTTTGGGCTCTTCACTACAAAAAAGGCACTGAGGCCTCAATGTCCAAAGAAGGGCAACAGAACTGATGAGGGGTCTGAAGCACAAATCTTATGAGGAGTGGCTCAGGGAGCTGGGATTGTTTAGTCCGGAGAAGAGGCGGCTCAGAGGAGACCTTACTGCACTCTACAATTTCCTGAAGGGAGGTTGTGATGATGAGGAGGGGTTTGGCCTCTTCTCCCAGGTGACAAACAGGACCCAAGGAAACAGCCACAAGTTGTACTGGAGGAGGTTTAGGTTAGACCTCTCTGAGGTTTTTCTCAGAGTGGTCAGGCACTGGAATGGCTGCCCAGGGAGGTGGTGGAGTTGCTGTCCCTGGCAGTGTTCAAGGGGCATCTGCATGAGGAGCTACAAGATGAGATTTAGTGCTTGTGGTGACAATGGTGATGGGAGGATGGTTGGACTAGATGACCTTGTAGGTCATTTCCAACCTTGTGATTCTATAATTCTATGCATCTACCAATTCAAACAATAATTAATTCCTTCCTTCTTCACAGATCTTAACAACTTGGTTTCCTTTCCTCTCAACACTCTTTCTTCATCCAGATCCTAGCAAGTCCTCTTGGATGCTTTCAACTGCTCAGCAAAATGAAAAATCAGGGAAATTGTTCTCTACTCTGGGAGAGTTCCAAAGCTTTTTGACCAGGGGTAAAACTTGGGTACCTCACATTATTTTTTTCCAACTGTTGGAACTATCTTTTTTTATGTGCACATTACATATTTTCACATTTATCAACAGTTCTTGGAGATCCTAGAGAAAAAAACCAAAGGACATTCTTCCTTATTTCTCCTATTGCTTGGCTACTACTTTGTGTTCCTCCATGACAGTGACACTACTAGCTTATTCATTATTGCTTCTATTTTTAAAATAAGGAATATGCATTTTTTTTTCCATGCAATTCCTTGAAAATTAGTAAAGGACAAACCTCAAGCTTTTGAGAGGTCTGAACTGGTCATGAAAAGCATCCAGAAGCTCAGAGGCTTATCCAAAGCTAATCTGAAAATTTCCAAATGTCTTTGCTCTAGAGAGAGGCACAGAAACCCGTTGGATCAGGACTCCCATCACTAACTGGGCTTGCCTCTCTCACTCTGCTCCCTCACCAAACATCCAGGACTGGTTTTTACCATGTCCTTGCTGAAGAGCACACAAGATACGCAAGCACACCGTTCTCCCTAGGAAAAACATGGCTCCTAGGCATCTACACTGCAAACCTATAAACAGACGTTTAAGTCTTATAGGAATCAGAACAACTTAAAACGTACGCCTGAGGCCCCTGTTTAGCAGTAATGGCTTGCTGAATTTGGGCTCACAATATGATTCCAACTTGTCACCTTCCTGCCTTCCAACTGCCTTCACTGTGCTTTGAAGCTAAGATCCAATGCCTTAATGCCCTTATGTAACAGCATCTACTTCATCAAACACAGAGGAAGGAGCGTCTCAGTAACATACATCACACACCAGCCAGGCTGGTAAAGATAGGTAACTCTTCTGTGACAGCTTCATTGGAACGTTATTGTATTAGCCTTGGTATCACCCGGAACTCATTCCATTCACTGCTTTGAGGGGTCAGAGCCTAAACTCTTCTAAAAGACCACATATCATCATGAAATCAGGTACACCTGATACGACCACACCACTAAGGCTCCTTTGCTAAACTTCAGTGGTTCCCAATGCTTGCTTAAAAAATAAAATCCAGCGAGAATATCAAGCGCCAACACTTTCCTCAGTATCCCAACATCCCTGCCTTGTCCATCTCTGGCCAGCAGGACTAAATTCAAAGCAGCGCATACCACAATTCCACACAGGTAGCTTGAAGCTATGTTTAATCTTGCAGATCAGAGCTCAATAAACATTGGCTTGGCACAAGTCACTCACAGAGAACAGGGGCTCTGCTATCACCAGTACCTGCTATACATCAAGAAGGAACGTGCTGAGGAAAATGAACACAGCAGCATACAACTAAGAGTTCCTCATGACTGTCAGCACTGAAAGCAAAGCAGGCTGAAGAAAAACCTCAGGTAAATCCATAGAGAACAGCAAAGCAGGGAGGACAAAGAACATGGACTGATCCTGAACCAAACACATTAGACAACAAGAGCCTTGAGAGGACTAGTTGGTTACGCAGATAAACAATACGCACACCTGAAATGGTGATTTCTTCTGAAGACACTAGGGTGTTCCTCATAAAGAAAAAAGATAATACATTAAAAAAATCAGGACGGATATAATTTGAAAATTCTTTTCAACTGACCTGGCATCCTGGGGCAAACTGAAGACAAGACAGGACACCAATACAGAAAAAAAAAGAACTAACAGCACAGGGGGGTGCCACAGAGAAACTGGAAAGTGACCAAATCTCTGCTCAGATAGAAACCATTGTGTGAAGTAGACAGCTTTTGCCAATGAGGAGCACAGTGGGAGGTTGAGGATGAGGAAGGATGCCATCTGTAGCACAGACATTCACACCAGTGGCATAGAGTAGCGCAGAGCTACAATTTCAAAGTGATTGTAAGGTTTTATTTAACAATTCTGTGTGGGATGAGCTCAAACAAACTGCAAGTGACTGATTAATCAATGCATCTCAGTGACCTCAAAACCTGATTGTCTTGGAAAAAATAAACAGAACACACCATCTCAAATAGCATATAATCAATCTAGAGAATTGAATCCAGCAGGCAGTCCTGTGACCAAATTTTGTGCTGGCAGCAGACTCTTCTTATGACCATTAGGAACATTCCCAGTTACAGAGCTACCACAACTTGGGCAGAAAATATACAGACCCACCTGGGAGAATAGAAAATAAAGAAGCAACTTACCCTCCCCTTATCCAACTCCACTCTCACATTTAGAAGTGAAACTACAACTTTAAATGCCATGAAAAAATGAGGGAAAAAAAAAAATCATCTGGTATTTTCCAGGCAAACACCAAGATCATAGAATCACAGAATGTCCCAAGTTGTACGGCATCCACAAGGATCATCAAGTCCAACCTCGTGCTCCAGGAAGGACCACCCAAACACAAACGGTCTTTAAGCTGCAGCAGCTCAGGACCAGGCCCACAGCCCTGGGGAGCCTGCTCCACAACCACTGGTATCAGATGCAGCAAGCACAGGGAGCAGGCAGGTAGGCACAGCAAAGCAGCAAGCAAAGACCAATCTCTGAGAGGGGGCCTGCTTACAGAAGTAAACCTGGGGCCTACCTACAGAAAGCCCTCTGGAAGGCCCAGAAAGGCTCTGGGGTAGCTGGTAGCTCATCAGCAATAATAACATCATCAGATGGTGGATCGTCTGATGGCGCAGTCATCATCACAGCTTTGGACAGAAATTGAGCAAAACATGAAGACTGAATTACTCGAGAACAACAGCAACATTAACCCCACAATGCCCTTATTACTGAGCTAATTAATTCCCAGGTAGTTAGAAACAGATTCGGAGTCTACGCACTTTCTCCTTGCCCACAGAAAAAAAAATAGTCCCAGTTACAGAATGGCGGGGCAGAAATTATAGGCTGTAATGTAACAAGCTCCAATCTCCACGCATAATTACGTCTTATACTACTGCCTTTGAAATTCAAGGCTCAGATCAGGAACAAGCCTGCATCTTCATACTGTCACAAGGGTCAGTTATATCCTCACATCAAACAATACAGGATTACGGAGAAGAGCCAAAGAGGTGTCGTCTACAGAAGCGGAGAAGTAAAATTCAGGCAGGACTGAGAAAAAAAAAAGCTGTTTGCAGCAACGCGTACTACTGAATAACTTTGAGTGTTTGAAATTACAGAAGACGTTGAATAGCAACTGAAGAGGACTTGTTTCAAATCACTCATGGGAGATCTGTGCTTTTTACTAACTAATCTCAACCTATTACCATGGTAGCTGTTACTGAAACAACTTCTGCTCAAGAAGTCATCTTTTAGTTCCATGCTCCTGAGATCACCGGAATACTGCTCTCAGTCTTTGAAATTTAACAGACAATTATATAAATATTATAAATATTATAAATATTATATATTTATTATGTATATAATAATCCTGAACAACAGATAGTAGCACACTAGGTTGACTTTGCGAGTTAGGATTCTTACAGGAACAACAGTTTTCATCACTTCCTTCGTTTTGGCATACAGAACAGCTAAAGAAAAAGCAGTTCTCAAGTAATTCTGATGCTTGGAGCATCCGCTTCTTCAAGTTTAAAGGAAAATCGTTGAAGAGATGCTTTTGTATTAGTTTTGCTTGGATTCTGAAAGGCAACATGCTAGGAGGCAGTGGGTTCGTTTCTCACCGAACAGATGTTACAGTCCCACTGACCTTCCTTTTTAGCAAAGCCAGATCCAAATTTCCCTCGTGCAGTATTATGTTTGGCTTTGAAACTTGCAGTACATTCAGTGAATGGGGAGCCACGTGTTTCCCACATAGCTGGATTTGGGCTCTGGCATGAAACATAATTCTTTGCAGTTGTTTGGAAGAGCAACAACTTACCTGTTAAGGGAGCTTCATGAAGATTTTGTGCTCTCTGAGAACTATCTGACATAGCATCTGTTCCATAGCTTTTAGCAGACCACCAATGAGATGATACACTCACACCGGAGTTATTACATTTCATTTCCTGAATGTCATTCTGTTAAAGACAGTGTTTCAATTAAGAGAATGTAAAGGTATTCCATAGGTATTTGAAGAAAACCTAAGGAATGATCCCTACTCTCTTGCTGTTTAAAAGCATGTTTAAGGTCTGAGAAAAAAATAGAGAGTTAACTGCTGGAATAATTCAAGATCTGCCCGTCCTGTACAGAACTCTGAGACTGTTCTCCAAAGCTAGAAAAAGCCCAGAACCAAGAGGACGATAGCCAAGCTGATGAAAGCAGGACTCTTTCTTGTTCACACAGTCCTTAGAAAGGCTCCCTCCGCATCTCTGAGTCCCCAGTCAGAGTTTATAGGCAACAAGTTTTACTCTCGCACTCAATTTCAGCAGATGTTCAGAGCAGATGTTTTCATGAGTCGTGCACTAGTCCAGAAAGAATGTCTGTCCAATGCTTGGATCACCAAGTACCTACCATAAAAAAAAAAATCAACTGTTCTGCATTGAATATAGTGACAAAGTTATTTACCTTTAAAGCCTCCACTTGCTGACAGAGCATCTGAAGTAAAGACTGGGCATCTTCTGCCCACTGAGGGAGAGTTTTAGGAGAAAACTGGAAAAAAAAAAAGAATGTACTGAACTTTGAGTTGTTATTCAAACGTAACACTTCCCTGAAATCATATGGCTCATGTACCTTGTAGCTGTCAGTTGGTGAGAACAATAACTTCTTAGGAAATGGAATGTTTTACTCCTGAACCTGCAGCTTGAGAGATCTTTCTGGAGGAAAGATCCCCCTCTTCCTTCTCTTCAAATTCTCCAAGCTCCTGGATCACTGCATTCAGCATTTCTGTTAGAGTTTCAATAGACACTGGCAGCTAGAAAATTAATTGAAATGCAAGTCATGATTGCAATCCTTCCTCAGAGCAAGAGGCTACATTCTGAACTCTGGTAGAACAGCTCACAAGGCTTTCATTACAAAAAGACAGAAATGTCGTTAAGTTTTGTTCCTTGCTTTTTTTTTTTTTTTTTTTTTTTTTCCTTCCCAGCAAAGCCCAACCTCTGTTAAAATTAATGTAAGTGGACAATTCACACAAGCCTGAATTCTACTTGGAAACTATCAACCACACTGAGAAGATAGTGGGAAAAAGCTGTTTGTTTACATAAAAATTGCCATTTGCAGGAGTCAAAACATTGCATGTTCTCGTGTTGTTAGAGAAGTTTCCCAGAATATATCAACCCACTGGAGTAAGGCAAGTTATTTGTCTGGGGGAACAAGTAAGTTTTCACTTGCCTTAAAGCAAAGGCTGCAAATGGTTTCAATTTGAAACTGTAAGCGACACCACTGCATCTCTCCAAACAAGATGTTGGGCAAGAATTACTTACTTTGTCAGCTACTGACAGATCTGAGGAGAACTCATCAATGATCTTCGTTAGGTAGTGCTTTCTTTTAAGAAGATAGGTTTTGTGTTCTCCTTGTTCTTCTGGCAAAACATCACCATTCACAATCTCCTCTGCCTTTCTTTGGCAAAGCTAAGCAACAGCATTTGGATTAATAAGAATCAGTTGGAATGCAAGTAACGAAAGAGCATTTGGGGTAATGCAGGTTAGGGACCAACCTTGGCAAGATTCCAGTATGAAATCACATTCTTGATAGCTTCAAATGCTAGGAAGGCATCATCAGTTTTGCCTTCAACCGCATCCAGCACTGCAAATGCTATTCGTGCCTCTTCTTCATAGGCTGCAACCTGAAAGACCTACAACCAAAGCCAAAGACAAGTCATACCTAACATATGCGTGAATACTTGGAACAGCTAGTGCATGCCAACATCCAGGAAGTAATCAGGTATTACTCATCTTCCTCTAAGACAAGAAAATACTTTTTCAACAAAGTTGGTGCTAAGGGAGTTCAGTGTTGTCCAAGCAGATACAGGTTCACATCTAAGAAAAGTTCTCAGAAAATATTTTTCCCCCTTTATCAGATGCATTCTAATACTACCAAGTCTCACTGTTAGCACAATGCAAAAAAAAAAAAAAAAAAAAAAAAAATCCAACTACTACTACAATAAATAAATAAATAAATAAAACAAAAACCCCAATGTAAATGTGTCTTATTTTCAGCTGGGAACTGTTTTCTTCAGCGTGTCTGGTATGATGCGATGTTTTGGTTCTAGGAGAAAAGCAATGTTGAGAACACACCAATGCTTATAGTTCCTGCTAAGCATGTTGTACAGAACCAAGCCATTCTCAGCAAATAATCCAAGCAGCTGGGAGGGAACAGAATTAGGACAGCTGACTTAAACTGGCCAAAGGGGTGTTCCGTGCAGGATGACATCATGCTTAGCCATCTTCCAGGTTAAACCACAACCATAAGCTTGTATAAAGACATATAACCTTACTCCAATCTTAGATTGGTCAATCTGCACCTGAATGTCCACATTATGGAAACATTTGAAGAGAGGATCAGTTGGTTCAGGAATATTTTTGTTCTTTTTATCGTTTCCAAACTAATCAGGATTTTCTTCCAGTAGTAGACACTTCTTCCAATGTATTCCTTCTGATCACAGAAAATTTTCAGGCTGGTGCCCTGTTGAAAAGAAATAGAAACTACCTCAACAAATTCAAATCAAGTCTTACTAACACTTATTCTTTCCTGGTGTAGTTGTTTTCTTGAAAAATTCAAGAATTGTTCTCTGACACTTGTGATAAATTTCAGGAGGTCTCTCTCTAGAGTTATTTGAAGTAACATAAAGACAGAAAACAACACTACAGTTCACTGTAATGTGAAGAGGTAGTGAGGGAGAGTGTACCTGATAGGTTGACTAGAGAAACTAACTTACCCGACAAAGTTAACAGCAGTTCTCAATAGTACCTTCTCATCTGATTTTGTTTATTTTGTGTGTTCAATTTACACAAGGAGAGAAAAAATGGACTGTACACCTTTAAAAATAATCTTAGCTTGTTATATTTTGCAGGCTTCTTGCCCAGTGTATAATTAAGGCGGGCCGAAGGCTTGCAGTGCTTGCAGAGAACTTAATCCATGCTGTGCAAGAAACTTCAGTTTTGTCTCTCATTCTGGTCTGAGTATCAAAGGAAACAGTCCTCAGTTAGTATTTTCTCTTTTTCTTCTATTCACGTGACTTGTTTGACGAAAACAAATAGCTAGTAGGTTCTAAACTAGCTCTAGTTTAGAAATGCTGTACATGAAACATTAAGCCCATTTACAGAAAGCTTGTATGCAGTAGGTCTCAAACCCCTACTGCAACAAAACATTCATGTCCAAAACAGCCCAACAAAGCAAACTAGTTTTACACAAACTATGGGAATCAATTCAGAAGCTGTCTAAAGGCTTGTTTCAAATATTTCCGAACTGAAGAATTCTTACGTTGTTTTTTTCTGCATAAGAATATGAACAGCATCCCACCAGGATGTTTGCTTCTCAGTATAGCACTGTTTGCACAGCAGCAACAGTAAGAAAGGAGGCTGATGTGTTTCATTACGAGTATTAAATTTCTCTTGCAATTCTAAGTTGCTAGTGAATACCATCCTGAGTAGAAATACCTGTTTTTGTGAAAATAAATAAACAACAACAACCAAAAAATTAGATACCAAAAGAAATAAAAGAAAGGAAAAAAAAGGAGAAGAAAAGAAATAAGAAAAGAGAAAATAGCACTTAAATGCATTTAAGATGTACGAAAGTGTACTGACTTCAAGGTCCAACAGGCAAATGGATTCAGGAGCAACTGTCTCAAGTCTTGATGTTTCTTGGGGCAAGTGAAAAAGCTGTTTTAAAAATTTCACATTGGGGGTAACACCGACACAGAGTTCCACTGCAAACCAAGCCACACAAGGTGCTGGAGACTACCGTTGTGCATTCGAACAGCACCTGTGCAAAAACAAAGCAGTGGTAAGTTAGTATCTACGTCCTAGGGAGGAACGCTAGGGTCTGATCAAAGCTGGGTTTCATTCCAAGAGAAGTAAGGAGCTCTGAAGATTTCTCCCATCCTAGGAGCTTCCTAGCAACCTCTTCCCACCTGTTTGCCTTTGTCTAACAAGCTGGAACTAAGCCTTTTGAAAAGCAGATGTAACACTCTTCAAGTGATTTCTCCATCTGTTTTGATTACACAAGTAACTTTTAAAGGAGAAATAGCAACTTCACAGAAGTGCACAAGGCAAACATATTGGTACATTTGCTCTTTCTGTCAAGGCGAAAAATGGTGAGAACATCTCCAAGGAAGCACATAAAAAATTTAAACATTAACCTCTCCATTTTGAGGTATCAGGTTAAGCTGATGTATTATACAGACATCCTTCCCGTTTTTCTAAGTCTGTAAAGCTCAAGAGATCTACCATTTTCAGCAAAGAAAACAACCTGAATGCTTAATTTCTGTTTTGAATTCAGTTTTGTTTTTTACTCCTGCAAATATGCTTACACTGCTTTTCCTCTAACAGGGGAAATCTTTATCTGATGTATAATAAGCACAAGCCTTTGAGTGCTGTTTTTTTTTTTTTTTTTTTTTTTTCGTTTTTGTTAGTTTGCTTTTAAATACACATTACAAAATAATATAAAGAAACAAACCCCTTAGGAGAGACTGTAAAACTATAAACTTTTTCCTTTATACCTACACGTATCTCTCTTTAGCTATGTCTATCAAGAAAAAAGGCCATAGTTGTTGCTGTAGTTATTGTTTTGTATCCTGCTAGATCATTTTAGATTTAATAATCTAAACATTTCTGAAAACTAACTAAGTAGAAAACTACCAGTATTCTAATCTTCTCTCACTCAATTTCAAAGCCAGACTTCATCATCAAGTCTCAGCAATTCATCCTAGAGTTACTTCATTTTTATGCTTGGAAACTGCATTCTTGCATTACAAGATGTGCCTTCCTATTAACACTTCCTAGTGTTCAGACACAAAAGGCTAAGCAGACAGCTGAAGTGAAAATGAATCAAAGCAGACGAGAAGACAGCACTGTGGAAGCAGGAAGTGCATGAGAAATTCTTCAGAAACAGGCGTGACAGTACCACCTCTCAGCAACAAGCATCAATGGAAGCTTCGTGCACATCACCCTCTTGCACTGATACACTGAACAGCTGTCACAGCCCCACCTCTTTCGTTGCAAAAGGAAGGAGTTAAAAAAGCTCCTCTGAAACAGTCGTGCTTCAGTTGAATTTAAGAAACACCTCTTACCATTATCATATTTATTAAGTTCTTCTTACATTGGTGCTTGTGTACTGACACTGCTTGTCTCATCTATGCCAAGGAAAGAACTCTCTTGAGAAGCCCCCCTCCCAAAGAGGCTTTCAAACAACGTCAGTAAACCCCTTGTGTTGGCAAAACATTCCAATCTCTTTCAAGAAATTTTCCTTGCCATGGCTTAAGTTCAGCAACATATGACCTAGAAAACAAAAATGGGATTTCACATAAAAACACTGAAGGACAACCCCAACAGTGGGCTGCTCTTGCTACTTAAGGTTGGGAATCGAGCCACTTAACTTTTCAAGTAACTATTCATAAGATTAAAAGAGATTTATGGAACTTTCTTAACGATGAATTCTTATTACCAGACTGGCTTTTTCGATCACAAGCCAACATTTCCAGCTTGTCTTCTCCAGCAGGATCCCCTTTTATTAGTTTTGACTTTGGTTTAAGAACCTGGAGAAGAAAGGAGAGGATTTGTCACAGCTTCTTTACAACAAAAAGCAGATCACTTAGTTTAGTCTTGAACATTAGGAAACATATTCTTATTTCTAGCATAAGAAAACTTTAGAAATATACACTCATTCTGAAGGCACTCTGCAACATATCAATGAAGAAGACACAAAGTGAGTAATTTTAACTACTGCCAATAGCTGTAAGCACACACAAGAGACAGTAAAGTTCCGAACACCAGCAGTTGCACAAAATGGAAAATTAGTAGTATTTCATAAGGCAAAGAATTAAGACTGACTAAGCTCTACTGACCGTCTGTGAACAAGAATGTGGGAGATACTCAGTTAGCTCCTGTCCACGTCCTTTAAAGGCATGTGGAAGAGTAAGACTTAGTGAGGGGAGAGCCTTACAAACACTAATTAATCTTTGGAATATGGGTGTTCCGCACATGTACAGCAAGAGTGGTCAAGAACTGCATTAACTACAGGCAGAAAGTGAAAAGTGACTTACGCTGAAACTTTTCAAATAACACAGTGCTGCCAGTTGACACGCATCGCTCCACTGCACCTTACTGATCTGGGCCAGTTTGAGCAGAAACGTCCCAGCATGCATGTATAGCTGTCCTTTCATTTCCAGGACGGTGTGAGACAGCTCCTCAGCTTCTCTCACATACTGTTTCACAGAGTGAAGGAGACGATCAAAGCTAGAAGGCAGAAAAAACTCATTTTCAACAAAGTCCTGGTAAAAGCCATTGCATGCTTTGGGTCAGTGTTATTTAACTGTGGACCAAGCAACTCGGTGATTCAACTGCCACCACCTCAGTTGTTTAAACCTGAGTTGCACAAGAAACCAGGACAACAGCCTCAAGTTCCCAAAGCACTGACCTTCACTTATGGAAGTGAAATCAACGGAAGTCAGTAGAAGTCAGTATGAAAGAAAACATAACGGGAAGAATGGAACACAGAACTTCACCAAGGAGTTTCCTACAGACATTGTTTTGCACTATGCCAGCTGTGCCTCAGATGATATACCTTGAAGTCAGTTGGTTTACCTGGCCCTACCGTTTTTTTCTGAAGGAGAATGTTCTTACTGAAAGTGGCCTTCTGCTTCTCTTTTATACTACAGACCTACAATTCTTCATTATCTCACTGCAGGTTCTGTTAAGTTGATCAGGACAAAGCTGATCCACAAATGTCTGTGAAATCTGAATTAGCTGCTGAAGTATAGAACAACGTTCTCTTACTGAAGAGACAGAAGATAACTGACCCAGGATATCACCAAGTCTTCTCCAAGGCTTGTAGCTTGGACAAATACATAGCTTGGGCTTCAAGCCTACTAAGAACCTTAGTACAAAGAAACTCCTCTCCTGTCCACAAACTGGTTACTCAGGGAAACTGATACCTGCTAGATGTTCTCTGACTAAGAAAAAAGCATTCCGTTCTGGATTTGCACTGACGGACATCTCCCGAAGCAAATTTCATTTTAATAAAGCTAGAATGCGCCAGCAGATGACCGCTTTTGATAGCTCTCCAATTCCTTGTATTAGATTCCAAGTCCTGGGCTGATTCAAGGTATTCCTAAAGAATAAAGTTCATCAGAGGATGAGGAACCACCATCTTTCTGTGAAGGCAAGGACATTACTTCTCCAGGACACACTGCTACCTAACCCACTTTCACAGGTGAGGCATTAATGTATCTTTCAGCAGTGAAGTTCCAGGAACTCTTCAAACAGTTCTCTCCTTGATGAAGCTACTATATCTAGCTTAGACTTGAAGTTAGAAAATATACAAGGTTTAACTTTAGGAAGAAAATCCCCATTAAACAATTGGCTTCAGTAGACTTTCATTTGGAGGAGTTACATTATTTGAGCAATAGCTGTCAGTGGAACGAAACTAAGAGACTGTGACCAGTTTTGAGGATACGGAAGATTATGACAGAATCAAAAGATGATTAAATACCCCAAGTGTCTTTACGACACAGGAGCACCATTCCAAGCTCGTCTCCAGAGGTATTTTCTTCTCTGCCTCCTGAACATGGAGCACAGCATCTTGTAATTTATTGCATGACTGGTACAGTGCAACCAAGTTTGATGTTAAGAGAGACGTCATCAGGTCTTGCATGGAATTCAGCTTGAGTCACATAAAAGAGCTCATTCCAGCCATCTTCAACTTTATATTCTTGTAACTTCTCCTATTAAACATGAAGGCAACATAATTAATTTTTTTCTGCATCAGTCTTTTCAACAACCACATCACCACTGTTTGCTCACCTCCACTACACAGACTACAGACTTGATGAAATTACTCCAACATCTTAGAAACAAGATAACAGGGAAAAAAACTTCAGAATGTGCCTCTTGTAGATGCTAAGTTAAGACTGTCAGACAGTTTGATCCAGTGACAGCACACCTTGTTACAGAATAGCTAGTCCGTATGGGAACTGTTGAATCACAGTCTGAACCTCTGATTGATCACCTCAGGTGAGCACTGAGTCAGCCCTGGGAGCGCAGGTGAAGGCAATTCAGTTGTGTGACCACAAGGGATGGAGCCCGGCTGCACCTCTCCTAGACCCCATTTAAGGGCTGACTGCCACTGAGGAAGGATCTCTCTCTGGAGATCGCTCCTCATGGAGTTTCTTGCGAGCCTACAATATCAATGAGCATTTTTTCATTTATTTCTGATTATCTTTCTCAACGTGATAACCTTACCAGCCTAACTCTTCTATATACTACATAGCATCTGTATACTTATTGACCATACACTAGTCCAAGTAAAACAAAAGAAAACCAACAGAAGCCCCTAAGAACCTCAATGTCATTGCTGCTGTGCTACATAAAACTAAGTGCCAAAGTGACACTGTATAACTGAAAGCATTTACACAGTAGTTGAGAATGACAGCACTTCCCACACACTTCATTTTTAAACTCAAAAAACTAAAAAGGAGTTTAGTCACAAGAGACACATCAGGTATTGCCTATCTAAGCTCAACTTCTTAGATATTATTACTAACAATTTCCCCACATTTTTGAACAGATAAACCTTAAAATGCATGTGAAAGCCCAGAGCTGTAATTTTCATGCAAGCTAGAAAAAAACAGCAGGCAGCAAAGAAATTAATGTGTAATTGATTTAAGATTCCTGATTCTAAAATAATCTAGCCAAGGAAATATTGAGATGACTAGATGACATGAGAAGCTGGAATTTACCTTCAACCTTCAAGAGAGCAGCAGCATTCCCAGGAAGCAGCCTGGCAGCTTTCTCAACCCAGTATTTTTCCCAACCCAGGATTTTTCAACACATCCTCCCCTGCCCAAAGCCTGATAGAAGGAATTTTGACTGAGAAGTTCACATTCATTCACTTGCCTACTCAGCACTTCATTTGCTCTGCCCCTGTCTACCTCTGTAACAAGAACACCACCAGTAACAAACAAAGAGTGCCACTGAAAAACACCTTTGGTCTAGTCTTCCAGTTGCAACTAGGTTACCATTATCCCTGCTAGGCAATTCCACAGCAGACACAGACCCTTAGTCCAAAGGGCAATGGTAAGACTATTACAGCAGCTACCAGACAGATCAAGTCAGGACACAAAAGAAAGGATCGACTGGAAAAATAAATTAAAACCTGAAGCTAATTCTATCAAAAAAATAATCATTTTTTAAGTACATCATAGACAGATTTAGCAATAAAAAATGTACATCATACAATTTGCCCACAAATAACACATTTTCTACTCTGGGTTTAAGGAATGCACTGTACAGGGGCTTTGGTGCTGCATGAATGACTGCAGGCAGAGGTGTAGCAAAGTGAACACTAAACATTTCATCATTTAACGTAGAAAGCATTGAAAAAGAAAAATGACAATTTTCCCAACCTCTTTCCATCACCCATCACAGACATGGGCAGCACAGACAGATGGCCACTGGGCATGACGTACAGGGTCTTCATGACTGGGGCTTCAGGGGCTGGCCGTGGTCACTGTGGAGAAGGGAAGAGCGTGGTCAGCAGTCATGGAGACAGGGCACCTACTCTGGGCTGGAGCCCCTACAGCAGAGTTGCAGGGTTTCAGGCTGCACAAAATACCATTTGTCTCCTTTTGTATTCAGAGTGACTCAAAATAAAACCCCAGCAGTGTCACAGCCTGGGCAGAGCACTGCAAAGGAACCCTAAACCTGTCACCTCCCTTCTTAGACCATTCAGATCACTCAAAGAATCCTCTCTCCCTTCAGTAATCCCAGCCTCTCCACAGGGGGCTAGGACCACAGGGCTCTTCCTTGGTCAAGAACTCTCCATCCAATTCTCAAAGCTCTCACACAGCTCAGGCATCTTCAGCTTTGTCATACTAGCAGTGAAGTGCATGCACCCACCTGCCACAGCTTTGCAAGAAGGCACAACTCCCAGTGAATTATCTCATGGGCCAGCTATGTCACACTAACAGAAAGAAAAGAGGAAGAAAAAAAAACTGAGAGACAGAGAAAAAAGGCCCTCACTCAACTAAGGACTTTGGGGCTCCCTCTAGGACACCTGTAGTCTCAGCACAGTTCACAGTTACTTACAATGCACACAGCACCTACAAAAGCATCACGCTCCAACAAGCAAGGAAAACAAATCCACCACGCTGCAAAGGGCCCCTAGCTCTCACTAGGTGACGCCTGCTCCGTGTACAGAGCACGCACAGAAACTGCACCTCAGCTCTTCCCCATTTATCCCCCCACCATTTCTACAGGCATTTAGAGGCACTAAATGTCTCTACATGGAAGGCTCGTGGAGAAGACAGGATGTACAGGAGATTTCTCACTTCTCTGGTGCGAGACACTGCTTCTCTAGATGAACAACATTTTTCAAACAAGCACCAACCAACCACTGTAACTAACAACTGAAATAGCATTTCCCCTGAAAAACAACAACAACAACAACAACAACAAAACAACAAAAGAACAGCCTGTCCAAAGACCTCTCCTCACACACTTGACAAAAAGGCCAGAACCATCATTCCATTTGCCAGGCTTACTCACAGAACAGCAGCCTTCCCTTCACCGTGCATCACGTGGACACAAACAGGCTGTTGGTGCACGGAAGGCAACTCCACCTGAGCATCTCACCACAGACGTTCTCTCCGCTCTGCTTTCCTGCAAAGATACAAGGAGAAAAGCCTCAGCTCATCCAAGCAACAACTGGAAACAACTCCAGAAAATTCTCCATTCCAAAGCAGTTCCTGGAGAGGTACAAAAGAGTCCGCCAAAGGGAACACGTGCTCACGCTGTGGCCTTCGGAGAAACACGCTGCCTTTGTGCTCCTGGTTCCTCAGGGCTCTTCTTCATCACCTTCTGGGTTTTCTTCTACAAATCTAGGCCCTACGACCTTCCTCCACCCCAAGATAAAGTCCAACACAGAGTTGCAGTGCAGAGACTGGATGCTGACAAGAGCACTAGAAGAGCAGAACAGGGGAAGAGCACGAACAGACAAGACTGAAATAAAGAAGAGCAGCAGAGAAGAAAAAGAAGAAAGGATGAGGGAAGAAAGAAGTGCAGAAGAAGAAAAGTGCAATAGAGAAAAAGATTGGATACAAGACAGCAAAGCAATGAGGAGATGAGCAGAAGAGGAGAAGAGCAGAAGAATAAAAGAGAGGATGAAGGTAAGAAAGACGTGCAGACGAGGAGAAGAGCAGAAAGGGAGATGAGCCAAGACAGCTAAGGCAGAAAAGCAGAAAGGGAGAGGAGCTGAAGAGGACAGAATACGGGTATGGCAGAAGTACAGAAGATGGGAAGAGAGGACACGGGTCAGTGAGAAGTGCAGAAATGAAACAGAACGGAAGGGAGGAAGAGAGCACAGAAGACAGAGAAGGAAAAGAGCAGTAAAGTAGAAGAGCAGAGAGTGGCCAGAACAGAAGAACCGTAGAGCGCAAGATGTGCAAAGAGGAAACAGTTAAGTCAGAAGAGCGGATGAGGAGAACAAGAGGAGAAGAGAGGATACGGGTAAGAAAGAAAAGCAGAAGAGGAGTACAGATGCAGGAAAGGAGTAAGGACACAAGGAAGAAAGAACAGCAGATGAGCAGCAAAAAGAGCATAACACTCAGGGAGAAGAGCTGAAGAGTAGATGAGGAAGAGAGCAGAAAGGGGAAGCACGGAAGAGGGAAGAGCAGAAAAGACGATGCTGTCTCTTCTGTCCTCACTAGCAATGCCCCAAGAGACAGCCAAAGCCAGGAGAAAAAGTCCACGGTTTAAAGTTAGTGATGTTCTTCGAGGCACAAAGGACCAGTTCACAGTAACAAGCTCGGCATACGCTGCACGGGCACTGACTCATTCCTGCACTGTTCTCAGCTAAACCAGGGCTGTCCCACAGAAATCCCTCCTTTTCATTGTTACCATAGGTCTAACTGGCCTACCACGGCCGCTACCACTTTCAAGAACTCGTAACTAATGCTGGCACTTTACACAGTCTTGGGTGGTGACGACTGGAAATCGCTTGGACGGGAGGGGAAACCATCCCTGGGGTGAGAACTCACTGCAGGGATGGCAAATCCCCACTGGGACGGGCAGACCCTTGGCAAGGAAGAGCACTGGGCTGCCAAATGCCCATCGGGATGGTCACTGATCATCGGGATGGGAAACAACTGGCATGGGAAGGATGTTTGGGTACGAAAAGTCAAACCATCGCAAGCCTGGGGGAAAGGGGCTGACCCCAACCGTCACGGAACCCCCCTGGGGGGAGGGGCTCCCCCAACTGCCACTCTCCAGCTGTCATGGCAGGTAAGGCAGCAGGCTCCCCCTGCTCTGACACTCCATCTGACCCCAATGCCCCAGATCTCACCCCAGGGCCCCAGATCTCACCCCTTTGACCCCAGATCTCACCCCAGGGCCCCAGGACTCACCCCTTTGACCCCAGATCTCACCCCTGTGCCCCCAGATCGCACTCCAGGGCCCCAGATCTCACCCCTGTGCCCCCAGATCTCACCCCAGGGCCCCAGATCTCACACCCGTGACCCCAGATCGCACCCCAGCACACCAGATCCCACTCCTCTCACCCGGATCTCACCCCAGTGCCCCGGCTCTCAGCCCAGCGCCCCTTCTGGCATTTCCCCACAGAGAGATTCCCTCGACGAGCGCTGACGGTGCCTCTGACACCCGACGCCATTTTCGCTGATGCGACTGTGCCGCCACCGGACCCCGCCTGGATGCAGCCCACCGTCCGCGGACCGATGCCGGTACCACCCCAACCCTCCCCTGTCCCCACTGCCACCTACCTGGCACCTCAGGCCTCTGTCTGGCCTGGGGGACCAGGTGTCTGGGGACAGGCAGCACAGCTCCCACCTGGGGGGCTGCCCCCAACCCCGGCTCAGCTGCCACCTGGGGGCCTGACCCCAGCTGCGGGGCTGCACTTACCGGTGCTGCTGCTCCTACCTGGGGGGCTGCACCCAGCTGTGGCTCCCCCCACCGCCCCTGCTCCCTGCTCGGGACATCCCCTGCTGGCAGGGACGCTGCTGCCCCAGCAGCCCATGGGGCTGTGGCCTGGGGCCGTGCTCCTCCACGGGGAGCCCCCGCAGCCCGCAGGCACCTGCCTGCCGCAGGCCCCCGCCCGCCCCGGCCCCCCCCCCGTTCTTTTGCAGGTACCCTCCCTGCAGCAGCAGGTGCTCCCCGTGCCCTGCACCCTGCCTGACACCTGGGAGCCGCCGATGGAGCCCTTCCAAGATGCCGTGGTGCTCTCAGAGGACCGGGGGCACCCTGCGCCCACCGACGTGTGCCCCCATCCCGCCACGGCTCCGCTCACCTGCAGCGCTGCCACGCTGGAACCAGGCGGTGAGTTCAGGGGCTGCGGAGCGGGCGGCACGCTGTCCGCACCGGCTGGCTGTGGGAAAGCTGGCATTGCTCCACTGGGGATGTTCTTGCTTTTCCAGCAGTGACAACGAGCGCAGACACCCCGGAGGACATCGCGGACGACATCGATGAGCTCCTCACGTGGATCAACGAGGGTGAGTTTGGGGGCAGCACAACTGGCGGGGGGGTGTTCGGGAAAGCTGGCTTTGCCCCACTGGGGATTTTCTTCCTTTTCCAGAAGTGACGGCCAACACAGGCCTCCTGGACGACACCGCAGACATGGATGACCTGCTCACGTGGATCAACAACGGTGAGTTTGGGAGCAGCACAGCTGATGGAGGCCTGTCTGCGCTGAGTGGCCGTGGGAAAGCTGGCATTGCCCCACTGGGGATTTCTTCCCTTTTCCAGAAGAGAGACCCAGGACCAACAGTCTTGCCGACGATGTGGAAATTGACCATTTGCTCACCTGCATTGATGGTGAGTTTGTGGTCTGCAGAGATGGCGGGTCCGTGTCCACACCGAGCTGGCGTGGGAAGGCTGCCATCATTGTTCTGGGGGATGTTCTGCTTTTCCAGAAGCAGCGAGTGCTCCGGACAGCTGCAAAAGTGAAGAGCTGATGCAGTGCATCACAGCCACGGAGCAACTGAGCTCAGATGTCTCCAGCAGCTTCGACTCCTGCTCTTCCAACGCAGAGCTGCCTGACTCCCCCAGGGCCAGCCGGGAGCTCAGCAACGAGACAGATGCTGAATCTGGGCTCCGCACCAACTCGCTCCGGCAGAAGACAGCATCCCCGGAGCTGCCCGTGCCGACCCCCATGGCTGCCCCAGCACCTCCGGCGCCCAGCACTGCACACCTGATGGCAGAGGTGCAGCGGAGGCAGCCCCGGGTGATTCTCACCCGCCTCGCACTGCCAAACCCACGGGCTGCCCCAGCACCACCGTCGCCCTGCACGGCACACCTGATGGCAGAGATGCAGCGGAGGCAGCCCCGGGTGATTCTCACCCGCCTCGCACTGCCCCCCGGATGCATCTCCTGCCGGGTGGCGGCCAAACACCAGGGGGATGGCACTGAGACAGCCAAGCGCCCCGTGCCTCCTTTGCCGCAAACTGGACGGCTCCTGGAAGAGGCGCAGCAGGAACAGCCCCGCGTGGTTCTCACGCGCCTCGCACTGCCACCCGGATGCATCTCCTGCCGGCTGGCAGACAAGCACCACGGGGACAGCACCGAGCCACCCAGGTGAACAATGCCCGCCTGCACCACCACCAAACACAAGAGCAAAGGGCACAAGCAGCACGCTGGCAGCATCCCAGCCGCAAAGAGGAAGCTGCCGCGCTGCCAGGATGTTCCAGGCCACAAACATCGGCGCTAGGCAAAGCTGGCTGTGGCAGCACGGCGGCCAGCAGGAGCACTCAGGCTGGTTTCTTGGCACACTCCCGCTCCGGCCACTGTTGGGGTGTGATGGGCACCACTTGGTGCAGCAGGAGACGTGGCCGTAGCCGATGAATATGGCTCCCTGTAGCCCTGGGCTCCTCGCTGGCCCCCACGACACCCAGAGAGCAGCGGCAGCGTTCCAGGAGCACCAGCACCGGCCCCAGCCCTACCCTTCCAAAACTGCGCTGTCCACAAGCGGCGTCTTGGACTGGGGCAATGTGGGACTCTGAAGCTGATGGACCGCAAAAGTGTTGGACTGTCAAAGCTTTGGGCTGGGAAATGTTGCTTGGGGGGTGGGAAATGGTTGGGGGGTGGGAATGGCTGGGGGTGGGGAAGGGTTGGGGGTGGGAATTGCGAGTGGGAATGGGGGGGGGGGAGGGATGATTGCGGGTGGGAATTGCGGGTGGGAATGGCTGGGGGGAGGGAATGGATGGGGGTGGGAATTGCGGGTGGGAATTCTTGGGGTGGGAAATGGTTGGGGGTGGGCATTCTTGGGGCGGTGGGATCTTTTTGGAGTGGCAAATGAAATGGCTGTACTGTGATATTGTTGGGGTGGGAAATGACTGGGGTGAGAACTGGCTGCGGTGGGAGATGGCTGGCATCAAAAATTCTTGTACTCTGTAACTGCTGGCATTGGGGATGTGGGGAGGGGGAGGGAATTTTGTGGGGTGGCAATTCTGAGTGAGAAATTGTACTCTGCTACAATGTTACACTCCAAAATCGTTGGAAGTGGGAGGAAAGAATTACTGGGGTGGGAATTGGGGGGGCTGGGAAGTTTTTTGGAGGGGGAGGAAACTGTTGGTGGGAGGGAGCGGGGGGGTGAGAAATTGATCGGGGGGTGGGAAACTGATTAGAGGGTGGGAATTTTAGGGGGTGGGATCAGAAACTATTGTTAGGGTGGGAAATGGTTGGGAATATTGTCATTTATTTACTCTTTTGTACGTTTAACTATTAAATGGTTTGCATTCGCTTTGCTACAGCTCTGCCTGCAGTCGTTCATGCAGCACCAAAGCCCCCCCAGGCCTCCGTGCCCACCTCTGGGGATGTTGGGGTGGCCGCAGGGAGCCAAGAGCTGCAGCTCCTCCACACTGAACATCTCTAGCACAATCGCTGCTGTCATCATCTCTGTTGCCTTGTTTTGTTCCTGGGGAAGGAGATGGTCACGTACTGAGCAATGGGGGTGTTGAACTGGGGGCACTGGGCAGTACTGGTGGCACTGGGAGGCTAGTGAGGGCCGCACACAGCACTGGGGTGGCTCCAGGCAGCACTGGGGGGCACTGAGTTTGCACAAGGAGAGTCCAGACAACGCCGAGAGGCAATGGGACCTTACTGGGGAACTGCAAAGAGCACCAGGCGGCACCGGAGAGCTTTGGACGGCACTTGTGGGGTTGGAAGGGGGCTCAAACAGAACCCAGGTGGCACATTTTAACTAACCTCACTAATTTCCTCTTCTCCAACATCTCACCCAAGGCATTCAACAAGCCCTTTTTTCCATCGGGGGAGACTTTCTCCTTGGGGCTGACCTTCCGCCCCCACGCCCCCTCCCCGTGCTGCCTGTCTCTCCCCTGGGCGCTATGTTCCACGCATTCCCACCCTGATGCTCTCACTCAGTGACACGTTTGTCACCCACACGCTCACCATGGGTCCTGAGGAGGGGTGGCGGGTGTCCAGTGAAAGCAACCCCAGTGACAGCTCTGGCCCCGAGCCCTAGAAGACACAGATCCTGGAAAACCACCCTCAGTGCTGCTTCATCTCATCACCTTGGCACTCCATTTGGGGGCTCTGAGGAAGCTAACTGCTTCCCCTGATGTTTCAAGCTGGTGCTACCCATGCCTGCTGATGATGCTTCACGCTCTGGCACAGCCGCCTGTAAAGCTTAAATCTGCTCTGCACCCTCGCTTAAAGTCACATCTTTTGCAACCAGTTCCAATACTCTCAGAAGTAGAAAACCAAAGGGACGTTCCAGTGGAACGGCACTAGCTCAAACACCTTCCCTCGCTGCTGCTCCCAGGACCCCCAGCACTCCTTTTGCCCCGCCTGCACAACGCTTCTTTCTCTGTCCGTGCGCTCCTGGCAACAGAAATTCCACCAACAGCCCTCAACAAAACTGCTCTCTTCCAAACACTCAGGGCATCTAACGAGCCCACGCGGCGGCTGCCAGAAGAGCAGCTTCTGGAAGAGACGGGGACAGTGAAGGCAGTAAAGAAGAAAAGGGAAAAAAAAAGAGTCATTAAACAGCGACAAAACCTGAGAACATCCCCTCAGTTGGCTAGAGACTGCTCTGCAAGCACACACCTGCCTGCCACTGCTAACCAAGCAACCACCTCCCGGCCTTCGCTTCACAAGCAATCACCTGCCTGCCTGCCACTGCTTTGCAAGAACCCATCTGCCTGCCACTGCTTTGCAAGAACCCATCTGCCTGCCTTTGCTATGCAAGCAAGCACACGTCTCCCTGCCTTTGCTTCACAGCCATGCACCTGCCTGCCTTTTCGAAGCAAGCATGCATCCATCTACCTGCCGTTCCATCATACGCACCTGCCTGCCTTTGCTATGCAAGCATGCACCTGCGTGCCTTTCCTAAGCAAGCAAGCACACCCATACCTGCCTTTGCCTCACAAGCACCTGCCCGCCTTCGCTTTCGATGCGTGCACATGCTTCTCTTTGCTCTGCAAGCACACACCAGCCTTTGCTTTGCACACACCTGCCTGCCTTTGCTTCTCAAGCACCTTCCATTCCAGGGCCTACAAAGACGTCTGTTCTCTCTTCATTACCAATGCCTCTGAGCACGCTGAAAACCAGGAGGAAGAGGCCATGATAGAAAGTCAGAGAGATTCCTGGAGCACAAGGGACCGTTTCACAGGAACAAGCTTCCCGCCGTCTACGGCGTCTACAATGTTCCACTCCTGTCAGCCAAGTCAGGGCTGCCCCACACACATAAGTCACTTTCATTGTTAACGCTCTCTCATTGCTAACTAACATCGTTAACTAGCAATAGGACTGGAGGGAATGGCCTCAATTTGTGCCAGGGCAGACTCAAGCTGGATGGTAGGAAATAGTGCATTTCCAAAAGTGTGGTCGGGCACTGCAAAGGGCTGCCCAGGGAGGTGGTGGAGTCACCCACCCTGCAGGTGTTCAAGGAACGGTTAGACGTTGTGTTGAGGGACATGGATTAGTGAGAGCTACTGATGATAGTTGGATGGTTGGACTGATGATCTCATAGGTCTCTTCCAACCTTGGCGATTCTAGGATTCTAACATCTTGCTAACTGGCCTACCGTGCCTGTTACCATCTTCCGAACCTGCTACTTCACGCTGGCAGACAAACTTCTCAGCTACTTTCCTCCCTGCCCCAATGGGAGGAAAGGCATCATCTCCACTTGACGGGCTGGAGCAGTAGCAAGGTGTACTTGTGAGTTTTTCAAGTCCCTTTTAATCCCCAGAGGGAAGAAAACTGCCCAAACAAAAAGCCTGCAGAGGGGCTCTCTCTAGGACACCTGTTGTCTCAGCACAGTTCACAGTTACTTACAATGCACACAGCACCTACAAAAGCATCACGCTCCAACAAGCAAGGAAAACAAATCCACCACGCTGCAAAGGGCCCCTAGCTCTCACTAGGTGACGCCTGCTCCGTGTACAGAGCACGCACAGAAACTGCACCTCAGCTCTTCCCCATTTATCCCCCCACCATTTCTACAGGCATTTAGAGGCACTAAATGTCTCTACATGGAAGGCTCGTGGAGAAGACAGGATGTACAGGAGATTTCTCACTTCTCTGGTGCGAGACACTGCTTCTCTAGATGAACAACATTTTTCAAACAAGCACCAACCAACCACTGTAACTAACAACTGAAATAGCATTTCCCCTGAAAAACAACAACAACAACAACAACAACAAAACAACAAAAGAACAGCCTGTCCAAAGACCTCTCCTCACACACTTGACAAAAAGGCCAGAACCATCATTCCATTTGCCAGGCTTACTCACAGAACAGCAGCCTTCCCTTCACCGTGCATCACGTGGACACAAACAGGCTGTTGGTGCACGGAAGGCAACTCCACCTGAGCATCTCACCACAGACGTTCTCTCCGCTCTGCTTTCCTGCAAAGATACAAGGAGAAAAGCCTCAGCTCATCCAAGCAACAACTGGAAACAACTCCAGAAAATTCTCCATTCCAAAGCAGTTCCTGGAGAGGTACAAAAGAGTCCGCCAAAGGGAACACGTGCTCACGCTGTGGCCTTCGGAGAAACACGCTGCCTTTGTGCTCCTGGTTCCTCAGGGCTCTTCTTCATCACCTTCTGGGTTTTCTTCTACAAATCTAGGCCCTACGACCTTCCTCCACCCCAAGATAAAGTCCAACACAGAGTTGCAGTGCAGAGACTGGATGCTGACAAGAGCACTAGAAGAGCAGAACAGGGGAAGAGCACGAACAGACAAGACTGAAATAAAGAAGAGCAGCAGAGAAGAAAAAGAAGAAAGGATGAGGGAAGAAAGAAGTGCAGAAGAAGAAAAGTGCAATAGAGAAAAAGATTGGATACAAGACAGCAAAGCAATGAGGAGATGAGCAGAAGAGGAGAAGAGCAGAAGAATAAAAGAGAGGATGAAGGTAAGAAAGACGAGCAGACGAGGAGAAGAGCAGAAGAATAAAAGAGAGGATGAAGGTAAGAAAGACGTGCAGACGAGGAGAAGAGCAGAAAGGGAGATGAGCCAAGACAGCTAAGGCAGAAAAGCAGAAAGGGAGAGGAGCTGAAGAGGACAGAATACGGGTATGGCAGAAGTACAGAAGATGGGAAGAGAGGACACGGGTCAGTGAGAAGTGCAGAAATGAAACAGAACGGAAGGGAGGAAGAGAGCACAGAAGACAGAGAAGGAAAAGAGCAGTAAAGTAGAAGAGCAGAGAGTGGCCAGAACAGAAGAACCGTAGAGCGCAAGATGTGCAAAGAGGAAACAGTTAAGTCAGAAGAGCGGATGAGGAGAACAAGAGGAGAAGAGAGGATACGGGTAAGAAAGAAAAGCAGAAGAGGAGTACAGATGCAGGAGAGGAGTCAGGACACAAGGAAGAAAGAACAGCAGATGAGCAGCAAAAAGAGCATAACACTCAGGGAGAAGAGCTGAAGAGTAGATGAGGAAGAGAGCAGAAAGGGGAAGCACGGAAGAGGGAAGAGCAGAAAAGACGATGCTGTCCTCACTAGCAATGCCCCCAAGAGACAGCCAAAACCAGGAGAAAAAGTCCACGGTTTAAAGTTAGTGATGTTCTTCGAGGCACAAAGGACCAGTTCACAGTAACAAGCTCGGCATACGCTGCACGGGCACTGACTCATTCCTGCACTGTTCTCAGCTAAACCAGGGCTGTCCCACAGAAATCCCTCCTTTTCATTGTTACCATAGGTCTAACTGGCCTACCACGGCCGCTACCACTTTCAAGAACTCGTAACTAATGCTGGCACTTTACACAGTCTTGGGTGGTGACGACTGGAAATCGCTTGGACGGGAGGGGAAACCATCCCTGGGGTGAGAACTCACTGCAGGGATGGCAAATCCCCACTGGGACGGGCAGACCCTTGGCAAGGAAGAGCACTGGGCTGCCAAATGCCCATCGGGATGGTCACTGATCATCGGGATGGGAAACAACTGGCATGGGAAGGATGTTTGGGTACGAAAAGTCAAACCATCGCAAGCCTGGGGGAAAGGGGCTGACCCCAACCGTCACGGAACCCCCCTGGGGGGAGGGGCTCCCCCAACTGCCACTCTCCAGCTGTCATGGCAGGTAAGGCAGCAGGCTCCCCCTGCTCTGACACTCCATCTGACCCCAATGCCCCAGATCTCACCCCAGGGCCCCAGATCTCACCCCTTTGACCCCAGATCTCACCCCAGGGCCCCAGGACTCACCCCTTTGACCCCAGATCTCACCCCTGTGCCCCCAGATCGCACTCCAGGGCCCCAGATCTCACCCCTGTGCCCCCAGATCTCACCCCAGGGCCCCAGATCTCACACCCGTGACCCCAGATCGCACCCCAGCACACCAGATCCCACTCCTCTCACCCGGATCTCACCCCAGTGCCCCGGCTCTCAGCCCAGCGCCCCTTCTGGCATTTCCCCACAGAGAGATTCCCTCGACGAGCGCTGACGGTGCCTCTGACACCCGACGCCATTTTCGCTGATGCGACTGTGCCGCCACCGGACCCCGCCTGGATGCAGCCCACCGTCCGCGGACCGATGCCGGTACCACCCCAACCCTCCCCTGTCCCCACTGCCACCTACCTGGCACCTCAGGCCTCTGTCTGGCCTGGGGGACCAGGTGTCTGGGGACAGGCAGCACAGCTCCCACCTGGGGGGCTGCCCCCAACCCCGGCTCAGCTGCCACCTGGGGGCCTGACCCCAGCTGCGGGGCTGCACTTACCGGTGCTGCTGCTCCTACCTGGGGGGCTGCACCCAGCTGTGGCTCCCCCCACCGCCCCTGCTCCCTGCTCGGGACATCCCCTGCTGGCAGGGACGCTGCTGCCCCAGCAGCCCATGGGGCTGTGGCCTGGGGCCGTGCTCCTCCACGGGGAGCCCCCGCAGCCCGCAGGCACCTGCCTGCCGCAGGCCCCCGCCCGCCCCGGCCCCCCCCCCGTTCTTTTGCAGGTACCCTCCCTGCAGCAGCAGGTGCTCCCCGTGCCCTGCACCCTGCCTGACACCTGGGAGCCGCCGATGGAGCCCTTCCAAGATGCCGTGGTGCTCTCAGAGGACCGGGGGCACCCTGCGCCCACCGACGTGTGCCCCCATCCCGCCACGGCTCCGCTCACCTGCAGCGCTGCCACGCTGGAACCAGGCGGTGAGTTGAGGGGCTGCGGAGCGGGCGGCACGCTGTCCGCACCGGCTGGCTGTGGGAAAGCTGGCATTGCTCCACTGGGGATGTTCTTGCTTTTCCAGCAGTGACAACGAGCGCAGACACCCCGGAGGACATCGCGGACGACATCGATGAGCTCCTCACGTGGATCAACGAGGGTGAGTTTGGGGGCAGCACAACTGGCGGGGGGGTGTTCGGGAAAGCTGGCTTTGCCCCACTGGGGATTTTCTTCCTTTTCCAGAAGTGACGGCCAACACAGGCCTCCTGGACGACACCGCAGACATGGATGACCTGCTCACGTGGATCAACAACGGTGAGTTTGGGAGCAGCACAGCTGATGGAGGCCTGTCTGCGCTGAGTGGCCGTGGGAAAGCTGGCATTGCCCCACTGGGGATTTCTTCCCTTTTCCAGAAGAGAGACCCAGGACCAACAGTCTTGCCGACGATGTGGAAATTGACCATTTGCTCACCTGCATTGATGGTGAGTTTGTGGTCTGCAGAGATGGCGGGTCCGTGTCCACACCGAGCTGGCGTGGGAAGGCTGCCATCATTGTTCTGGGGGATGTTCTGCTTTTCCAGAAGCAGCGAGTGCTCCGGACAGCTGCAAAAGTGAAGAGCTGATGCAGTGCATCACAGCCATGGAGCAACTGAGCTCAGATGTCTCCAGCAGCTTCGACTCCTGCTCTTCCAACGCAGAGCTGCCTGACTCCCCCAGGGCCAGCCGGGAGCTCAGCAACGAGACAGATGCTGAATCTGGGCTCCGCACCAACTCGCTCCGGCAGAAGACAGCATCCCCGGAGCTGCCCGTGCCGTCCCCCATGGCTGCCCCAGCACCTCCGGCGCCCAGCACTGCACACCTGATGGCAGAGGTGCAGCGGAGGCAGCCCCGGGTGATTCTCACCCGCCTCGCACTGCCAAACCCACGGGCTGCCCCAGCACCACCGTCGCCCTGCATGGCACACCTGATGGCAGAGATGCAGCGGAGGCAGCCCCGGGTGATTCTCACCCGCCTCGCACTGCCCCCCGGATGCATCTCCTGCCAGGTGGCGTCCAAACACCAGGGGGATGGCACTGAGACAGCCAAGCGCCCCGTGCCTCCTTTGCCGCAAACTGGACGGCTCCTGGAAGAGGCGCAGCAGGAACAGCCCCGCGTGGTTCTCACGCGCCTCGCACTGCCACCCGGATGCATCTCCTGCCGGCTGGCAGACAAGCACCACGGGGACAGCACCGAGCCACCCAGGTGAACAATGCCCGCCTGCACCACCACCAAACACAAGAGCAAAGGGCACAAGCAGCACGCTGGCAGCATCCCAGCCGCAAAGAGGAAGCTGCCGCGCTGCCAGGATGTTCCAGGCCACAAACATCGGCGCTAGGCAAAGCTGGCTGTGGCAGCACGGCGGCCAGCAGGAGCACTCAGGCTGGTTTCTTGGCACACTCCCGCTCGGGCCACTGTTGGGGTGTGATGGGCACCACTTGGTGCAGCAGGAGACGTGGCCGTAGCCGATGAATATGGCTCCCTGTAGCCCTGGGCTCCTCGCTGGCCCCCACGACACCCAGAGAGCAGCGGCAGCGTTCCAGGAGCACCAGCACCGGCCCCAGCCCTACCCTTCCAAAACTGCGCTGTCCACAAGCGGCGTCTTGGACTGGGGCAATGTGGGACTCTGAAGCTGATGGACCGCAAAAGTGTTGGACTGTCAAAGCTTTGGGCTGGGAAATGTTGCTTGGGGGGTGGGAAATGGTTGGGGGGTGGGAATGGCTGGGGGTGGGGAAGGGTTGGGGGTGGGAATTGCGAGTGGGAATGGGGGGGGGGAGGGATGATTGCGGGTGGGAATTGCGGGTGGGAATGGCTGGGGGGAGGGAATGGATGGGGGTGGGAATTGCGGGTGGGAATTCTTGGGGTGGGAAATGGTTGGGGGTGGGCATTCTTGGGGCGGTGGGATCTTTTTGGAGTGGCAAATGAAATGGCTGTACTGTGATATTGTTGGGGTGGGAAATGACTGGGGTGAGAACTGGCTGCGGTGGGAGATGGCTGGCATCAAAAATTCTTGTACTCTGTAACTGCTGGCATTGGGGATGTGGGGAGGGGGAGGGAATTTTGTGGGGTGGCAATTCTGAGTGAGAAATTGTACTCTGCTACAATGTTACACTCCAAAATCGTTGGAAGTGGGAGGAAAGAATTACTGGGGTGGGAATTGGGGGGGCTGGGAAGTTTTTTGGAGGGGGAGGAAACTGTTGGTGGGAGGGAGCGGGGGGGTGAGAAATTGATCGGGGGGTGGGAAACTGATTAGAGGGTGGGAATTTTAGGGGGTGGGATCAGAAACTATTGTTAGGGTGGGAAATGGTTGGGAATATTGTCATTTATTTACTCTTTTGTACGTTTAACTATTAAATGGTTTGCATTCGCTTTGCTACAGCTCTGCCTGCAGTCGTTCATGCAGCACCAAAGCCCCCCCCAGGCCTCCGTGCCCACCTCTGGGGATGTTGGGGTGGCCGCAGGGAGCCAAGAGCTGCAGCTCCTCCACACTGAACATCTCTAGCACAATCGCTGCTGTCATCATCTCTGTTGCCTTGTTTTGTTCCTGGGGAAGGAGATGGTCACGTACTGAGCAATGGGGGTGTTGAACTGGGGGCACTGGGCAGTACTGGTGGCACTGGGAGGTCCACTGCGGGGCACTGGGAGGCTAGTGAGGGCCGCACACAGCACTGGGGTGGCTCCAGGCAGCACTGGGGGGCACTGAGTTTGCACAAGGAGAGTCCAGACAACGCCGAGAGGCAATGGGACCTTACTGGGGAACTGCAAAGAGCACCAGGCGGCACCGGAGAGCTTTGGACGGCACTTGTGGGGTTGGAGGGGGCTCAAACAGAACCCAGGTGGCACATTTTAACTAACCTCACTAATTTCCTCTTCTCCAACATCTCACCCAAGGCATTCAACAAGCCCTTTTTTCCATCGGGGGAGACTTTCTCCTTGGGGCTGACCTTCCGCCCCCACGCCCCCTCCCCGTGCTGCCTGTCTCTCCCCTGGGCGCTATGTTCCACGCATTCCCACCCTGATGCTCTCACTCAGTGACACGTTTGTCACCCACACGCTCACCATGGGTCCTGAGGAGGGGTGGCGGGTGTCCAGTGAAAGCAACCCCAGTGACAGCTCTGGCCCCGAGCCCTAGAAGACACAGATCCTGGAAAACCACCCTCAGTGCTGCTTCATCTCATCACCTTGGCACTCCATTTGGGGGCTCTGAGGAAGCTAACTGCTTCCCCTGATGTTTCAAGCTGGTGCTACCCATGCCTGCTGATGATGCTTCACGCTCTGGCACAGCCGCCTGTAAAGCTTAAATCTGCTCTGCACCCTCGCTTAAAGTCACATCTTTTGCAACCAGTTCCAATACTCTCAGAAGTAGAAAACCAAAGGGACGTTCCAGTGGAACGGCACTAGCTCAAACACCTTCCCTCGCTGCTGCTCCCAGGACCCCCAGCACTCCTTTTGCCCCGCCTGCACAACGCTTCTTTCTCTGTCCGTGCGCTCCTGGCAACAGAAATTCCACCAACAGCCCTCAACAAAACTGCTCTCTTCCAAACACTCAGGGCATCTAACGAGCCCACGCGGCGGCTGCCAGAAGAGCAGCTTCTGGAAGAGACGGGGACACTGAAGGCAGTAAAGAAGAAAAGGGAAAAAAAAAGAGTCATTAAACAGCAACAAAACCTGAGAACATCCCCTCAGTTGGCTAGAGACTGCTCTGCAAGCACACACCTGCCTGCCACTGCTAACCAAGCAACCACCTCCCGGCCTTCGCTTCACAAGCAATCACCTGCCTGCCTGCCACTGCTTTGCAAGAACCCATCTGCCTGCCACTGCTTTGCAAGAACCCATCTGCCTGCCTTTGCTATGCAAGCAAGCACACGTCTCCCTGCCTTTGCTTCACAGCCATGCACCTGCCTGCCTTTTCGAAGCAAGCATGCATCCATCTACCTGCCGTTCCATCATACGCACCTGCCTGCCTTTGCTATGCAAGCATGCACCTGCGTGCCTTTCCTAAGCAAGCAAGCACACCCATACCTGCCTTTGCCTCACAAGCACCTGCCCGCCTTCGCTTTCGATGCGTGCACATGCTTCCCTTTGCTCTGCAAGCACACACCAGCCTTTGCTTTGCACACACCTGCCTGCCTTTGCTTCTCAAGCACCTTCCATTCCAGGGCCTACAAAGACGTCTGTTCTCTCTTCATTACCAATGCCTCTGAGCACGCTGAAAACCAGGAGGAAGAGGCCATGATAGAAAGTCAGAGAGATTCCTGGAGCACAAGGGACCGTTTCACAGGAACAAGCTTCCCGCCGTCTACGGCGTCTACAATGTTCCACTCCTGTCAGCCAAGTCAGGGCTGCCCCACACACATAAGTCACTTTCATTGTTAACGCTCTCTCATTGCTAACTAACATCGTTAACTAGCAATAGGACTGGAGGGAATGGCCTCAATTTGTGCCAGGGCAGACTCAAGCTGGATGGTAGGAAATAGTGCATTTCCAAAAGTGTGGTCGGGCACTGCAAAGGGCTGCCCAGGGAGGTGGTGGAGTCACCCACCCTGCAGGTGTTCAAGGAACGGTTAGACGTTGTGTTGAGGGACATGGATTAGTGAGAGCTACTGATGATAGTTGGATGGTTGGACTGATGATCTCATAGGTCTCTTCCAACCTTGGCGATTCTAGGATTCTAACATCTTGCTAACTGGCCTACCGTGCCTGTTACCATCTTCCGAACCTGCTACTTCACGCTGGCAGACAAACTTCTCAGCTACTTTCCTCCCTGCCCCAATGGGAGGAAAGGCATCATCTCCACTTGACGGGCTGGAGCAGTAGCAAGGTGTACTTGTGAGTTTTTCAAGTCCCTTTTAATCCCCAGAGGGAAGAAAACTGCCCAAACAAAAAGCCTGCAGAGGGGCTCTCTCTAGGACACCTGTTGTCTCAGCACAGTTCACAGTTACTTACAATGCACACAGCACCTACAAAAGCATCACGCTCCAACAAGCAAGGAAAACAAATCCACCACGCTGCAAAGGGCCCCTAGCTCTCACTAGGTGACGCCTGCTCCGTGTACAGAGCACGCATAGAAACTGCACCTCAGCTCTTCCCCATTTATCCCCCCACCATTTCTACAGGCATTTAGAGGCACTAAATGTCTCTACATGGAAGGCTCGTGGAGAAGACAGGATGTACAGGAGATTTCTCACTTCTCTGGTGCGAGACACTGCTTCTCTAGATGAACAACATTTTTCAAACAAGCACCAACCAACCACTGTAACTAACAACTGAAATAGCATTTCCCCTGAAAAACAACAACAACAACAACAACAACAAAACAACAAAAGAACAGCCTGTCCAAAGACCTCTCCTCACACACTTGACAAAAAGGCCAGAACCATCATTCCATTTGCCAGGCTTACTCACAGAACAGCAGCCTTCCCTTCACCGTGCATCACGTGGACACAAACAGGCTGTTGGTGCACGGAAGGCAACTCCACCTGAGCATCTCACCACAGACGTTCTCTCCGCTCTGCTTTCCTGCAAAGATACAAGGAGAAAAGCCTCAGCTCATCCAAGCAACAACTGGAAACAACTCCAGAAAATTCTCCATTCCAAAGCAGTTCCTGGAGAGGTACAAAGGAGTCCGCCAAAGGGAACACGTGCTCACGCTGTGGCCTTCGGAGAAACACGCTGCCTTTGTGCTCCTGGTTCCTCAGGGCTCTTCTTCATCACCTTCTGGGTTTTCTTCTACAAATCTAGGCCCTACGACCTTCCTCCACCCCAAGATAAAGTCCAACACAGAGTTGCAGTGCAGAGACTGGATGCTGACAAGAGCACTAGAAGAGCAGAACAGGGGAAGAGCACGAACAGACAAGACTGAAATAAAGAAGAGCAGCAGAGAAGAAAAAGAAGAAAGGATGAGGGAAGAAAGAAGTGCAGAAGAAGAAAAGTGCAATAGAGAAAAAGATTGGATACAAGACAGCAAAGCAATGAGGAGATGAGCAGAAGAGGAGAAGAGCAGAAGAATAAAAGAGAGGATGAAGGTAAGAAAGACGAGCAGACGAGGAGAAGAGCAGAAAGGGAGATGAGCCAAGACAGCTAAGGCAGAAAAGCAGAAAGGGAGAGGAGCTGAAGAGGACAGAATACGGGTATGGCAGAAGTACAGAAGATGGGAAGAGAGGACACGGGTCAGTGAGAAGTGCAGAAATGAAACAGAACGGAAGGGAGGAAGAGAGCACAGAAGACAGAGAAGGAAAAGAGCAGTAAAGTAGAAGAGCAGAGAGTGGCCAGAACAGAAGAACCGTAGAGCGCAAGATGTGCAAAGAGGAAACAGTTAAGTCAGAAGAGCGGATGAGGAGAACAAGAGGAGAAGAGAGGATACGGGTAAGAAAGAAAAGCAGAAGAGGAGTACAGATGCAGGAAAGGAGTCAGGACACAAGGAAGAAAGAACAGCAGATGAGCAGCAAAAAGAGCATAACACTCAGGGAGAAGAGCTGAAGAGTAGATGAGGAAGAGAGCAGAAAGGGGAAGCACGGAAGAGGGAAGAGCAGAAAAGACGATGCTGTCTCTTCTGTCCTCACTAGCAATGCCCCAAGAGACAGCCAAAGCCAGGAGAAAAAGTCCACGGTTTAAAGTTAGTGATGTTCTTCGAGGCACAAAGGACCAGTTCACAGTAACAAGCTCGGCATACGCTGCACGGGCACTGACTCATTCCTGCACTGTTCTCAGCTAAACCAGGGCTGTCCCACAGAAATCCCTCCTTTTCATTGTTACCATAGGTCTAACTGGCCTACCACGGCCGCTACCACTTTCAAGAACTCGTAACTAATGCTGGCACTTTACACAGTCTTGGGTGGTGACGACTGGAAATCGCTTGGACGGGAGGGGAAACCATCCCTGGGGTGAGAACTCACTGCAGGGATGGCAAATCCCCACTGGGACGGGCAGACCCTTGGCAAGGAAGAGCACTGGGCTGCCAAATGCCCATCGGGATGGTCACTGATCATCGGGATGGGAAACAACTGGCATGGGAAGGATGTTTGGGTACGAAAAGTCAAACCATCGCAAGCCTGGGGGAAAGGGGCTGACCCCAACCGTCACGGAACCCCCCTGGGGGGAGGGGCTCCCCCAACTGCCACTCTCCAGCTGTCATGGCAGGTAAGGCAGCAGGCTCCCCCTGCTCTGACACTCCATCTGACCCCAATGCCCCAGATCTCACCCCAGGGCCCCAGATCTCACCCCTTTGACCTCAGATCTCACCCCAGGGCCCCAGATCTCACCCCTTTGACCCCAGATCTCACCCCAGGGCCCCAGATCTCACCCCTTTGACCCCAGATCTCACCCCTGTGCCCCCAGATCGCACTCCAGGGCCCCAGATCTCACCCCTGTGCCCCCAGATCTCACCCCAGGGCCCCAGATCTCACACCCGTGACCCCAGATCGCACCCCAGCACACCAGATCCCACTCCTCTCACCCGGATCTCACCCCAGTGCCCCGGCTCTCAGCCCAGCGCCCCTTCTGGCATTTCCCCACAGAGAGATTCCCTCGACGAGCGCTGACGGTGCCTCTGACACCCGACGCCATTTTCGCTGATGCGACTGTGCCGCCACCGGACCCCGCCTGGATGCAGCCCACCGTCCGCGGACCGATGCCGGTACCACCCCAACCCTCCCCTGTCCCCACTGCCACCTACCTGGCACCTCAGGCCTCTGTCTGGCCTGGGGGACCAGGTGTCTGGGGACAGGCAGCACAGCTCCCACCTGGGGGGCTGCCCCCAACCCCGGCTCAGCTGCCACCTGGGGGCCTGACCCCAGCTGCGGGGCTGCACTTACCGGTGCTGCTGCTCCTACCTGGGGGGCTGCACCCAGCTGTGGCTCCCCCCACCGCCCCTGCTCCCTGCTCGGGACATCCCCTGCTGGCAGGGACGCTGCTGCCCCAGCAGCCCATGGGGCTGTGGCCTGGGGCCGTGCTCCTCCACGGGGAGCCCCCGCAGCCCGCAGGCACCTGCCTGCCGCAGGCCCCCGCCCGCCCCGGCCCCCCCCCCGTTCTTTTGCAGGTACCCTCCCTGCAGCAGCAGGTGCTCCCCGTGCCCTGCACCCTGCCTGACACCTGGGAGCCGCCGATGGAGCCCTTCCAAGATGCCGTGGTGCTCTCAGAGGACCGGGGGCACCCTGCGCCCACCGACGTGTGCCCCCATCCCGCCACGGCTCCGCTCACCTGCAGCGCTGCCACGCTGGAACCAGGCGGTGAGTTGAGGGGCTGCGGAGCGGGCGGCACGCTGTCCGCACCGGCTGGCTGTGGGAAAGCTGGCATTGCTCCACTGGGGATGTTCTTGCTTTTCCAGCAGTGACAACGAGCGCAGACACCCCGGAGGACATCGCGGACGACATCGATGAGCTCCTCACGTGGATCAACGAGGGTGAGTTTGGGGGCAGCACAACTGGCGGGGGGGTGTTCGGGAAAGCTGGCTTTGCCCCACTGGGGATTTTCTTCCTTTTCCAGAAGTGACGGCCAACACAGGCCTCCTGGACGACACCGCAGACATGGATGACCTGCTCACGTGGATCAACAACGGTGAGTTTGGGAGCAGCACAGCTGATGGAGGCCTGTCTGCGCTGAGTGGCCGTGGGAAAGCTGGCATTGCCCCACTGGGGATTTCTTCCCTTTTCCAGAAGAGAGACCCAGGACAACAGTCTTGCCGACGATGTGGAAATTGACCATTTGCTCACCTGCATTGATGGTGAGTTTGTGGTCTGCAGAGATGGCGGGTCCGTGTCCACACCGAGCTGGCGTGGGAAGGCTGCCATCATTGTTCTGGGGGATGTTCTGCTTTTCCAGAAGCAGCGAGTGCTCCGGACAGCTGCAAAAGTGAAGAGCTGATGCAGTGCATCACAGCCACGGAGCAACTGAGCTCAGATGTCTCCAGCAGCTTCGACTCCTGCTCTTCCAACGCAGAGCTGCCTGACTCCCCCAGGGCCAGCCGGGAGCTCAGCAACGAGACAGATGCTGAATCTGGGCTCCGCACCAACTCGCTCCGGCAGAAGACAGCATCCCCGGAGCTGCCCGTGCCGACCCCCATGGCTGCCCCAGCACCTCCGGCGCCCAGCACTGCACACCTGATGGCAGAGGTGCAGCGGAGGCAGCCCCGGGTGATTCTCACCCGCCTCGCACTGCCAGACCCACGGGCTGCCCCAGCACCACCGTCGCCCTGCATGGCACACCTGATGGCAGAGATGCAGCGGAAACAGCCCCGGGTGATTCTCACCCGCCTCGCACTGCCCCCCGGATGCATCTCCTGCCGGGTGGCGGCCAAACACCAGGGGGATGGCACTGAGACAGCCAAGCGCCCCGTGCCTCCTTTGCCGCAAACTGGACGGCTCCTGGAAGAGGCGCAGCAGGAACAGCCCCGCGTGGTTCTCACGCGCCTCGCACTGCCACCCGGATGCATCTCCTGCCGGCTGGCAGACAAGCACCACGGGGACAGCACCGAGCCACCCAGGTGAACAATGCCCGCCTGCACCACCACCAAACACAAGAGCAAAGGGCACAAGCAGCACGCTGGCAGCATCCCAGCCGCAAAGAGGAAGCTGCCGCGCTGCCAGGATGTTCCAGGCCACAAACATCGGCGCTAGGCAAAGCTGGCTGTGGCAGCACGGCGGCCAGCAGGAGCACTCAGGCTGGTTTCTTGGCACACTCCCGCTCCGGCCACTGTTGGGGTGTGATGGGCACCACTTGGTGCAGCAGGAGACGTGGCCGTAGCCGATGAATATGGCTCCCTGTAGCCCTGGGCTCCTCGCTGGCCCCCACGACACCCAGAGAGCAGCGGCAGCGTTCCAGGAGCACCAGCACCGGCCCCAGCCCTACCCTTCCAAAACTGCGCTGTCCACAAGCGGCGTCTTGGACTGGGGCAATGTGGGACTCTGAAGCTGATGGACCGCAAAAGTGTTGGACTGTCAAAGCTTTGGGCTGGGAAATGTTGCTTGGGGGGTGGGAAATGGTTGGGGGGTGGGAATGGCTGGGGGTGGGGAAGGGTTGGGGGTGGGAATTGCGAGTGGGAATGGGGGGGGGGGAGGGATGATTGCGGGTGGGAATTGCGGGTGGGAATGGCTGGGGGGAGGGAATGGATGGGGGTGGGAATTGCGGGTGGGAATTCTTGGGGTGGGAAATGGTTGGGGGTGGGCATTCTTGGGGCGGTGGGATCTTTTTGGAGTGGCAAATGAAATGGCTGTACTGTGATATTGTTGGGGTGGGAAATGACTGGGGTGAGAACTGGCTGCGGTGGGAGATGGCTGGCATCAAAAATTCTTGTACTCTGTAACTGCTGGCATTGGGGATGTGGGGAGGGGGAGGGAATTTTGTGGGGTGGCAATTCTGAGTGAGAAATTGTACTCTGCTACATTGTTACACTCCAAAATCGTTGGAAGTGGGAGGAAAGAATTACTGGGGTGGGAATTGGGGGGGCTGGGAAGTTTTTTGGAGGGGGAGGAAACTGTTGGTGGGAGGGAGCGGGGGGGTGAGAAATTGATCGGGGGGTGGGAAACTGATTAGAGGGTGGGAATTTTAGGGGGTGGGATCAGAAACTATTGTTAGGGTGGGAAATGGTTGGGAATATTGTCATTTATTTACTCTTTTGTACGTTTAACTATTAAATGGTTTGCATTCGCTTTGCTACAGCTCTGCCTGCAGTCGTTCATGCAGCACCAAAGCCCCCCCAGGCCTCCGTGCCCACCTCTGGGGATGTTGGGGTGGCCGCAGGGAGCCAAGAGCTGCAGCTCCTCCACACTGAACATCTCTAGCACAATCGCTGCTGTCATCATCTCTGTTGCCTTGTTTTGTTCCTGGGGAAGGAGATGGTCACGTACTGAGCAATGGGGGTGTTGAACTGGGGGCACTGGGCAGTACTGGTGGCACTGGGAGGTCCACTGCGGGGCACTGGGAGGCTAGTGAGGGCCGCACACAGCACTGGGGTGGCTCCAGGCAGCACTGGGGGGCACTGAGTTTGCACAAGGAGAGTCCAGACAACGCCGAGAGGCAATGGGACCTTACTGGGGAACTGCAAAGAGCACCAGGCGGCACCGGAGAGCTTTGGACGGCACTTGTGGGGTTGGAGGGGGCTCAAACAGAACCCAGGTGGCACATTTTAACTAACCTCACTAATTTCCTCTTCTCCAACATCTCACCCAAGGCATTCAACAAGCCCTTTTTTCCATCGGGGGAGACTTTCTCCTTGGGGCTGACCTTCCGCCCCCACGCCCCCTCCCCGTGCTGCCTGTCTCTCCCCTGGGCGCTATGTTCCACGCATTCCCACCCTGATGCTCTCACTCAGTGACACGTTTGTCACCCACACGCTCACCATGGGTCCTGAGGAGGGGTGGCGGGTGTCCAGTGAAAGCAACCCCAGTGACAGCTCTGGCCCCGAGCCCTAGAAGACACAGATCCTGGAAAACCACCCTCAGTGCTGCTTCATCTCATCACCTTGGCACTCCATTTGGGGGCTCTGAGGAAGCTAACTGCTTCCCCTGATGTTTCAAGCTGGTGCTACCCATGCCTGCTGATGATGCTTCACGCTCTGGCACAGCCGCCTGTAAAGCTTAAATCTGCTCTGCACCCTCGCTTAAAGTCACATCTTTTGCAACCAGTTCCAATACTCTCAGAAGTAGAAAACCAAAGGGACGTTCCAGTGGAACGGCACTAGCTCAAACACCTTCCCTCGCTGCTGCTCCCAGGACCCCCAGCACTCCTTTTGCCCCGCCTGCACAACGCTTCTTTCTCTGTCCGTGCGCTCCTGGCAACAGAAATTCCACCAACAGCCCTCAACAAAACTGCTCTCTTCCAAACACTCAGGGCATCTAACGAGCCCACGCGGCGGCTGCCAGAAGAGCAGCTTCTGGAAGAGACGGGGACACTGAAGGCAGTAAAGAAGAAAAGGGAAAAAAAAAGAGTCATTAAACAGCAACAAAACCTGAGAACATCCCCTCAGTTGGCTAGAGACTGCTCTGCAAGCACACACCTGCCTGCCACTGCTAACCAAGCAACCACCTCCCGGCCTTCGCTTCACAAGCAATCACCTGCCTGCCTGCCACTGCTTTGCAAGAACCCATCTGCCTGCCACTGCTTTGCAAGAACCCATCTGCCTGCCTTTGCTATGCAAGCAAGCACACGTCTCCCTGCCTTTGCTTCACAGCCATGCACCTGCCTGCCTTTTCGAAGCAAGCATGCATCCATCTACCTGCCGTTCCATCATACGCACCTGCCTGCCTTTGCTATGCAAGCATGCACCTGCGTGCCTTTCCTAAGCAAGCAAGCACACCCATACCTGCCTTTGCCTCACAAGCACCTGCCCGCCTTCGCTTTCGATGCGTGCACATGCTTCCCTTTGCTCTGCAAGCACACACCAGCCTTTGCTTTGCACACACCTGCCTGCCTTTGCTTCTCAAGCACCTTCCATTCCAGGGCCTACAAAGACGTCTGTTCTCTCTTCATTACCAATGCCTCTGAGCACGCTGAAAACCAGGAGGAAGAGGCCATGATAGAAAGTCAGAGAGATTCCTGGAGCACAAGGGACCGTTTCACAGGAACAAGCTTCCCGCCGTCTACGGCGTCTACAATGTTCCACTCCTGTCAGCCAAGTCAGGGATGCCCCACACACATAAGTCACTTTCATTGTTAACGCTCTCTCATTGCTAACTAACATCGTTAACTAGCAATAGGACTGGAGGGAATGGCCTCAATTTGTGCCAGAGCAGACTGAGGCTGGATAGTGCATTTCCAAAAGTGTGGCAGAGGTGCTGCGGAGGCAGCTCCGGGTGATTCTCACCCGCCTCGCACTGCCCCCCGGATGCATCTCCTGCCGGGTGGCGGCCAAACACCAGGGGGATGGCACTGAGACAGCCAAGCGCCCCGTGCCTCCTTTGCCGCAAACTGGACGGCTCCTGGAAGAGGCGCAGCAGGAACAGCCCCGCGTGGTTCTCACGCGCCTCGCACTGCCACCCGGATGCATCTCCTGCCGGCTGGCAGACAAGCACCACGGGGACAGCACCGAGCCACCCAGGTGAACAATGCCCGCCTGCACCACCACCAAACACAAGAGCAAAGGGCACAAGCAGCACGCTGGCAGCATCCCAGCCGCAAAGAGGAAGCTGCTGCGCTGCCAGGATGTTCCAGGCCACAAACATCGGCGCTAGGCAAAGCTGGCTGTGGCAGCACGGCGGCCAGCAGGAGCACTCAGGCCGGTTTCAAGACAGCATTAAAGGAGAGGACAACTTCTGTTGGTGACTGGTTTCAGCAAAATAGAAAAATTGCACTTTGTTTTAGGGAAGCAGCCTAGGCGTCGATTCAATCTTTTTAAGAAAGTGGGAAATGGAAAGCCTGTGTGGGTGAGAACCAACATTTTGAATGAAAGGATGTGTTTGATGTAGGAGAGAGGAGAAGGCACTGCAGATCTGAGTCGGCTGAAACGGGACAACGTGTATAAGTGGAATGGCAAACGTATGGGACTACGATTGAAGAGATGAAGAGATGAAGCTTGTGCTCCTCAAGTACTGCTTTGTTTCTGACAGCAGCTGATGCAAGTGGCCTTCCCTTGATGCTCAGCCATGTGGAAGGGCAGGGGAAGAAGACAAAACTTTAGAAGGCACCAACAAGAGGTACAGATACACAACAGCCACCTGGACTTGATGCACTGTCTTTCTACCTAGGTTTTCTTTTTGTTCCTTCCTGGGACACATCTCCCAACTTTCTCCTAAGCCCTAGCTGTACAAAAATGCAAGCAATCAGATGAAGAGATGGAAAAAGCAGGGGAGTTACCTTCCAAGAAAAGAGAGGAGGGTGAGCACAGGCAGCTTGAGACAGCATCTCAGGAAAGTAGTGCTTTTCCTGAGGACTGCCCTGTGTCCCAGTTCTCCTCGCAATTTGTGCATGAAGCCCTCAGAAGGAAAACCCAGCCTCCTCCTCCCAGTAAGGGCATTGACCAAGCAGCCCCCTGGGCTCTGCCTGAAAGGAAGAAAAAGAAAAAAGGAAAAGAAAAAATAAGCAAAAAAAGCATTGCAAAGCAACAGAGAAGTATGAAAGAAAGAAAAAAATATTAAATAGCAAAAGGAAAAGCAAAGAAAAACCAATTGGAAAGAACAAAGAAAAAGAAAACTCTCTGGAAAGAAGAAAATAATGCCTTCAGGCATCTACCCTCTTGCCAGAAACTTCCTACGTCCAAAGGGCTTCTGCAGTGGGACCATGTGCAGGACAGCAGGCTTAACTCCTTAGGGCGCAAGGCCAAAAAAGCTTGGAGGCTGCAGCTCCAGGCCCGCCACAGGATGTCACAGCAGCCATCACCCGGGCTCCCGCAACCTGTGTGCTGTCACAGTGCGTTTCCATGATGACGACGGGCCCCGCAGCCGCTCCCCAGCCCTGCGCCTCACAGCAGCCCTGGAAGCAGACAAACTCAGCCTCATCCCGCTCTGGATTATGCTGAAGTGCTACTATTCAGCATTACTGCTAATTGTGAAGGGTTACCCTTCGGCATTAGGTTTTAGGATCGCTATTTTGGATTACGTTTAAAGGTGAAATGTTACCAATTTCTTTTAGTGCTAAGGTTTAAGGAAAACCCTTTAGGTTAAAGGTGACTGTTTTGGGCTAGAGTTTAGGATGAAGAGGTACCATATTAGATTAGGATGAAAGGCTTCCCCTTTGTAGTAAGAGTTAACGGTTCCGATATTGGATTAGATTAAAGGATTCCCACATGGGGGTATGCTTAAGGGCTACCCTCTTTTGTTAGTATTAAGGGTTAACCTTTTTTGATTAGGGTCAAGGCTTTCCCAGTTGCATTAACAGTAAACGGTTATGTGCTCCCCATTTGGTGAAGGTTACATATTACCTGTTTGCTTTAGAGTGAAGATTTCAGGTTTATGCGTTTGAGTTAGTGATATGAGTTACACAACAGAGTAAGTGCTAGGCATAAGAGGGGACAGTTAACTTGCTCGTTACGGGTTACATTTTCCTAGCAGGCTTAAAGAAAACCCATTAAGCACGAGGGCAAAGTGTTAACAATATTAGACATGATTACACGTTAAACCTCTCCTCTTTAGGTTCGGGGTTAAAAGCTTCACATAGGGGATAGTGTTAAGACCAAAGGGCTCAACATTTGGTTAAGAGGCAAGCCGTCCTCTTGTGAAAAAGGAAAAAAAAACAAAGGGCATACTCTTAGGACAGAAAAAGTATTTCAAAGAACAGGAACAGAGGGGGAATGAAAATCAACAAAACTGAAAAGAAACCAATGCACTGCAATGCAGAAGAAGCAGGACACCAAGGCAGAAACAACAGAAAAACAACCAGGAAAACAAACAGAGCAAACCAACATCAACCCATCCAGAAGCAGCAGCAGCAACACAAAAAAGCAAAGGAAATGAATACACGGTCATGGCAAAGCAGAGATGACGACCGAGCCTGCAGGAGGCCAAAATCTTCCCATCCGTGCCTGGGAGGAGGAAGGGGTAGCTGCTGGGCATGCTGCTACCTCCACCGGAGATGAGCCTTCAGGGTCGCCAGCCCAGAAGGAGTCTGCGGCTGCCGGGTAGAACAAAGCATCTCTCTGCAGGAAGGCAAAGCACCTGCGCTCATGCCAAGGACGAGGTAAGGGTAGCTACCGGGCATGGATCTAGCCAGACAGCAGAGGAAAAACAGCCAGTCCACCACAAGGGAGGAGGCAAGGATGCCCACGAGGCGTGGACCCACCTGGGAAACCGAGAAGGAGCTGCAAATGCATCAAGCACAGCAGGAAAGCCTAGAGGGCAGGCTGGAGTTCCAGAAGCCTGGCAAGGAAAAAACACAACAAACAAGGGAGAAAGAGAGCATCAGGTAAGTGAAGGCAAGGGAAGAGGAAGGGCATGGGCATGGGAACAAAGATGGCAAAGCAAGGCAAGGCAAAGAATGAAAAGCAAAAGGAGAAACTCAAAGCAAAGCCAAGAAACACACTCCGAAAAGTAAAGGAATGCTTTCAGCAAAAAACAACGTCATGCAAAGAAAGGAGCAGGAAAGACAACTAACAAATATGAAACAAAGACAATGGAAAGCACAGCAAAAAGGCTCACAGCAGAAAAAGCAAAAAGGCTCGCTGCAGAAAAAGCAAAAGACAAAACACAACAAAGAAGGAAAACAAACCAAAGCAAAACAAGGTTGAGAAATACAAGAGGAAAGCAAATGAATTTAATATACTATCATGGCAAAGCAAAGGATCCAAACAATGGAAACAGATAAAAACGCTGACCAGTGCTTAGCAATGGAAAGAAAGAATGAAAACTGAAAAGCAATGCAAGGCCACGATACGAACAAAAAACCACAGAGCAAAACCAAAGCCAAGCAAAACCAGGAAAAATAAAAGAAAGACGAAGGACTGGGAAGCCAAGGAAAGCAAAGCTAAATCCCTTGAAACCCTCACAAACACAGGGGAATACGCTTAGGACAGAAAAAGTATTTCAAAGAACAGGAACAGAGGGGGAATGAAAATCAACAAAACTGAAAAGAAACCAATGCACTGCAATGCAGAAGAAGCAGGACACCAAGGCAGAAACAACAGAAAAACAACCAGGAAAACAAACAGAGCAAACCAACATCAACCCATCCAGAAGCAGCAGCAGCAACACAAAAAAGCAAAGGAAATGAATACACGGTCATGGCAAAGCAGAGATGACGACCGAGCCTGCAGGAGGCCAAAATCTTCCCATCCGTGCCTGGGAGGAGGAAGGGGTAGCTGCTGGGCATGCTGCTACCTCCACCGGAGATGAGCCTTCAGGGTCGCCAGCCCAGAAGGAGTCTGCGGCTGCCGGGTAGAACAAAGCATCTCTCTGCAGGAAGGCAAAGCACCTGCGCTCATGCCAAGGACGAGGTAAGGGTAGCTACCGGGCATGGATCTAGCCAGACAGCAGAGGAAAAACAGCCAGTCCACCACAAGGGAGGAGGCAAGGATGCCCACGAGGCGTGGACCCACCTGGGAAACCGAGAAGGAGCTGCAAATGCATCAAGCACAGCAGGAAAGCCTAGAGGGCAGGCTGGAGTTCCAGAAGCCTGGCAAGGAAAAAACACAACAAACAAGGGAGAAAGAGAGCATCAGGTAAGTGAAGGCAAGGGAAGAGGAAGGGCATGGGCATGGGAACAAAGATGGCAAAGCAAGGCAAGGCAAAGAATGAAAAGCAAAAGGAGAAACTCAAAGCAAAGCCAAGAAACACACTCCGAAAAGTAAAGGAATGCTTTCAGCAAAAAACAACGTCATGCAAAGAAAGGAGCAGGAAAGACAACTAACAAATATGAAACAAAGACAATGGAAAGCACAGCAAAAAGGCTCACAGCAGAAAAAGCAAAAAGGCTCGCTGCAGAAAAAGCAAAAGACAAAACACAACAAAGAAGGAAAACAAACCAAAGCAAAACAAGGTTGAGAAATACAAGAGGAAAGCAAATGAATTTAATATACTATCATGGCAAAGCAAAGGATCCAAACAATGGAAACAGATAAAAACGCTGACCAGTGCTTAGCAATGGAAAGAAAGAATGAAAACTGAAAAGCAATGCAAGGCCACGATACGAACAAAAAACCACAGAGCAAAACCAAAGCCAAGCAAAACCAGGAAAAATAAAAGAAAGACGAAGGACTGGGAAGCCAAGGAAAGCAAAGCTAAATCCCTTGAAACCCTCACAAACACAGGGGAATACGCTTAGGACAGAAAAAGTATTTCAAAGAACAGGAACAGAGGGGGAATGAAAATCAACAAAACTGAAAAGAAACCAATGCACTGCAATGCAGAAGAAGCAGGACACCAAGGCAGAAACAACAGAAAAACAACCAGGAAAACAAACAGAGCAAACCAACATCAACCCATCCAGAAGCAGCAGCAGCAACACAAAAAAGCAAAGGAAATGAATACACGGTCATGGCAAAGCAGAGATGACGACCGAGCCTGCAGGAGGCCAAAATCTTCCCATCCGTGCCTGGGAGGAGGAAGGGGTAGCTGCTGGGCATGCTGCTACCTCCACCGGAGATGAGCCTTCAGGGTCGCCAGCCCAGAAGGAGTCTGCGGCTGCCGGGTAGAACAAAGCATCTCTCTGCAGGAAGGCAAAGCACCTGCGCTCATGCCAAGGACGAGGTAAGGGTAGCTACCGGGCATGGATCTAGCCAGACAGCAGAGGAAAAACAGCCAGTCCACCACAAGGGAGGAGGCAAGGATGCCCACGAGGCGTGGACCCACCTGGGAAACCGAGAAGGAGCTGCAAATGCATCAAGCACAGCAGGAAAGCCTAGAGGGCAGGCTGGAGTTCCAGAAGCCTGGCAAGGAAAAAACACAACAAACAAGGGAGAAAGAGAGCATCAGGTAAGTGAAGGCAAGGGAAGAGGAAGGGCGTGGGCATGGGAACAAAGATGGCAAAGCAAGGCAAGGCAAAGAATGAAAAGCAAAAGGAGAAACTCAAAGCAAAGCCAAGAAACACACTCCGAAAAGTAAAGGAATGCTTTCAGCAAAAAACAACGTCATGCAAAGAAAGGAGCAGGAAAGACAACTAACAAATATGAAACAAAGACAATGGAAAGCACAGCAAAAAGGCTCACAGCAGAAAAAGCAAAAAGGCTCGCTGCAGAAAAAGCAAAAGACAAAACACAACAAAGAAGGAAAACAAACCAAAGCAAAACAAGGTTGAGAAATACAAGAGGAAAGCAAATGAATTTAATATACTATCATGGCAAAGCAAAGGATCCAAACAATGGAAACAGATAAAAACGCTGACCAGTGCTTAGCAATGGAAAGAAAGAATGAAAACTGAAAAGCAATGCAAGGCCACGATACGAACAAAAAACCACAGAGCAAAACCAAAGCCAAGCAAAACCAGGAAAAATAAAAGAAAGACGAAGGACTGGGAAGCCAAGGAAAGCAAAGCTAAATCCCTTGAAACCCTCACAAACACAGGGGAATACGCTTAGGACAGAAAAAGTATTTCAAAGAACAGGAACAGAGGGGGAATGAAAATCAACAAAACTGAAAAGAAACCAATGCACTGCAATGCAGAAGAAGCAGGACACCAAGGCAGAAACAACAGAAAAACAACCAGGAAAACAAACAGAGCAAACCAACATCAACCCATCCAGAAGCAGCAGCAGCAACACAAAAAAGCAAAGGAAATGAATACACGGTCATGGCAAAGCAGAGATGACGACCGAGCCTGCAGGAGGCCAAAATCTTCCCATCCGTGCCTGGGAGGAGGAAGGGGTAGCTGCTGGGCATGCTGCTACCTCCACCGGAGATGAGCCTTCAGGGTCGCCAGCCCAGAAGGAGTCTGCGGCTGCCGGGTAGAACAAAGCATCTCTCTGCAGGAAGGCAAAGCACCTGCGCTCATGCCAAGGACGAGGTAAGGGTAGCTACCGGGCATGGATCTAGCCAGACAGCAGAGGAAAAACAGCCAGTCCACCACAAGGGAGGAGGCAAGGATGCCCACGAGGCGTGGACCCACCTGGGAAACCGAGAAGGAGCTGCAAATGCATCAAGCACAGCAGGAAAGCCTAGAGGGCAGGCTGGAGTTCCAGAAGCCTGGCAAGGAAAAAACACAACAAACAAGGGAGAAAGAGAGCATCAGGTAAGTGAAGGCAAGGGAAGAGGAAGGGCGTGGGCATGGGAACAAAGATGGCAAAGCAAGGCAAGGCAAAGAATGAAAAGCAAAAGGAGAAACTCAAAGCAAAGCCAAGAAACACACTCTGAAAAGTAAAGGAATGCTTTCAGCAAAAAACAACGTCATGCAAAGAAAGGAGCAGGAAAGACAACTAACAAATATGAAACAAAGACAATGGAAAGCACAGCAAAAAGGCTCACAGCAGAAAAAGCAAAAAGGCTCGCTGCAGAAAAAGCAAAAGACAAAACACAACAAAGAAGGAAAACAAACCAAAGCAAAACAAGGTTGAGAAATACAAGAGGAAAGCAAATGAATTTAATATACTATCATGGCAAAGCAAAGGATCCAAACAATGGAAACAGATAAAAACGCTGACCAGTGCTTAGCAATGGAAAGAAAGAATGAAAACTGAAAAGCAATGCAAGGCCACGATACGAACAAAAAACCACAGAGCAAAACCAAAGCCAAGCAAAACCAGGAAAAATAAAAGAAAGACGAAGGACTGGGAAGCCAAGGAAAGCAAAGCTAAATCCCTTGAAACCCTCACAAACACAGGGGAATACGCTTAGGACAGAAAAAGTATTTCAAAGAACAGGAACAGAGGGGGAATGAAAATCAACAAAACTGAAAAGAAACCAATGCACTGCAATGCAGAAGAAGCAGGACACCAAGGCAGAAACAACAGAAAAACAACCAGGAAAACAAACAGAGCAAACCAACATCAACTCATCCAGAAGCAGCAGCAGCAACACAAAAAAGCAAAGGAAATGAATACACGGTCATGGCAAAGCAGAGATGACGACCGAGCCTGCAGGAGGCCAAAATCTTCCCATCCGTACCTGGGAGGAGGAAGGGGTAGCTGCTGGGCATGCTGCTACCTCCACCGGAGATGAGCCTTCAGGGTCGCCAGCCCAGAAGGAGTCTGCGGCTGCCGGGTAGAACAAAGCATCTCTCTGCAGGAAGGCAAAGCACCTGCGCTCATGCCAAGGACGAGGTAAGGGTAGCTACCGGGCATGGATCTAGCCAGACAGCAGAGGAAAAACAGCCAGTCCACCACAAGGGAGGAGGCAAGGATGCCCACGAGGCGTGGACCCACCTGGGAAACCGAGAAGGAGCTGCAAATGCATCAAGCACAGCAGGAAAGCCTAGAGGGCAGGCTGGAGTTCCAGAAGCCTGGCAAGGAAAAAACACAACAAACAAGGGAGAAAGAGAGCATCAGGTAAGTGAAGGCAAGGGAAGAGGAAGGGCGTGGGCATGGGAACAAAGATGGCAAAGCAAGGCAAGGCAAAGAATGAAAAGCAAAAGGAGAAACTCAAAGCAAAGCCAAGAAACACACTCTGAAAAGTAAAGGAATGCTTTCAGCAAAAAACAACGTCATGCAAAGAAAGGAGCAGGAAAGACAACTAACAAATATGAAACAAAGACAATGGAAAGCACAGCAAAAAGGCTCACAGCAGAAAAAGCAAAAAGGCTCGCTGCAGAAAAAGCAAAAGACAAAACACAACAAAGAAGGAAAACAAACCAAAGCAAAACAAGGTTGAGAAATACAAGAGGAAAGCAAATGAATTTAATATACTATCATGGCAAAGCAAAGGATCCAAACAATGGAAACAGATAAAAACGCTGACCAGTGCTTAGCAATGGAAAGAAAGAATGAAAACTGAAAAGCAATGCAAGGCCACGATACGAACAAAAAACCACAGAGCAAAACCAAAGCCAAGCAAAACCAGGAAAAATAAAAGAAAGACGAAGGACTGGGAAGCCAAGGAAAGCAAAGCTAAATCCCTTGAAACCCTCACAAACACAGGGGAATACGCTTAGGACAGAAAAAGTATTTCAAAGAACAGGAACAGAGGGGGAATGAAAATCAACAAAACTGAAAAGAAACCAATGCACTGCAATGCAGAAGAAGCAGGACACCAAGGCAGAAACAACAGAAAAACAACCAGGAAAACAAACAGAGCAAACCAACATCAACCCATCCAGAAGCAGCAGCAGCAACACAAAACAGCAAAGGAAATGAATACACGGTCATGGCAAAGCAGAGATGACGACCGAGCCTGCAGGAGGCCAAAATCTTCCCATCCGTGCCTGGGAGGAGGAAGGGGTAGCTGCTGGGCATGCTGCTACCTCCACCGGAGATGAGCCTTCAGGGTCGCCAGCCCAGAAGGAGTCTGCGGCAGCCGGGTAGAACAAAGCATCTCTCTGCAGGAAGGCAAAGCACCTGCGCTCATGCCAAGGACGAGGTAAGGGTAGCTACCGGGCATGGATCTAGCCAGACAGCAGAGGAAAAACAGCCAGTCCACCACAAGGGAGGAGGCAAGGATGCCCACGAGGCGTGGACCCACCTGGGAAACCGAGAAGGAGCTGCAAATGCATCAAGCACAGCAGGAAAGCCTAGAGGGCAGGCTGGAGTTCCAGAAGCCTGGCAAGGAAAAAACACAACAAACAAGGGAGAAAGAGAGCATCAGGTAAGTGAAGGCAAGGGAAGAGGAAGGGCGTGGGCATGGGAACAAAGATGGCAAAGCAAGGCAAGGCAAAGAATGAAAAGCAAAAGGAGAAACTCAAAGCAAAGCCAAGAAACACACTCCGAAAAGTAAAGGAATGCTTTCAGCAAAAAACAACGTCATGCAAAGAAAGGAGCAGGAAAGACAACTAACAAATATGAAACAAAGACAATGGAAAGCACAGCAAAAAGGCTCACAGCAGAAAAAGCAAAAAGGCTCGCTGCAGAAAAAGCAAAAGACAAAACACAACAAAGAAGGAAAACAAACCAAAGCAAAACAAGGTTGAGAAATACAAGAGGAAAGCAAATGAATTTAATATACTATCATGGCAAAGCAAAGGATCCAAACAATGGAAACAGATAAAAACGCTGACCAGTGCTTAGCAATGGAAAGAAAGAATGAAAACTGAAAAGCAATGCAAGGCCACGATACGAACAAAAAACCACAGAGCAAAACCAAAGCCAAGCAAAACCAGGAAAAATAAAAGAAAGACGAAGGACTGGGAAGCCAAGGAAAGCAAAGCTAAATCCCTTGAAACCCTCACAAACACAGGGGAATACGCTTAGGACAGAAAAAGTATTTCAAAGAACAGGAACAGAGGGGGAATGAAAATCAACAAAACTGAAAAGAAACCAATGCACTGCAATGCAGAAGAAGCAGGACACCAAGGCAGAAACAACAGAAAAACAACCAGGAAAACAAACAGAGCAAACCAACATCAACCCATCCAGAAGCAGCAGCAGCAACACAAAAAAGCAAAGGAAATGAATACACGGTCATGGCAAAGCAGAGATGACGACCGAGCCTGCAGGAGGCCAAAATCTTCCCATCCGTGCCTGGGAGGAGGAAGGGGTAGCTGCTGGGCATGCTGCTACCTCCACCGGAGATGAGCCTTCAGGGTCGCCAGCCCAGAAGGAGTCTGCGGCTGCCGGGTAGAACAAAGCATCTCTCTGCAGGAAGGCAAAGCACCTGCGCTCATGCCAAGGACGAGGTAAGGGTAGCTACCGGGCATGGATCTAGCCAGACAGCAGAGGAAAAACAGCCAGTCCACCACAAGGGAGGAGGCAAGGATGCCCACGAGGCGTGGACCCACCTGGGAAACCGAGAAGGAGCTGCAAATGCATCAAGCACAGCAGGAAAGCCTAGAGGGCAGGCTGGAGTTCCAGAAGCCTGGCAAGGAAAAAACACAACAAACAAGGGAGAAAGAGAGCATCAGGTAAGTGAAGGCAAGGGAAGAGGAAGGGCATGGGCATGGGAACAAAGATGGCAAAGCAAGGCAAGGCAAAGAATGAAAAGCAAAAGGAGAAACTCAAAGCAAAGCCAAGAAACACACTCCGAAAAGTAAAGGAATGCTTTCAGCAAAAAACAACGTCATGCAAAGAAAGGAGCAGGAAAGACAACTAACAAATATGAAACAAAGACAATGGAAAGCACAGCAAAAAGGCTCACAGCAGAAAAAGCAAAAAGGCTCGCTGCAGAAAAAGCAAAAGACAAAACACAACAAAGAAGGAAAACAAACCAAAGCAAAACAAGGTTGAGAAATACAAGAGGAAAGCAAATGAATTTAATATACTATCATGGCAAAGCAAAGGATCCAAACAATGGAAACAGATAAAAACGCTGACCAGTGCTTAGCAATGGAAAGAAAGAATGAAAACTGAAAAGCAATGCAAGGCCACGATACGAACAAAAAACCACAGAGCAAAACCAAAGCCAAGCAAAACCAGGAAAAATAAAAGAAAGACGAAGGACTGGGAAGCCAAGGAAAGCAAAGCTAAATCCCTTGAAACCCTCACAAACACAGGGGAATACGCTTAGGACAGAAAAAGTATTTCAAAGAACAGGAACAGAGGGGGAATGAAAATCAACAAAACTGAAAAGAAACCAATGCACTGCAATGCAGAAGAAGCAGGACACCAAGGCAGAAACAACAGAAAAACAACCAGGAAAACAAACAGAGCAAACCAACATCAACCCATCCAGAAGCAGCAGCAGCAACACAAAAAAGCAAAGGAAATGAATACACGGTCATGGCAAAGCAGAGATGACGACCGAGCCTGCAGGAGGCCAAAATCTTCCCATCCGTGCCTGGGAGGAGGAAGGGGTAGCTGCTGGGCATGCTGCTACCTCCACCGGAGATGAGCCTTCAGGGTCGCCAGCCCAGAAGGAGTCTGCGGCTGCCGGGTAGAACAAAGCATCTCTCTGCAGGAAGGCAAAGCACCTGCGCTCATGCCAAGGACGAGGTAAGGGTAGCTACCGGGCATGGATCTAGCCAGACAGCAGAGGAAAAACAGCCAGTCCACCACAAGGGAGGAGGCAAGGATGCCCACGAGGCGTGGACCCACCTGGGAAACCGAGAAGGAGCTGCAAATGCATCAAGCACAGCAGGAAAGCCTAGAGGGCAGGCTGGAGTTCCAGAAGCCTGGCAAGGAAAAAACACAACAAACAAGGGAGAAAGAGAGCATCAGGTAAGTGAAGGCAAGGGAAGAGGAAGGGCGTGGGCATGGGAACAAAGATGGCAAAGCAAGGCAAGGCAAAGAATGAAAAGCAAAAGGAGAAACTCAAAGCAAAGCCAAGAAACACACTCCGAAAAGTAAAGGAATGCTTTCAGCAAAAAACAACGTCATGCAAAGAAAGGAGCAGGAAAGACAACTAACAAATATGAAACAAAGACAATGGAAAGCACAGCAAAAAGGCTCACAGCAGAAAAAGCAAAAAGGCTCGCTGCAGAAAAAGCAAAAGACAAAACACAACAAAGAAGGAAAACAAACCAAAGCAAAACAAGGTTGAGAAATACAAGAGGAAAGCAAATGAATTTAATATACTATCATGGCAAAGCAAAGGATCCAAACAATGGAAACAGATAAAAACGCTGACCAGTGCTTAGCAATGGAAAGAAAGAATGAAAACTGAAAAGCAATGCAAGGCCACGATACGAACAAAAAACCACAGAGCAAAACCAAAGCCAAGCAAAACCAGGAAAAATAAAAGAAAGACGAAGGACTGGGAAGCCAAGGAAAGCAAAGCTAAATCCCTTGAAACCCTCACAAACACAGGGGAATACGCTTAGGACAGAAAAAGTATTTCAAAGAACAGGAACAGAGGGGGAATGAAAATCAACAAAACTGAAAAGAAACCAATGCACTGCAATGCAGAAGAAGCAGGACACCAAGGCAGAAACAACAGAAAAACAACCAGGAAAACAAACAGAGCAAACCAACATCAACCCATCCAGAAGCAGCAGCAGCAACACAAAAAAGCAAAGGAAATGAATACACGGTCATGGCAAAGCAGAGATGACGACCGAGCCTGCAGGAGGCCAAAATCTTCCCATCCGTGCCTGGGAGGAGGAAGGGGTAGCTGCTGGGCATGCTGCTACCTCCACCGGAGATGAGCCTTCAGGGTCGCCAGCCCAGAAGGAGTCTGCGGCTGCCGGGTAGAACAAAGCATCTCTCTGCAGGAAGGCAAAGCACCTGCGCTCATGCCAAGGACGAGGTAAGGGTAGCTACCGGGCATGGATCTAGCCAGACAGCAGAGGAAAAACAGCCAGTCCACCACAAGGGAGGAGGCAAGGATGCCCACGAGGCGTGGACCCACCTGGGAAACCGAGAAGGAGCTGCAAATGCATCAAGCACAGCAGGAAAGCCTAGAGGGCAGGCTGGAGTTCCAGAAGCCTGGCAAGGAAAAAACACAACAAACAAGGGAGAAAGAGAGCATCAGGTAAGTGAAGGCAAGGGAAGAGGAAGGGCGTGGGCATGGGAACAAAGATGGCAAAGCAAGGCAAGGCAAAGAATGAAAAGCAAAAGGAGAAACTCAAAGCAAAGCCAAGAAACACACTCCGAAAAGTAAAGGAATGCTTTCAGCAAAAAACAACGTCATGCAAAGAAAGGAGCAGGAAAGACAACTAACAAATATGAAACAAAGACAATGGAAAGCACAGCAAAAAGGCTCACAGCAGAAAAAGCAAAAAGGCTCGCTGCAGAAAAAGCAAAAGACAAAACACAACAAAGAAGGAAAACAAACCAAAGCAAAACAAGGTTGAGAAATACAAGAGGAAAGCAAATGAATTTAATATACTATCATGGCAAAGCAAAGGATCCAAACAATGGAAACAGATAAAAACGCTGACCAGTGCTTAGCAATGGAAAGAAAGAATGAAAACTGAAAAGCAATGCAAGGCCACGATACGAACAAAAAACCACAGAGCAAAACCAAAGCCAAGCAAAACCAGGAAAAATAAAAGAAAGACGAAGGACTGGGAAGCCAAGGAAAGCAAAGCTAAATCCCTTGAAACCCTCACAAACACAGGGGAATACGCTTAGGACAGAAAAAGTATTTCAAAGAACAGGAACAGAGGGGGAATGAAAATCAACAAAACTGAAAAGAAACCAATGCACTGCAATGCAGAAGAAGCAGGACACCAAGGCAGAAACAACAGAAAAACAACCAGGAAAACAAACAGAGCAAACCAACATCAACCCATCCAGAAGCAGCAGCAGCAACACAAAAAAGCAAAGGAAATGAATACACGGTCATGGCAAAGCAGAGATGACGACCGAGCCTGCAGGAGGCCAAAATCTTCCCATCCGTGCCTGGGAGGAGGAAGGGGTAGCTGCTGGGCATGCTGCTACCTCCACCGGAGATGAGCCTTCAGGGTCGCCAGCCCAGAAGGAGTCTGCGGCTGCCGGGTAGAACAAAGCATCTCTCTGCAGGAAGGCAAAGCACCTGCGCTCATGCCAAGGACGAGGTAAGGGTAGCTACCGGGCATGGATCTAGCCAGACAGCAGAGGAAAAACAGCCAGTCCACCACAAGGGAGGAGGCAAGGATGCCCACGAGGCGTGGACCCACCTGGGAAACCGAGAAGGAGCTGCAAATGCATCAAGCACAGCAGGAAAGCCTAGAGGGCAGGCTGGAGTTCCAGAAGCCTGGCAAGGAAAAAACACAACAAACAAGGGAGAAAGAGAGCATCAGGTAAGTGAAGGCAAGGGAAGAGGAAGGGCGTGGGCATGGGAACAAAGATGGCAAAGCAAGGCAAGGCAAAGAATGAAAAGCAAAAGGAGAAACTCAAAGCAAAGCCAAGAAACACACTCTGAAAAGTAAAGGAATGCTTTCAGCAAAAAACAACGTCATGCAAAGAAAGGAGCAGGAAAGACAACTAACAAATATGAAACAAAGACAATGGAAAGCACAGCAAAAAGGCTCACAGCAGAAAAAGCAAAAAGGCTCGCTGCAGAAAAAGCAAAAGACAAAACACAACAAAGAAGGAAAACAAACCAAAGCAAAACAAGGTTGAGAAATACAAGAGGAAAGCAAATGAATTTAATATACTATCATGGCAAAGCAAAGGATCCAAACAATGGAAACAGATAAAAACGCTGACCAGTGCTTAGCAATGGAAAGAAAGAATGAAAACTGAAAAGCAATGCAAGGCCACGATACGAACAAAAAACCACAGAGCAAAACCAAAGCCAAGCAAAACCAGGAAAAATAAAAGAAAGACGAAGGACTGGGAAGCCAAGGAAAGCAAAGCTAAATCCCTTGAAACCCTCACAAACACAGGGGAATACGCTTAGGACAGAAAAAGTATTTCAAAGAACAGGAACAGAGGGGGAATGAAAATCAACAAAACTGAAAAGAAACCAATGCACTGCAATGCAGAAGAAGCAGGACACCAAGGCAGAAACAACAGAAAAACAACCAGGAAAACAAACAGAGCAAACCAACATCAACTCATCCAGAAGCAGCAGCAGCAACACAAAAAAGCAAAGGAAATGAATACACGGTCATGGCAAAGCAGAGATGACGACCGAGCCTGCAGGAGGCCAAAATCTTCCCATCCGTGCCTGGGAGGAGGAAGGGGTAGCTGCTGGGCATGCTGCTACCTCCACCGGAGATGAGCCTTCAGGGTCGCCAGCCCAGAAGGAGTCTGCGGCTGCCGGGTAGAACAAAGCATCTCTCTGCAGGAAGGCAAAGCACCTGCGCTCATGCCAAGGACGAGGTAAGGGTAGCTACCGGGCATGGATCTAGCCAGACAGCAGAGGAAAAACAGCCAGTCCACCACAAGGGAGGAGGCAAGGATGCCCACGAGGCGTGGACCCACCTGGGAAACCGAGAAGGAGCTGCAAATGCATCAAGCACAGCAGGAAAGCCTAGAGGGCAGGCTGGAGTTCCAGAAGCCTGGCAAGGAAAAAACACAACAAACAAGGGAGAAAGAGAGCATCAGGTAAGTGAAGGCAAGGGAAGAGGAAGGGCGTGGGCATGGGAACAAAGATGGCAAAGCAAGGCAAGGCAAAGAATGAAAAGCAAAAGGAGAAACTCAAAGCAAAGCCAAGAAACACACTCCGAAAAGTAAAGGAATGCTTTCAGCAAAAAACAACGTCATGCAAAGAAAGGAGCAGGAAAGACAACTAACAAATATGAAACAAAGACAATGGAAAGCACAGCAAAAAGGCTCACAGCAGAAAAAGCAAAAAGGCTCGCTGCAGAAAAAGCAAAAGACAAAACACAACAAAGAAGGAAAACAAACCAAAGCAAAACAAGGTTGAGAAATACAAGAGGAAAGCAAATGAATTTAATATACTATCATGGCAAAGCAAAGGATCCAAACAATGGAAACAGATAAAAACGCTGACCAGTGCTTAGCAATGGAAAGAAAGAATGAAAACTGAAAAGCAATGCAAGGCCACGATACGAACAAAAAACCACAGAGCAAAACCAAAGCCAAGCAAAACCAGGAAAAATAAAAGAAAGACGAAGGACTGGGAAGCCAAGGAAAGCAAAGCTAAATCCCTTGAAACCCTCACAAACACAGGGGAATACGCTTAGGACAGAAAAAGTATTTCAAAGAACAGGAACAGAGGGGGAATGAAAATCAACAAAACTGAAAAGAAACCAATGCACTGCAATGCAGAAGAAGCAGGACACCAAGGCAGAAACAACAGAAAAACAACCAGGAAAACAAACAGAGCAAACCAACATCAACCCATCCAGAAGCAGCAGCAGCAACACAAAAAAGCAAAGGAAATGAATACACGGTCATGGCAAAGCAGAGATGACGACCGAGCCTGCAGGAGGCCAAAATCTTCCCATCCGTGCCTGGGAGGAGGAAGGGGTAGCTGCTGGGCATGCTGCTACCTCCACCGGAGATGAGCCTTCAGGGTCGCCAGCCCAGAAGGAGTCTGCGGCAGCCGGGTAGAACAAAGCATCTCTCTGCAGGAAGGCAAAGCACCTGCGCTCATGCCAAGGACGAGGTAAGGGTAGCTACCGGGCATGGATCTAGCCAGACAGCAGAGGAAAAACAGCCAGTCCACCACAAGGGAGGAGGCAAGGATGCCCACAAGGCGTGGACCCACCTGGGAAACCGAGAAGGAGCTGCAAATGCATCAAGCACAGCAGGAAAGCCTAGAGGGCAGGCTGGAGTTCCAGAAGCCTGGCAAGGAAAAAACACAACAAACAAGGGAGAAAGAGAGCATCAGGTAAGTGAAGGCAAGGGAAGAGGAAGGGCGTGGGCATGGGAACAAAGATGGCAAAGCAAGGCAAGGCAAAGAATGAAAAGCAAAAGGAGAAACTCAAAGCAAAGCCAAGAAACACACTCCGAAAAGTAAAGGAATGCTTTCAGCAAAAAACAACGTCATGCAAAGAAAGGAGCAGGAAAGACAACTAACAAATATGAAACAAAGACAATGGAAAGCACAGCAAAAAGGCTCACAGCAGAAAAAGCAAAAAGGCTCGCTGCAGAAAAAGCAAAAGACAAAACACAACAAAGAAGGAAAACAAACCAAAGCAAAACAAGGTTGAGAAATACAAGAGGAAAGCAAATGAATTTAATATACTATCATGGCAAAGCAAAGGATCCAAACAATGGAAACAGATAAAAACGCTGACCAGTGCTTAGCAATGGAAAGAAAGAATGAAAACTGAAAAGCAATGCAAGGCCACGATACGAACAAAAAACCACAGAGCAAAACCAAAGCCAAGCAAAACCAGGAAAAATAAAAGAAAGACGAAGGACTGGGAAGCCAAGGAAAGCAAAGCTAAATCCCTTGAAACCCTCACAAACACAGGGGAATACGCTTAGGACAGAAAAAGTATTTCAAAGAACAGGAACAGAGGGGGAATGAAAATCAACAAAACTGAAAAGAAACCAATGCACTGCAATGCAGAAGAAGCAGGACACCAAGGCAGAAACAACAGAAAAACAACCAGGAAAACAAACAGAGCAAACCAACATCAACCCATCCAGAAGCAGCAGCAGCAACACAAAAAAGCAAAGGAAATGAATACACGGTCATGGCAAAGCAGAGATGACGACCGAGCCTGCAGGAGGCCAAAATCTTCCCATCCGTGCCTGGGAGGAGGAAGGGGTAGCTGCTGGGCATGCTGCTACCTCCACCGGAGATGAGCCTTCAGGGTCGCCAGCCCAGAAGGAGTCTGCGGCTGCCGGGTAGAACAAAGCATCTCTCTGCAGGAAGGCAAAGCACCTGCGCTCATGCCAAGGACGAGGTAAGGGTAGCTACCGGGCATGGATCTAGCCAGACAGCAGAGGAAAAACAGCCAGTCCACCACAAGGGAGGAGGCAAGGATGCCCACGAGGCGTGGACCCACCTGGGAAACCGAGAAGGAGCTGCAAATGCATCAAGCACAGCAGGAAAGCCTAGAGGGCAGGCTGGAGTTCCAGAAGCCTGGCAAGGAAAAAACACAACAAACAAGGGAGAAAGAGAGCATCAGGTAAGTGAAGGCAAGGGAAGAGGAAGGGCGTGGGCATGGGAACAAAGATGGCAAAGCAAGGCAAGGCAAAGAATGAAAAGCAAAAGGAGAAACTCAAAGCAAAGCCAAGAAACACACTCTGAAAAGTAAAGGAATGCTTTCAGCAAAAAACAACGTCATGCAAAGAAAGGAGCAGGAAAGACAACTAACAAATATGAAACAAAGACAATGGAAAGCACAGCAAAAAGGCTCACAGCAGAAAAAGCAAAAAGGCTCGCTGCAGAAAAAGCAAAAGACAAAACACAACAAAGAAGGAAAACAAACCAAAGCAAAACAAGGTTGAGAAATACAAGAGGAAAGCAAATGAATTTAATATACTATCATGGCAAAGCAAAGGATCCAAACAATGGAAACAGATAAAAACGCTGACCAGTGCTTAGCAATGGAAAGAAAGAATGAAAACTGAAAAGCAATGCAAGGCCACGATACGAACAAAAAACCACAGAGCAAAACCAAAGCCAAGCAAAACCAGGAAAAATAAAAGAAAGACGAAGGACTGGGAAGCCAAGGAAAGCAAAGCTAAATCCCTTGAAACCCTCACAAACACAGGGGAATACGCTTAGGACAGAAAAAGTATTTCAAAGAACAGGAACAGAGGGGGAATGAAAATCAACAAAACTGAAAAGAAACCAATGCACTGCAATGCAGAAGAAGCAGGACACCAAGGCAGAAACAACAGAAAAACAACCAGGAAAACAAACAGAGCAAACCAACATCAACTCATCCAGAAGCAGCAGCAGCAACACAAAAAAGCAAAGGAAATGAATACACGGTCATGGCAAAGCAGAGATGACGACCGAGCCTGCAGGAGGCCAAAATCTTCCCATCCGTGCCTGGGAGGAGGAAGGGGTAGCTGCTGGGCATGCTGCTACCTCCACCGGAGATGAGCCTTCAGGGTCGCCAGCCCAGAAGGAGTCTGCGGCTGCCGGGTAGAACAAAGCATCTCTCTGCAGGAAGGCAAAGCACCTGCGCTCATGCCAAGGACGAGGTAAGGGTAGCTACCGGGCATGGATCTAGCCAGACAGCAGAGGAAAAACAGCCAGTCCACCACAAGGGAGGAGGCAAGGATGCCCACGAGGCGTGGACCCACCTGGGAAACCGAGAAGGAGCTGCAAATGCATCAAGCACAGCAGGAAAGCCTAGAGGGCAGGCTGGAGTTCCAGAAGCCTGGCAAGGAAAAAACACAACAAACAAGGGAGAAAGAGAGCATCAGGTAAGTGAAGGCAAGGGAAGAGGAAGGGCGTGGGCATGGGAACAAAGATGGCAAAGCAAGGCAAGGCAAAGAATGAAAAGCAAAAGGAGAAACTCAAAGCAAAGCCAAGAAACACACTCCGAAAAGTAAAGGAATGCTTTCAGCAAAAAACAACGTCATGCAAAGAAAGGAGCAGGAAAGACAACTAACAAATATGAAACAAAGACAATGGAAAGCACAGCAAAAAGGCTCACAGCAGAAAAAGCAAAAAGGCTCGCTGCAGAAAAAGCAAAAGACAAAACACAACAAAGAAGGAAAACAAACCAAAGCAAAACAAGGTTGAGAAATACAAGAGGAAAGCAAATGAATTTAATATACTATCATGGCAAAGCAAAGGATCCAAACAATGGAAACAGATAAAAACGCTGACCAGTGCTTAGCAATGGAAAGAAAGAATGAAAACTGAAAAGCAATGCAAGGCCACGATACGAACAAAAAACCACAGAGCAAAACCAAAGCCAAGCAAAACCAGGAAAAATAAAAGAAAGACGAAGGACTGGGAAGCCAAGGAAAGCAAAGCTAAATCCCTTGAAACCCTCACAAACACAGGGGAATACGCTTAGGACAGAAAAAGTATTTCAAAGAACAGGAACAGAGGGGGAATGAAAATCAACAAAACTGAAAAGAAACCAATGCACTGCAATGCAGAAGAAGCAGGACACCAAGGCAGAAACAACAGAAAAACAACCAGGAAAACAAACAGAGCAAACCAACATCAACCCATCCAGAAGCAGCAGCAGCAACACAAAAAAGCAAAGGAAATGAATACACGGTCATGGCAAAGCAGAGATGACGACCGAGCCTGCAGGAGGCCAAAATCTTCCCATCCGTGCCTGGGAGGAGGAAGGGGTAGCTGCTGGGCATGCTGCTACCTCCACCGGAGATGAGCCTTCAGGGTCGCCAGCCCAGAAGGAGTCTGCGGCAGCCGGGTAGAACAAAGCATCTCTCTGCAGGAAGGCAAAGCACCTGCGCTCATGCCAAGGACGAGGTAAGGGTAGCTACCGGGCATGGATCTAGCCAGACAGCAGAGGAAAAACAGCCAGTCCACCACAAGGGAGGAGGCAAGGATGCCCACGAGGCGTGGACCCACCTGGGAAACCGAGAAGGAGCTGCAAATGCATCAAGCACAGCAGGAAAGCCTAGAGGGCAGGCTGGAGTTCCAGAAGCCTGGCAAGGAAAAAACACAACAAACAAGGGAGAAAGAGAGCATCAGGTAAGTGAAGGCAAGGGAAGAGGAAGGGCGTGGGCATGGGAACAAAGATGGCAAAGCAAGGCAAGGCAAAGAATGAAAAGCAAAAGGAGAAACTCAAAGCAAAGCCAAGAAACACACTCCGAAAAGTAAAGGAATGCTTTCAGCAAAAAACAACGTCATGCAAAGAAAGGAGCAGGAAAGACAACTAACAAATATGAAACAAAGACAATGGAAAGCACAGCAAAAAGGCTCACAGCAGAAAAAGCAAAAAGGCTCGCTGCAGAAAAAGCAAAAGACAAAACACAACAAAGAAGGAAAACAAACCAAAGCAAAACAAGGTTGAGAAATACAAGAGGAAAGCAAATGAATTTAATATACTATCATGGCAAAGCAAAGGATCCAAACAATGGAAACAGATAAAAACGCTGACCAGTGCTTAGCAATGGAAAGAAAGAATGAAAACTGAAAAGCAATGCAAGGCCACGATACGAACAAAAAACCACAGAGCAAAACCAAAGCCAAGCAAAACCAGGAAAAATAAAAGAAAGACGAAGGACTGGGAAGCCAAGGAAAGCAAAGCTAAATCCCTTGAAACCCTCACAAACACAGGGGAATACGCTTAGGACAGAAAAAGTATTTCAAAGAACAGGAACAGAGGGGGAATGAAAATCAACAAAACTGAAAAGAAACCAATGCACTGCAATGCAGAAGAAGCAGGACACCAAGGCAGAAACAACAGAAAAACAACCAGGAAAACAAACAGAGCAAACCAACATCAACCCATCCAGAAGCAGCAGCAGCAACACAAAAAAGCAAAGGAAATGAATACACGGTCATGGCAAAGCAGAGATGACGACCGAGCCTGCAGGAGGCCAAAATCTTCCCATCCGTGCCTGGGAGGAGGAAGGGGTAGCTGCTGGGCATGCTGCTACCTCCACCGGAGATGAGCCTTCAGGGTCGCCAGCCCAGAAGGAGTCTGCGGCTGCCGGGTAGAACAAAGCATCTCTCTGCAGGAAGGCAAAGCACCTGCGCTCATGCCAAGGACGAGGTAAGGGTAGCTACCGGGCATGGATCTAGCCAGACAGCAGAGGAAAAACAGCCAGTCCACCACAAGGGAGGAGGCAAGGATGCCCACGAGGCGTGGACCCACCTGGGAAACCGAGAAGGAGCTGCAAATGCATCAAGCACAGCAGGAAAGCCTAGAGGGCAGGCTGGAGTTCCAGAAGCCTGGCAAGGAAAAAACACAACAAACAAGGGAGAAAGAGAGCATCAGGTAAGTGAAGGCAAGGGAAGAGGAAGGGCGTGGGCATGGGAACAAAGATGGCAAAGCAAGGCAAGGCAAAGAATGAAAAGCAAAAGGAGAAACTCAAAGCAAAGCCAAGAAACACACTCCGAAAAGTAAAGGAATGCTTTCAGCAAAAAACAACGTCATGCAAAGAAAGGAGCAGGAAAGACAACTAACAAATATGAAGCAAAGACAATGGAAAGCACAGCAAAAAGGCTCACAGCAGAAAAAGCAAAAAGGCTCGCTGCAGAAAAAGCAAAAGACAAAACACAACAAAGAAGGAAAACAAACCAAAGCAAAACAAGGTTGAGAAATACAAGAGGAAAGCAAATGAATTTAATATACTATCATGGCAAAGCAAAGGATCCAAACAATGGAAACAGATAAAAACGCTGACCAGTGCTTAGCAATGGAAAGAAAGAATGAAAACTGAAAAGCAATGCAAGGCCACGATACGAACAAAAAACCACAGAGCAAAACCAAAGCCAAGCAAAACCAGGAAAAATAAAAGAAAGACGAAGGACTGGGAAGCCAAGGAAAGCAAAGCTAAATCCCTTGAAACCCTCACAAACACAGGGGAATACGCTTAGGACAGAAAAAGTATTTCAAAGAACAGGAACAGAGGGGGAATGAAAATCAACAAAACTGAAAAGAAACCAATGCACTGCAATGCAGAAGAAGCAGGACACCAAGGCAGAAACAACAGAAAAACAACCAGGAAAACAAACAGAGCAAACCAACATCAACCCATCCAGAAGCAGCAGCAGCAACACAAAAAAGCAAAGGAAATGAATACACGGTCATGGCAAAGCAGAGATGACGACCGAGCCTGCAGGAGGCCAAAATCTTCCCATCCGTGCCTGGGAGGAGGAAGGGGTAGCTGCTGGGCATGCTGCTACCTCCACCGGAGATGAGCCTTCAGGGTCGCCAGCCCAGAAGGAGTCTGCGGCTGCCGGGCAGAACAAAGCATCTCTCTGCAGGAAGGCAAAGCACCTGCGCTCATGCCAAGGACGAGGTAAGGGTAGCTACCGGGCATGGATCTAGCCAGACAGCAGAGGAAAAACAGCCAGTCCACCACAAGGGAGGAGGCAAGGATGCCCACGAGGCGTGGACCCACCTGGGAAACCGAGAAGGAGCTGCAAATGCATCAAGCACAGCAGGAAAGCCTAGAGGGCAGGCTGGAGTTCCAGAAGCCTGGCAAGGAAAAAACACAACAAACAAGGGAGAAAGAGAGCATCAGGTAAGTGAAGGCAAGGGAAGAGGAAGGGCGTGGGCATGGGAACAAAGATGGCAAAGCAAGGCAAGGCAAAGAATGAAAAGCAAAAGGAGAAACTCAAAGCAAAGCCAAGAAACACACTCCGAAAAGTAAAGGAATGCTTTCAGCAAAAAACAACGTCATGCAAAGAAAGGAGCAGGAAAGACAACTAACAAATATGAAACAAAGACAATGGAAAGCACAGCAAAAAGGCTCACAGCAGAAAAAGCAAAAAGGCTCGCTGCAGAAAAAGCAAAAGACAAAACACAACAAAGAAGGAAAACAAACCAAAGCAAAACAAGGTTGAGAAATACAAGAGGAAAGCAAATGAATTTAATATACTATCATGGCAAAGCAAAGGATCCAAACAATGGAAACAGATAAAAACGCTGACCAGTGCTTAGCAATGGAAAGAAAGAATGAAAACTGAAAAGCAATGCAAGGCCACGATACGAACAAAAAACCACAGAGCAAAACCAAAGCCAAGCAAAACCAGGAAAAATAAAAGAAAGACGAAGGACTGGGAAGCCAAGGAAAGCAAAGCTAAATCCCTTGAAACCCTCACAAACACAGGGGAATACGCTTAGGACAGAAAAAGTATTTCAAAGAACAGGAACAGAGGGGGAATGAAAATCAACAAAACTGAAAAGAAACCAATGCACTGCAATGCAGAAGAAGCAGGACACCAAGGCAGAAACAACAGAAAAACAACCAGGAAAACAAACAGAGCAAACCAACATCAACCCATCCAGAAGCAGCAGCAGCAACACAAAAAAGCAAAGGAAATGAATACACGGTCATGGCAAAGCAGAGATGACGACCGAGCCTGCAGGAGGCCAAAATCTTCCCATCCGTGCCTGGGAGGAGGAAGGGGTAGCTGCTGGGCATGCTGCTACCTCCACCGGAGATGAGCCTTCAGGGTCGCCAGCCCAGAAGGAGTCTGCGGCTGCCGGGCAGAACAAAGCATCTCTCTGCAGGAAGGCAAAGCACCTGCGCTCATGCCAAGGACGAGGTAAGGGTAGCTACCGGGCATGGATCTAGCCAGACAGCAGAGGAAAAACAGCCAGTCCACCACAAGGGAGGAGGCAAGGATGCCCACGAGGCGTGGACCCACCTGGGAAACCGAGAAGGAGCTGCAAATGCATCAAGCACAGCAGGAAAGCCTAGAGGGCAGGCTGGAGTTCCAGAAGCCTGGCAAGGAAAAAACACAACAAACAAGGGAGAAAGAGAGCATCAGGTAAGTGAAGGCAAGGGAAGAGGAAGGGCGTGGGCATGGGAACAAAGATGGCAAAGCAAGGCAAGGCAAAGAATGAAAAGCAAAAGGAGAAACTCAAAGCAAAGCCAAGAAACACACTCCGAAAAGTAAAGGAATGCTTTCAGCAAAAAACAACGTCATGCAAAGAAAGGAGCAGGAAAGACAACTAACAAATATGAAACAAAGACAATGGAAAGCACAGCAAAAAGGCTCACAGCAGAAAAAGCAAAAAGGCTCGCTGCAGAAAAAGCAAAAGACAAAACACAACAAAGAAGGAAAACAAACCAAAGCAAAACAAGGTTGAGAAATACAAGAGGAAAGCAAATGAATTTAATATACTATCATGGCAAAGCAAAGGATCCAAACAATGGAAACAGATAAAAACGCTGACCAGTGCTTAGCAATGGAAAGAAAGAATGAAAACTGAAAAGCAATGCAAGGCCACGATACGAACAAAAAACCACAGAGCAAAACCAAAGCCAAGCAAAACCAGGAAAAATAAAAGAAAGACGAAGGACTGGGAAGCCAAGGAAAGCAAAGCTAAATCCCTTGAAACCCTCACAAACACAGGGGAATACGCTTAGGACAGAAAAAGTATTTCAAAGAACAGGAACAGAGGGGGAATGAAAATCAACAAAACTGAAAAGAAACCAATGCACTGCAATGCAGAAGAAGCAGGACACCAAGGCAGAAACAACAGAAAAACAACCAGGAAAACAAACAGAGCAAACCAACATCAACCCATCCAGAAGCAGCAGCAGCAACACAAAAAAGCAAAGGAAATGAATACACGGTCATGGCAAAGCAGAGATGACGACCGAGCCTGCAGGAGGCCAAAATCTTCCCATCCGTGCCTGGGAGGAGGAAGGGGTAGCTGCTGGGCATGCTGCTACCTCCACCGGAGATGAGCCTTCAGGGTCGCCAGCCCAGAAGGAGTCTGCGGCTGCCGGGTAGAACAAAGCATCTCTCTGCAGGAAGGCAAAGCACCTGCGCTCATGCCAAGGACGAGGTAAGGGTAGCTACCGGGCATGGATCTAGCCAGACAGCAGAGGAAAAACAGCCAGTCCACCACAAGGGAGGAGGCAAGGATGCCCACGAGGCGTGGACCCACCTGGGAAACCGAGAAGGAGCTGCAAATGCATCAAGCACAGCAGGAAAGCCTAGAGGGCAGGCTGGAGTTCCAGAAGCCTGGCAAGGAAAAAACACAACAAACAAGGGAGAAAGAGAGCATCAGGTAAGTGAAGGCAAGGGAAGAGGAAGGGCGTGGGCATGGGAACAAAGATGGCAAAGCAAGGCAAGGCAAAGAATGAAAAGCAAAAGGAGAAACTCAAAGCAAAGCCAAGAAACACACTCCGAAAAGTAAAGGAATGCTTTCAGCAAAAAACAACGTCATGCAAAGAAAGGAGCAGGAAAGACAACTAACAAATATGAAGCAAAGACAATGGAAAGCACAGCAAAAAGGCTCACAGCAGAAAAAGCAAAAAGGCTCGCTGCAGAAAAAGCAAAAGACAAAACACAACAAAGAAGGAAAACAAACCAAAGCAAAACAAGGTTGAGAAATACAAGAGGAAAGCAAATGAATTTAATATACTATCATGGCAAAGCAAAGGATCCAAACAATGGAAACAGATAAAAACGCTGACCAGTGCTTAGCAATGGAAAGAAAGAATGAAAACTGAAAAGCAATGCAAGGCCACGATACGAACAAAAAACCACAGAGCAAAACCAAAGCCAAGCAAAACCAGGAAAAATAAAAGAAAGACGAAGGACTGGGAAGCCAAGGAAAGCAAAGCTAAATCCCTTGAAACCCTCACAAACACAGGGGAATACGCTTAGGACAGAAAAAGTATTTCAAAGAACAGGAACAGAGGGGGAATGAAAATCAACAAAACTGAAAAGAAACCAATGCACTGCAATGCAGAAGAAGCAGGACACCAAGGCAGAAACAACAGAAAAACAACCAGGAAAACAAACAGAGCAAACCAACATCAACCCATCCAGAAGCAGCAGCAGCAACACAAAAAAGCAAAGGAAATGAATACACGGTCATGGCAAAGCAGAGATGACGACCGAGCCTGCAGGAGGCCAAAATCTTCCCATCCGTGCCTGGGAGGAGGAAGGGGTAGCTGCTGGGCATGCTGCTACCTCCACCGGAGATGAGCCTTCAGGGTCGCCAGCCCAGAAGGAGTCTGCGGCTGCCGGGCAGAACAAAGCATCTCTCTGCAGGAAGGCAAAGCACCTGCGCTCATGCCAAGGACGAGGTAAGGGTAGCTACCGGGCATGGATCTAGCCAGACAGCAGAGGAAAAACAGCCAGTCCACCACAAGGGAGGAGGCAAGGATGCCCACGAGGCGTGGACCCACCTGGGAAACCGAGAAGGAGCTGCAAATGCATCAAGCACAGCAGGAAAGCCTAGAGGGCAGGCTGGAGTTCCAGAAGCCTGGCAAGGAAAAAACACAACAAACAAGGGAGAAAGAGAGCATCAGGTAAGTGAAGGCAAGGGAAGAGGAAGGGCGTGGGCATGGGAACAAAGATGGCAAAGCAAGGCAAGGCAAAGAATGAAAAGCAAAAGGAGAAACTCAAAGCAAAGCCAAGAAACACACTCCGAAAAGTAAAGGAATGCTTTCAGCAAAAAACAACGTCATGCAAAGAAAGGAGCAGGAAAGACAACTAACAAATATGAAACAAAGACAATGGAAAGCACAGCAAAAAGGCTCACAGCAGAAAAAGCAAAAAGGCTCGCTGCAGAAAAAGCAAAAGACAAAACACAACAAAGAAGGAAAACAAACCAAAGCAAAACAAGGTTGAGAAATACAAGAGGAAAGCAAATGAATTTAATATACTATCATGGCAAAGCAAAGGATCCAAACAATGGAAACAGATAAAAACGCTGACCAGTGCTTAGCAATGGAAAGAAAGAATGAAAACTGAAAAGCAATGCAAGGCCACGATACGAACAAAAAACCACAGAGCAAAACCAAAGCCAAGCAAAACCAGGAAAAATAAAAGAAAGACGAAGGACTGGGAAGCCAAGGAAAGCAAAGCTAAATCCCTTGAAACCCTCACAAACACAGGGGAATACGCTTAGGACAGAAAAAGTATTTCAAAGAACAGGAACAGAGGGGGAATGAAAATCAACAAAACTGAAAAGAAACCAATGCACTGCAATGCAGAAGAAGCAGGACACCAAGGCAGAAACAACAGAAAAACAACCAGGAAAACAAACAGAGCAAACCAACATCAACCCATCCAGAAGCAGCAGCAGCAACACAAAAAAGCAAAGGAAATGAATACACGGTTATGGCAAAGCAGAGATGACGACCGAGCCTGCAGGAGGCCAAAATCTTCCCATCCGTGCCTGGGAGGAGGAAGGGGTAGCTGCTGGGCATGCTGCTACCTCCACCGGAGATGAGCCTTCAGGGTCGCCAGCCCAGAAGGAGTCTGCGGCTGCCGGGTAGAACAAAGCATCTCTCTGCAGGAAGGCAAAGCACCTGCGCTCATGCCAAGGACGAGGTAAGGGTAGCTACCGGGCATGGATCTAGCCAGACAGCAGAGGAAAAACAGCCAGTCCACCACAAGGGAGGAGGCAAGGATGCCCACGAGGCGTGGACCCACCTGGGAAACCGAGAAGGAGCTGCAAATGCATCAAGCACAGCAGGAAAGCCTAGAGGGCAGGCTGGAGTTCCAGAAGCCTGGCAAGGAAAAAACACAACAAACAAGGGAGAAAGAGAGCATCAGGTAAGTGAAGGCAAGGGAAGAGGAAGGGCGTGGGCATGGGAACAAAGATGGCAAAGCAAGGCAAGGCAAAGAATGAAAAGCAAAAGGAGAAACTCAAAGCAAAGCCAAGAAACACACTCCGAAAAGTAAAGGAATGCTTTCAGCAAAAAACAACGTCATGCAAAGAAAGGAGCAGGAAAGACAACTAACAAATATGAAACAAAGACAATGGAAAGCACAGCAAAAAGGCTCACAGCAGAAAAAGCAAAAAGGCTCGCTGCAGAAAAAGCAAAAGACAAAACACAACAAAGAAGGAAAACAAACCAAAGCAAAACAAGGTTGAGAAATACAAGAGGAAAGCAAATGAATTTAATATACTATCATGGCAAAGCAAAGGATCCAAACAATGGAAACAGATAAAAACGCTGACCAGTGCTTAGCAATGGAAAGAAAGAATGAAAACTGAAAAGCAATGCAAGGCCACGATACGAACAAAAAACCACAGAGCAAAACCAAAGCCAAGCAAAACCAGGAAAAATAAAAGAAAGACGAAGGACTGGGAAGCCAAGGAAAGCAAAGCTAAATCCCTTGAAACCCTCACAAACACAGGGGAATACGCTTAGGACAGAAAAAGTATTTCAAAGAACAGGAACAGAGGGGGAATGAAAATCAACAAAACTGAAAAGAAACCAATGCACTGCAATGCAGAAGAAGCAGGACACCAAGGCAGAAACAACAGAAAAACAACCAGGAAAACAAACAGAGCAAACCAACATCAACCCATCCAGAAGCAGCAGCAGCAACACAAAAAAGCAAAGGAAATGAATACACGGTCATGGCAAAGCAGAGATGACGACCGAGCCTGCAGGAGGCCAAAATCTTCCCATCCGTGCCTGGGAGGAGGAAGGGGTAGCTGCTGGGCATGCTGCTACCTCCACCGGAGATGAGCCTTCAGGGTCGCCAGCCCAGAAGGAGTCTGCGGCTGCCGGGTAGAACAAAGCATCTCTCTGCAGGAAGGCAAAGCACCTGCGCTCATGCCAAGGACGAGGTAAGGGTAGCTACCGGGCATGGATCTAGCCAGACAGCAGAGGAAAAACAGCCAGTCCACCACAAGGGAGGAGGCAAGGATGCCCACGAGGCGTGGACCCACCTGGGAAACCGAGAAGGAGCTGCAAATGCATCAAGCACAGCAGGAAAGCCTAGAGGGCAGGCTGGAGTTCCAGAAGCCTGGCAAGGAAAAAACACAACAAACAAGGGAGAAAGAGAGCATCAGGTAAGTGAAGGCAAGGGAAGAGGAAGGGCGTGGGCATGGGAACAAAGATGGCAAAGCAAGGCAAGGCAAAGAATGAAAAGCAAAAGGAGAAACTCAAAGCAAAGCCAAGAAACACACTCCGAAAAGTAAAGGAATGCTTTCAGCAAAAAACAACGTCATGCAAAGAAAGGAGCAGGAAAGACAACTAACAAATATGAAACAAAGACAATGGAAAGCACAGCAAAAAGGCTCACAGCAGAAAAAGCAAAAAGGCTCGCTGCAGAAAAAGCAAAAGACAAAACACAACAAAGAAGGAAAACAAACCAAAGCAAAACAAGGTTGAGAAATACAAGAGGAAAGCAAATGAATTTAATATACTATCATGGCAAAGCAAAGGATCCAAACAATGGAAACAGATAAAAACGCTGACCAGTGCTTAGCAATGGAAAGAAAGAATGAAAACTGAAAAGCAATGCAAGGCCACGATACGAACAAAAAACCACAGAGCAAAACCAAAGCCAAGCAAAACCAGGAAAAATAAAAGAAAGACGAAGGACTGGGAAGCCAAGGAAAGCAAAGCTAAATCCCTTGAAACCCTCACAAACACAGGGGAATACGCTTAGGACAGAAAAAGTATTTCAAAGAACAGGAACAGAGGGGGAATGAAAATCAACAAAACTGAAAAGAAACCAATGCACTGCAATGCAGAAGAAGCAGGACACCAAGGCAGAAACAACAGAAAAACAACCAGGAAAACAAACAGAGCAAACCAACATCAACCCATCCAGAAGCAGCAGCAGCAACACAAAAAAGCAAAGGAAATGAATACACGGTCATGGCAAAGCAGAGATGACGACCGAGCCTGCAGGAGGCCAAAATCTTCCCATCCGTGCCTGGGAGGAGGAAGGGGTAGCTGCTGGGCATGCTGCTACCTCCACCGGAGATGAGCCTTCAGGGTCGCCAGCCCAGAAGGAGTCTGCGGCTGCCGGGTAGAACAAAGCATCTCTCTGCAGGAAGGCAAAGCACCTGCGCTCATGCCAAGGACGAGGTAAGGGTAGCTACCGGGCATGGATCTAGCCAGACAGCAGAGGAAAAACAGCCAGTCCACCACAAGGGAGGAGGCAAGGATGCCCACGAGGCGTGGACCCACCTGGGAAACCGAGAAGGAGCTGCAAATGCATCAAGCACAGCAGGAAAGCCTAGAGGGCAGGCTGGAGTTCCAGAAGCCTGGCAAGGAAAAAACACAACAAACAAGGGAGAAAGAGAGCATCAGGTAAGTGAAGGCAAGGGAAGAGGAAGGGCGTGGGCATGGGAACAAAGATGGCAAAGCAAGGCAAGGCAAAGAATGAAAAGCAAAAGGAGAAACTCAAAGCAAAGCCAAGAAACACACTCCGAAAAGTAAAGGAATGCTTTCAGCAAAAAACAACGTCATGCAAAGAAAGGAGCAGGAAAGACAACTAACAAATATGAAACAAAGACAATGGAAAGCACAGCAAAAAGGCTCACAGCAGAAAAAGCAAAAAGGCTCGCTGCAGAAAAAGCAAAAGACAAAACACAACAAAGAAGGAAAACAAACCAAAGCAAAACAAGGTTGAGAAATACAAGAGGAAAGCAAATGAATTTAATATACTATCATGGCAAAGCAAAGGATCCAAACAATGGAAACAGATAAAAACGCTGACCAGTGCTTAGCAATGGAAAGAAAGAATGAAAACTGAAAAGCAATGCAAGGCCACGATACGAACAAAAAACCACAGAGCAAAACCAAAGCCAAGCAAAACCAGGAAAAATAAAAGAAAGACGAAGGACTGGGAAGCCAAGGAAAGCAAAGCTAAATCCCTTGAAACCCTCACAAACACAGGGGAATACGCTTAGGACAGAAAAAGTATTTCAAAGAACAGGAACAGAGGGGGAATGAAAATCAACAAAACTGAAAAGAAACCAATGCACTGCAATGCAGAAGAAGCAGGACACCAAGGCAGAAACAACAGAAAAACAACCAGGAAAACAAACAGAGCAAACCAACATCAACCCATCCAGAAGCAGCAGCAGCAACACAAAAAAGCAAAGGAAATGAATACACGGTCATGGCAAAGCAGAGATGACGACCGAGCCTGCAGGAGGCCAAAATCTTCCCATCCGTGCCTGGGAGGAGGAAGGGGTAGCTGCTGGGCATGCTGCTACCTCCACCGGAGATGAGCCTTCAGGGTCGCCAGCCCAGAAGGAGTCTGCGGCTGCCGGGTAGAACAAAGCATCTCTCTGCAGGAAGGCAAAGCACCTGCGCTCATGCCAAGGACGAGGTAAGGGTAGCTACCGGGCATGGATCTAGCCAGACAGCAGAGGAAAAACAGCCAGTCCACCACAAGGGAGGAGGCAAGGATGCCCACGAGGCGTGGACCCACCTGGGAAACCGAGAAGGAGCTGCAAATGCATCAAGCACAGCAGGAAAGCCTAGAGGGCAGGCTGGAGTTCCAGAAGCCTGGCAAGGAAAAAACACAACAAACAAGGGAGAAAGAGAGCATCAGGTAAGTGAAGGCAAGGGAAGAGGAAGGGCGTGGGCATGGGAACAAAGATGGCAAAGCAAGGCAAGGCAAAGAATGAAAAGCAAAAGGAGAAACTCAAAGCAAAGCCAAGAAACACACTCCGAAAAGTAAAGGAATGCTTTCAGCAAAAAACAACGTCATGCAAAGAAAGGAGCAGGAAAGACAACTAACAAATATGAAACAAAGACAATGGAAAGCACAGCAAAAAGGCTCACAGCAGAAAAAGCAAAAAGGCTCGCTGCAGAAAAAGCAAAAGACAAAACACAACAAAGAAGGAAAACAAACCAAAGCAAAACAAGGTTGAGAAATACAAGAGGAAAGCAAATGAATTTAATATACTATCATGGCAAAGCAAAGGATCCAAACAATGGAAACAGATAAAAACGCTGACCAGTGCTTAGCAATGGAAAGAAAGAATGAAAACTGAAAAGCAATGCAAGGCCACGATACGAACAAAAAACCACAGAGCAAAACCAAAGCCAAGCAAAACCAGGAAAAATAAAAGAAAGACGAAGGACTGGGAAGCCAAGGAAAGCAAAGCTAAATCCCTTGAAACCCTCACAAACACAGGGGAATACGCTTAGGACAGAAAAAGTATTTCAAAGAACAGGAACAGAGGGGGAATGAAAATCAACAAAACTGAAAAGAAACCAATGCACTGCAATGCAGAAGAAGCAGGACACCAAGGCAGAAACAACAGAAAAACAACCAGGAAAACAAACAGAGCAAACCAACATCAACCCATCCAGAAGCAGCAGCAGCAACACAAAAAAGCAAAGGAAATGAATACACGGTCATGGCAAAGCAGAGATGACGACCGAGCCTGCAGGAGGCCAAAATCTTCCCATCCGTGCCTGGGAGGAGGAAGGGGTAGCTGCTGGGCATGCTGCTACCTCCACCGGAGATGAGCCTTCAGGGTCGCCAGCCCAGAAGGAGTCTGCGGCTGCCGGGTAGAACAAAGCATCTCTCTGCAGGAAGGCAAAGCACCTGCGCTCATGCCAAGGACGAGGTAAGGGTAGCTACCGGGCATGGATCTAGCCAGACAGCAGAGGAAAAACAGCCAGTCCACCACAAGGGAGGAGGCAAGGATGCCCACGAGGCGTGGACCCACCTGGGAAACCGAGAAGGAGCTGCAAATGCATCAAGCACAGCAGGAAAGCCTAGAGGGCAGGCTGGAGTTCCAGAAGCCTGGCAAGGAAAAAACACAACAAACAAGGGAGAAAGAGAGCATCAGGTAAGTGAAGGCAAGGGAAGAGGAAGGGCGTGGGCATGGGAACAAAGATGGCAAAGCAAGGCAAGGCAAAGAATGAAAAGCAAAAGGAGAAACTCAAAGCAAAGCCAAGAAACACACTCCGAAAAGTAAAGGAATGCTTTCAGCAAAAAACAACGTCATGCAAAGAAAGGAGCAGGAAAGACAACTAACAAATATGAAGCAAAGACAATGGAAAGCACAGCAAAAAGGCTCACAGCAGAAAAAGCAAAAAGGCTCGCTGCAGAAAAAGCAAAAGACAAAACACAACAAAGAAGGAAAACAAACCAAAGCAAAACAAGGTTGAGAAATACAAGAGGAAAGCAAATGAATTTAATATACTATCATGGCAAAGCAAAGGATCCAAACAATGGAAACAGATAAAAACGCTGACCAGTGCTTAGCAATGGAAAGAAAGAATGAAAACTGAAAAGCAATGCAAGGCCACGATACGAACAAAAAACCACAGAGCAAAACCAAAGCCAAGCAAAACCAGGAAAAATAAAAGAAAGACGAAGGACTGGGAAGCCAAGGAAAGCAAAGCTAAATCCCTTGAAACCCTCACAAACACAGGGGAATACGCTTAGGACAGAAAAAGTATTTCAAAGAACAGGAACAGAGGGGGAATGAAAATCAACAAAACTGAAAAGAAACCAATGCACTGCAATGCAGAAGAAGCAGGACACCAAGGCAGAAACAACAGAAAAACAACCAGGAAAACAAACAGAGCAAACCAACATCAACCCATCCAGAAGCAGCAGCAGCAACACAAAAAAGCAAAGGAAATGAATACACGGTCATGGCAAAGCAGAGATGACGACCGAGCCTGCAGGAGGCCAAAATCTTCCCATCCGTGCCTGGGAGGAGGAAGGGGTAGCTGCTGGGCATGCTGCTACCTCCACCGGAGATGAGCCTTCAGGGTCGCCAGCCCAGAAGGAGTCTGCGGCTGCCGGGCAGAACAAAGCATCTCTCTGCAGGAAGGCAAAGCACCTGCGCTCATGCCAAGGACGAGGTAAGGGTAGCTACCGGGCATGGATCTAGCCAGACAGCAGAGGAAAAACAGCCAGTCCACCACAAGGGAGGAGGCAAGGATGCCCACGAGGCGTGGACCCACCTGGGAAACCGAGAAGGAGCTGCAAATGCATCAAGCACAGCAGGAAAGCCTAGAGGGCAGGCTGGAGTTCCAGAAGCCTGGCAAGGAAAAAACACAACAAACAAGGGAGAAAGAGAGCATCAGGTAAGTGAAGGCAAGGGAAGAGGAAGGGCGTGGGCATGGGAACAAAGATGGCAAAGCAAGGCAAGGCAAAGAATGAAAAGCAAAAGGAGAAACTCAAAGCAAAGCCAAGAAACACACTCCGAAAAGTAAAGGAATGCTTTCAGCAAAAAACAACGTCATGCAAAGAAAGGAGCAGGAAAGACAACTAACAAATATGAAACAAAGACAATGGAAAGCACAGCAAAAAGGCTCACAGCAGAAAAAGCAAAAAGGCTCGCTGCAGAAAAAGCAAAAGACAAAACACAACAAAGAAGGAAAACAAACCAAAGCAAAACAAGGTTGAGAAATACAAGAGGAAAGCAAATGAATTTAATATACTATCATGGCAAAGCAAAGGATCCAAACAATGGAAACAGATAAAAACGCTGACCAGTGCTTAGCAATGGAAAGAAAGAATGAAAACTGAAAAGCAATGCAAGGCCACGATACGAACAAAAAACCACAGAGCAAAACCAAAGCCAAGCAAAACCAGGAAAAATAAAAGAAAGACGAAGGACTGGGAAGCCAAGGAAAGCAAAGCTAAATCCCTTGAAACCCTCACAAACACAGGGGAATACGCTTAGGACAGAAAAAGTATTTCAAAGAACAGGAACAGAGGGGGAATGAAAATCAACAAAACTGAAAAGAAACCAATGCACTGCAATGCAGAAGAAGCAGGACACCAAGGCAGAAACAACAGAAAAACAACCAGGAAAACAAACAGAGCAAACCAACATCAACCCATCCAGAAGCAGCAGCAGCAACACAAAAAAGCAAAGGAAATGAATACACGGTCATGGCAAAGCAGAGATGACGACCGAGCCTGCAGGAGGCCAAAATCTTCCCATCCGTGCCTGGGAGGAGGAAGGGGTAGCTGCTGGGCATGCTGCTACCTCCACCGGAGATGAGCCTTCAGGGTCGCCAGCCCAGAAGGAGTCTGCGGCTGCCGGGTAGAACAAAGCATCTCTCTGCAGGAAGGCAAAGCACCTGCGCTCATGCCAAGGACGAGGTAAGGGTAGCTACCGGGCATGGATCTAGCCAGACAGCAGAGGAAAAACAGCCAGTCCACCACAAGGGAGGAGGCAAGGATGCCCACGAGGCGTGGACCCACCTGGGAAACCGAGAAGGAGCTGCAAATGCATCAAGCACAGCAGGAAAGCCTAGAGGGCAGGCTGGAGTTCCAGAAGCCTGGCAAGGAAAAAACACAACAAACAAGGGAGAAAGAGAGCATCAGGTAAGTGAAGGCAAGGGAAGAGGAAGGGCGTGGGCATGGGAACAAAGATGGCAAAGCAAGGCAAGGCAAAGAATGAAAAGCAAAAGGAGAAACTCAAAGCAAAGCCAAGAAACACACTCCGAAAAGTAAAGGAATGCTTTCAGCAAAAAACAACGTCATGCAAAGAAAGGAGCAGGAAAGACAACTAACAAATATGAAGCAAAGACAATGGAAAGCACAGCAAAAAGGCTCACAGCAGAAAAAGCAAAAAGGCTCGCTGCAGAAAAAGCAAAAGACAAAACACAACAAAGAAGGAAAACAAACCAAAGCAAAACAAGGTTGAGAAATACAAGAGGAAAGCAAATGAATTTAATATACTATCATGGCAAAGCAAAGGATCCAAACAATGGAAACAGATAAAAACGCTGACCAGTGCTTAGCAATGGAAAGAAAGAATGAAAACTGAAAAGCAATGCAAGGCCACGATACGAACAAAAAACCACAGAGCAAAACCAAAGCCAAGCAAAACCAGGAAAAATAAAAGAAAGACGAAGGACTGGGAAGCCAAGGAAAGCAAAGCTAAATCCCTTGAAACCCTCACAAACACAGGGGAATACGCTTAGGACAGAAAAAGTATTTCAAAGAACAGGAACAGAGGGGGAATGAAAATCAACAAAACTGAAAAGAAACCAATGCACTGCAATGCAGAAGAAGCAGGACACCAAGGCAGAAACAACAGAAAAACAACCAGGAAAACAAACAGAGCAAACCAACATCAACCCATCCAGAAGCAGCAGCAGCAACACAAAAAAGCAAAGGAAATGAATACACGGTCATGGCAAAGCAGAGATGACGACCGAGCCTGCAGGAGGCCAAAATCTTCCCATCCGTGCCTGGGAGGAGGAAGGGGTAGCTGCTGGGCATGCTGCTACCTCCACCGGAGATGAGCCTTCAGGGTCGCCAGCCCAGAAGGAGTCTGCGGCTGCCGGGCAGAACAAAGCATCTCTCTGCAGGAAGGCAAAGCACCTGCGCTCATGCCAAGGACGAGGTAAGGGTAGCTACCGGGCATGGATCTAGCCAGACAGCAGAGGAAAAACAGCCAGTCCACCACAAGGGAGGAGGCAAGGATGCCCACGAGGCGTGGACCCACCTGGGAAACCGAGAAGGAGCTGCAAATGCATCAAGCACAGCAGGAAAGCCTAGAGGGCAGGCTGGAGTTCCAGAAGCCTGGCAAGGAAAAAACACAACAAACAAGGGAGAAAGAGAGCATCAGGTAAGTGAAGGCAAGGGAAGAGGAAGGGCGTGGGCATGGGAACAAAGATGGCAAAGCAAGGCAAGGCAAAGAATGAAAAGCAAAAGGAGAAACTCAAAGCAAAGCCAAGAAACACACTCCGAAAAGTAAAGGAATGCTTTCAGCAAAAAACAACGTCATGCAAAGAAAGGAGCAGGAAAGACAACTAACAAATATGAAACAAAGACAATGGAAAGCACAGCAAAAAGGCTCACAGCAGAAAAAGCAAAAAGGCTCGCTGCAGAAAAAGCAAAAGACAAAACACAACAAAGAAGGAAAACAAACCAAAGCAAAACAAGGTTGAGAAATACAAGAGGAAAGCAAATGAATTTAATATACTATCATGGCAAAGCAAAGGATCCAAACAATGGAAACAGATAAAAACGCTGACCAGTGCTTAGCAATGGAAAGAAAGAATGAAAACTGAAAAGCAATGCAAGGCCACGATACGAACAAAAAACCACAGAGCAAAACCAAAGCCAAGCAAAACCAGGAAAAATAAAAGAAAGACGAAGGACTGGGAAGCCAAGGAAAGCAAAGCTAAATCCCTTGAAACCCTCACAAACACAGGGGAATACGCTTAGGACAGAAAAAGTATTTCAAAGAACAGGAACAGAGGGGGAATGAAAATCAACAAAACTGAAAAGAAACCAATGCACTGCAATGCAGAAGAAGCAGGACACCAAGGCAGAAACAACAGAAAAACAACCAGGAAAACAAACAGAGCAAACCAACATCAACCCATCCAGAAGCAGCAGCAGCAACACAAAAAAGCAAAGGAAATGAATACACGGTCATGGCAAAGCAGAGATGATGACCGAGCCTGCAGGAGGCCAAAATCTTCCCATCCGTGCCTGGGAGGAGGAAGGGGTAGCTGCTGGGCATGCTGCTACCTCCACCGGAGATGAGCCTTCAGGGTCGCCAGCCCAGAAGGAGTCTGCGGCTGCCGGGCAGAACAAAGCATCTCTCTGCAGGAAGGCAAAGCACCTGCGCTCATGCCAAGGACGAGGTAAGGGTAGCTACCGGGCATGGATCTAGCCAGACAGCAGAGGAAAAACAGCCAGTCCACCACAAGGGAGGAGGCAAGGATGCCCACGAGGCGTGGACCCACCTGGGAAACCGAGAAGGAGCTGCAAATGCATCAAGCACAGCAGGAAAGCCTAGAGGGCAGGCTGGAGTTCCAGAAGCCTGGCAAGGAAAAAACACAACAAACAAGGGAGAAAGAGAGCATCAGGTAAGTGAAGGCAAGGGAAGAGGAAGGGCGTGGGCATGGGAACAAAGATGGCAAAGCAAGGCAAGGCAAAGAATGAAAAGCAAAAGGAGAAACTCAAAGCAAAGCCAAGAAACACACTCCGAAAAGTAAAGGAATGCTTTCAGCAAAAAACAACGTCATGCAAAGAAAGGAGCAGGAAAGACAACTAACAAATATGAAACAAAGACAATGGAAAGCACAGCAAAAAGGCTCACAGCAGAAAAAGCAAAAAGGCTCGCTGCAGAAAAAGCAAAAGACAAAACACAACAAAGAAGGAAAACAAACCAAAGCAAAACAAGGTTGAGAAATACAAGAGGAAAGCAAATGAATTTAATATACTATCATGGCAAAGCAAAGGATCCAAACAATGGAAACAGATAAAAACGCTGACCAGTGCTTAGCAATGGAAAGAAAGAATGAAAACTGAAAAGCAATGCAAGGCCACGATACGAACAAAAAACCACAGAGCAAAACCAAAGCCAAGCAAAACCAGGAAAAATAAAAGAAAGACGAAGGACTGGGAAGCCAAGGAAAGCAAAGCTAAATCCCTTGAAACCCTCACAAACACAGGGGAATACGCTTAGGACAGAAAAAGTATTTCAAAGAACAGGAACAGAGGGGGAATGAAAATCAACAAAACTGAAAAGAAACCAATGCACTGCAATGCAGAAGAAGCAGGACACCAAGGCAGAAACAACAGAAAAACAACCAGGAAAACAAACAGAGCAAACCAACATCAACCCATCCAGAAGCAGCAGCAGCAACACAAAAAAGCAAAGGAAATGAATACACGGTCATGGCAAAGCAGAGATGACGACCGAGCCTGCAGGAGGCCAAAATCTTCCCATCCGTGCCTGGGAGGAGGAAGGGGTAGCTGCTGGGCATGCTGCTACCTCCACCGGAGATGAGCCTTCAGGGTCGCCAGCCCAGAAGGAGTCTGCGGCTGCCGGGTAGAACAAAGCATCTCTCTGCAGGAAGGCAAAGCACCTGCGCTCATGCCAAGGACGAGGTAAGGGTAGCTACCGGGCATGGATCTAGCCAGACAGCAGAGGAAAAACAGCCAGTCCACCACAAGGGAGGAGGCAAGGATGCCCACGAGGCGTGGACCCACCTGGGAAACCGAGAAGGAGCTGCAAATGCATCAAGCACAGCAGGAAAGCCTAGAGGGCAGGCTGGAGTTCCAGAAGCCTGGCAAGGAAAAAACACAACAAACAAGGGAGAAAGAGAGCATCAGGTAAGTGAAGGCAAGGGAAGAGGAAGGGCGTGGGCATGGGAACAAAGATGGCAAAGCAAGGCAAGGCAAAGAATGAAAAGCAAAAGGAGAAACTCAAAGCAAAGCCAAGAAACACACTCCGAAAAGTAAAGGAATGCTTTCAGCAAAAAACAACGTCATGCAAAGAAAGGAGCAGGAAAGACAACTAACAAATATGAAACAAAGACAATGGAAAGCACAGCAAAAAGGCTCACAGCAGAAAAAGCAAAAAGGCTCGCTGCAGAAAAAGCAAAAGACAAAACACAACAAAGAAGGAAAACAAACCAAAGCAAAACAAGGTTGAGAAATACAAGAGGAAAGCAAATGAATTTAATATACTATCATGGCAAAGCAAAGGATCCAAACAATGGAAACAGATAAAAACGCTGACCAGTGCTTAGCAATGGAAAGAAAGAATGAAAACTGAAAAGCAATGCAAGGCCACGATACGAACAAAAAACCACAGAGCAAAACCAAAGCCAAGCAAAACCAGGAAAAATAAAAGAAAGACGAAGGACTGGGAAGCCAAGGAAAGCAAAGCTAAATCCCTTGAAACCCTCACAAACACAGGGGAATACGCTTAGGACAGAAAAAGTATTTCAAAGAACAGGAACAGAGGGGGAATGAAAATCAACAAAACTGAAAAGAAACCAATGCACTGCAATGCAGAAGAAGCAGGACACCAAGGCAGAAACAACAGAAAAACAACCAGGAAAACAAACAGAGCAAACCAACATCAACCCATCCAGAAGCAGCAGCAGCAACACAAAAAAGCAAAGGAAATGAATACACGGTCATGGCAAAGCAGAGATGACGACCGAGCCTGCAGGAGGCCAAAATCTTCCCATCCGTGCCTGGGAGGAGGAAGGGGTAGCTGCTGGGCATGCTGCTACCTCCACCGGAGATGAGCCTTCAGGGTCGCCAGCCCAGAAGGAGTCTGCGGCTGCCGGGTAGAACAAAGCATCTCTCTGCAGGAAGGCAAAGCACCTGCGCTCATGCCAAGGACGAGGTAAGGGTAGCTACCGGGCATGGATCTAGCCAGACAGCAGAGGAAAAACAGCCAGTCCACCACAAGGGAGGAGGCAAGGATGCCCACGAGGCGTGGACCCACCTGGGAAACCGAGAAGGAGCTGCAAATGCATCAAGCACAGCAGGAAAGCCTAGAGGGCAGGCTGGAGTTCCAGAAGCCTGGCAAGGAAAAAACACAACAAACAAGGGAGAAAGAGAGCATCAGGTAAGTGAAGGCAAGGGAAGAGGAAGGGCGTGGGCATGGGAACAAAGATGGCAAAGCAAGGCAAGGCAAAGAATGAAAAGCAAAAGGAGAAACTCAAAGCAAAGCCAAGAAACACACTCCGAAAAGTAAAGGAATGCTTTCAGCAAAAAACAACGTCATGCAAAGGAAGGAGCAGGAAAGACAACTAACAAATATGAAACAAAGACAATGGAAAGCACAGCAAAAAGGCTCACAGCAGAAAAAGCAAAAAGGCTCGCTGCAGAAAAAGCAAAAGACAAAACACAACAAAGAAGGAAAACAAACCAAAGCAAAACAAGGTTGAGAAATACAAGAGGAAAGCAAATGAATTTAATATACTATCATGGCAAAGCAAAGGATCCAAACAATGGAAACAGATAAAAACGCTGACCAGTGCTTAGCAATGGAAAGAAAGAATGAAAACTGAAAAGCAATGCAAGGCCACGATACGAACAAAAAACCACAGAGCAAAACCAAAGCCAAGCAAAACCAGGAAAAATAAAAGAAAGACGAAGGACTGGGAAGCCAAGGAAAGCAAAGCTAAATCCCTTGAAACCCTCACAAACACAGGGGAATACGCTTAGGACAGAAAAAGTATTTCAAAGAACAGGAACAGAGGGGGAATGAAAATCAACAAAACTGAAAAGAAACCAATGCACTGCAATGCAGAAGAAGCAGGACACCAAGGCAGAAACAACAGAAAAACAACCAGGAAAACAAACAGAGCAAACCAACATCAACCCATCCAGAAGCAGCAGCAGCAACACAAAAAAGCAAAGGAAATGAATACACGGTCATGGCAAAGCAGAGATGACGACCGAGCCTGCAGGAGGCCAAAATCTTCCCATCCGTGCCTGGGAGGAGGAAGGGGTAGCTGCTGGGCATGCTGCTACCTCCACCGGAGATGAGCCTTCAGGGTCGCCAGCCCAGAAGGAGTCTGCGGCTGCCGGGCAGAACAAAGCATCTCTCTGCAGGAAGGCAAAGCACCTGCGCTCATGCCAAGGACGAGGTAAGGGTAGCTACCGGGCATGGATCTAGCCAGACAGCAGAGGAAAAACAGCCAGTCCACCACAAGGGAGGAGGCAAGGATGCCCACGAGGCGTGGACCCACCTGGGAAACCGAGAAGGAGCTGCAAATGCATCAAGCACAGCAGGAAAGCCTAGAGGGCAGGCTGGAGTTCCAGAAGCCTGGCAAGGAAAAAACACAACAAACAAGGGAGAAAGAGAGCATCAGGTAAGTGAAGGCAAGGGAAGAGGAAGGGCGTGGGCATGGGAACAAAGATGGCAAAGCAAGGCAAGGCAAAGAATGAAAAGCAAAAGGAGAAACTCAAAGCAAAGCCAAGAAACACACTCCGAAAAGTAAAGGAATGCTTTCAGCAAAAAACAACGTCATGCAAAGAAAGGAGCAGGAAAGACAACTAACAAATATGAAACAAAGACAATGGAAAGCACAGCAAAAAGGCTCACAGCAGAAAAAGCAAAAAGGCTCGCTGCAGAAAAAGCAAAAGACAAAACACAACAAAGAAGGAAAACAAACCAAAGCAAAACAAGGTTGAGAAATACAAGAGGAAAGCAAATGAATTTAATATACTATCATGGCAAAGCAAAGGATCCAAACAATGGAAACAGATAAAAACGCTGACCAGTGCTTAGCAATGGAAAGAAAGAATGAAAACTGAAAAGCAATGCAAGGCCACGATACGAACAAAAAACCACAGAGCAAAACCAAAGCCAAGCAAAACCAGGAAAAATAAAAGAAAGACGAAGGACTGGGAAGCCAAGGAAAGCAAAGCTAAATCCCTTGAAACCCTCACAAACACAGGGGAATACGCTTAGGACAGAAAAAGTATTTCAAAGAACAGGAACAGAGGGGGAATGAAAATCAACAAAACTGAAAAGAAACCAATGCACTGCAATGCAGAAGAAGCAGGACACCAAGGCAGAAACAACAGAAAAACAACCAGGAAAACAAACAGAGCAAACCAACATCAACCCATCCAGAAGCAGCAGCAGCAACACAAAAAAGCAAAGGAAATGAATACACGGTCATGGCAAAGCAGAGATGACGACCGAGCCTGCAGGAGGCCAAAATCTTCCCATCCGTGCCTGGGAGGAGGAAGGGGTAGCTGCTGGGCATGCTGCTACCTCCACCGGAGATGAGCCTTCAGGGTCGCCAGCCCAGAAGGAGTCTGCGGCTGCCGGGTAGAACAAAGCATCTCTCTGCAGGAAGGCAAAGCACCTGCGCTCATGCCAAGGACGAGGTAAGGGTAGCTACCGGGCATGGATCTAGCCAGACAGCAGAGGAAAAACAGCCAGTCCACCACAAGGGAGGAGGCAAGGATGCCCACGAGGCGTGGACCCACCTGGGAAACCGAGAAGGAGCTGCAAATGCATCAAGCACAGCAGGAAAGCCTAGAGGGCAGGCTGGAGTTCCAGAAGCCTGGCAAGGAAAAAACACAACAAACAAGGGAGAAAGAGAGCATCAGGTAAGTGAAGGCAAGGGAAGAGGAAGGGCGTGGGCATGGGAACAAAGATGGCAAAGCAAGGCAAGGCAAAGAATGAAAAGCAAAAGGAGAAACTCAAAGCAAAGCCAAGAAACACACTCCGAAAAGTAAAGGAATGCTTTCAGCAAAAAACAACGTCATGCAAAGAAAGGAGCAGGAAAGACAACTAACAAATATGAAACAAAGACAATGGAAAGCACAGCAAAAAGGCTCACAGCAGAAAAAGCAAAAAGGCTCGCTGCAGAAAAAGCAAAAGACAAAACACAACAAAGAAGGAAAACAAACCAAAGCAAAACAAGGTTGAGAAATACAAGAGGAAAGCAAATGAATTTAATATACTATCATGGCAAAGCAAAGGATCCAAACAATGGAAACAGATAAAAACGCTGACCAGTGCTTAGCAATGGAAAGAAAGAATGAAAACTGAAAAGCAATGCAAGGCCACGATACGAACAAAAAACCACAGAGCAAAACCAAAGCCAAGCAAAACCAGGAAAAATAAAAGAAAGACGAAGGACTGGGAAGCCAAGGAAAGCAAAGCTAAATCCCTTGAAACCCTCACAAACACAGGGGAATACGCTTAGGACAGAAAAAGTATTTCAAAGAACAGGAACAGAGGGGGAATGAAAATCAACAAAACTGAAAAGAAACCAATGCACTGCAATGCAGAAGAAGCAGGACACCAAGGCAGAAACAACAGAAAAACAACCAGGAAAACAAACAGAGCAAACCAACATCAACCCATCCAGAAGCAGCAGCAGCAACACAAAAAAGCAAAGGAAATGAATACACGGTCATGGCAAAGCAGAGATGACGACCGAGCCTGCAGGAGGCCAAAATCTTCCCATCCGTGCCTGGGAGGAGGAAGGGGTAGCTGCTGGGCATGCTGCTACCTCCACCGGAGATGAGCCTTCAGGGTCGCCAGCCCAGAAGGAGTCTGCGGCTGCCGGGCAGAACAAAGCATCTCTCTGCAGGAAGGCAAAGCACCTGCGCTCATGCCAAGGACGAGGTAAGGGTAGCTACCGGGCATGGATCTAGCCAGACAGCAGAGGAAAAACAGCCAGTCCACCACAAGGGAGGAGGCAAGGATGCCCACGAGGCGTGGACCCACCTGGGAAACCGAGAAGGAGCTGCAAATGCATCAAGCACAGCAGGAAAGCCTAGAGGGCAGGCTGGAGTTCCAGAAGCCTGGCAAGGAAAAAACACAACAAACAAGGGAGAAAGAGAGCATCAGGTAAGTGAAGGCAAGGGAAGAGGAAGGGCGTGGGCATGGGAACAAAGATGGCAAAGCAAGGCAAGGCAAAGAATGAAAAGCAAAAGGAGAAACTCAAAGCAAAGCCAAGAAACACACTCCGAAAAGTAAAGGAATGCTTTCAGCAAAAAACAACGTCATGCAAAGAAAGGAGCAGGAAAGACAACTAACAAATATGAAACAAAGACAATGGAAAGCACAGCAAAAAGGCTCACAGCAGAAAAAGCAAAAAGGCTCGCTGCAGAAAAAGCAAAAGACAAAACACAACAAAGAAGGAAAACAAACCAAAGCAAAACAAGGTTGAGAAATACAAGAGGAAAGCAAATGAATTTAATATACTATCATGGCAAAGCAAAGGATCCAAACAATGGAAACAGATAAAAACGCTGACCAGTGCTTAGCAATGGAAAGAAAGAATGAAAACTGAAAAGCAATGCAAGGCCACGATACGAACAAAAAACCACAGAGCAAAACCAAAGCCAAGCAAAACCAGGAAAAATAAAAGAAAGACGAAGGACTGGGAAGCCAAGGAAAGCAAAGCTAAATCCCTTGAAACCCTCACAAACACAGGGGAATACGCTTAGGACAGAAAAAGTATTTCAAAGAACAGGAACAGAGGGGGAATGAAAATCAACAAAACTGAAAAGAAACCAATGCACTGCAATGCAGAAGAAGCAGGACACCAAGGCAGAAACAACAGAAAAACAACCAGGAAAACAAACAGAGCAAACCAACATCAACCCATCCAGAAGCAGCAGCAGCAACACAAAAAAGCAAAGGAAATGAATACACGGTCATGGCAAAGCAGAGATGACGACCGAGCCTGCAGGAGGCCAAAATCTTCCCATCCGTGCCTGGGAGGAGGAAGGGGTAGCTGCTGGGCATGCTGCTACCTCCACCGGAGATGAGCCTTCAGGGTCGCCAGCCCAGAAGGAGTCTGCGGCTGCCGGGCAGAACAAAGCATCTCTCTGCAGGAAGGCAAAGCACCTGCGCTCATGCCAAGGACGAGGTAAGGGTAGCTACCGGGCATGGATCTAGCCAGACAGCAGAGGAAAAACAGCCAGTCCACCACAAGGGAGGAGGCAAGGATGCCCACGAGGCGTGGACCCACCTGGGAAACCGAGAAGGAGCTGCAAATGCATCAAGCACAGCAGGAAAGCCTAGAGGGCAGGCTGGAGTTCCAGAAGCCTGGCAAGGAAAAAACACAACAAACAAGGGAGAAAGAGAGCATCAGGTAAGTGAAGGCAAGGGAAGAGGAAGGGCGTGGGCATGGGAACAAAGATGGCAAAGCAAGGCAAGGCAAAGAATGAAAAGCAAAAGGAGAAACTCAAAGCAAAGCCAAGAAACACACTCCGAAAAGTAAAGGAATGCTTTCAGCAAAAAACAACGTCATGCAAAGAAAGGAGCAGGAAAGACAACTAACAAATATGAAACAAAGACAATGGAAAGCACAGCAAAAAGGCTCACAGCAGAAAAAGCAAAAAGGCTCGCTGCAGAAAAAGCAAAAGACAAAACACAACAAAGAAGGAAAACAAACCAAAGCAAAACAAGGTTGAGAAATACAAGAGGAAAGCAAATGAATTTAATATACTATCATGGCAAAGCAAAGGATCCAAACAATGGAAACAGATAAAAACGCTGACCAGTGCTTAGCAATGGAAAGAAAGAATGAAAACTGAAAAGCAATGCAAGGCCACGATACGAACAAAAAACCACAGAGCAAAACCAAAGCCAAGCAAAACCAGGAAAAATAAAAGAAAGACGAAGGACTGGGAAGCCAAGGAAAGCAAAGCTAAATCCCTTGAAACCCTCACAAACACAGGGGAATACGCTTAGGACAGAAAAAGTATTTCAAAGAACAGGAACAGAGGGGGAATGAAAATCAACAAAACTGAAAAGAAACCAATGCACTGCAATGCAGAAGAAGCAGGACACCAAGGCAGAAACAACAGAAAAACAACCAGGAAAACAAACAGAGCAAACCAACATCAACCCATCCAGAAGCAGCAGCAGCAACACAAAAAAGCAAAGGAAATGAATACACGGTCATGGCAAAGCAGAGATGACGACCGAGCCTGCAGGAGGCCAAAATCTTCCCATCCGTGCCTGGGAGGAGGAAGGGGTAGCTGCTGGGCATGCTGCTACCTCCACCGGAGATGAGCCTTCAGGGTCGCCAGCCCAGAAGGAGTCTGCGGCTGCCGGGCAGAACAAAGCATCTCTCTGCAGGAAGGCAAAGCACCTGCGCTCATGCCAAGGACGAGGTAAGGGTAGCTACCGGGCATGGATCTAGCCAGACAGCAGAGGAAAAACAGCCAGTCCACCACAAGGGAGGAGGCAAGGATGCCCACGAGGCGTGGACCCACCTGGGAAACCGAGAAGGAGCTGCAAATGCATCAAGCACAGCAGGAAAGCCTAGAGGGCAGGCTGGAGTTCCAGAAGCCTGGCAAGGAAAAAACACAACAAACAAGGGAGAAAGAGAGCATCAGGTAAGTGAAGGCAAGGGAAGAGGAAGGGCGTGGGCATGGGAACAAAGATGGCAAAGCAAGGCAAGGCAAAGAATGAAAAGCAAAAGGAGAAACTCAAAGCAAAGCCAAGAAACACACTCTGAAAAGTAAAGGAATGCTTTCAGCAAAAAACAACGTCATGCAAAGAAAGGAGCAGGAAAGACAACTAACAAATATGAAACAAAGACAATGGAAAGCACAGCAAAAAGGCTCACAGCAGAAAAAGCAAAAAGGCTCGCTGCAGAAAAAGCAAAAGACAAAACACAACAAAGAAGGAAAACAAACCAAAGCAAAACAAGGTTGAGAAATACAAGAGGAAAGCAAATGAATTTAATATACTATCATGGCAAAGCAAAGGATCCAAACAATGGAAACAGATAAAAACGCTGACCAGTGCTTAGCAATGGAAAGAAAGAATGAAAACTGAAAAGCAATGCAAGGCCACGATACGAACAAAAAACCACAGAGCAAAACCAAAGCCAAGCAAAACCAGGAAAAATAAAAGAAAGACGAAGGACTGGGAAGCCAAGGAAAGCAAAGCTAAATCCCTTGAAACCCTCACAAACACAGGGGAATACGCTTAGGACAGAAAAAGTATTTCAAAGAACAGGAACAGAGGGGGAATGAAAATCAACAAAACTGAAAAGAAACCAATGCACTGCAATGCAGAAGAAGCAGGACACCAAGGCAGAAACAACAGAAAAACAACCAGGAAAACAAACAGAGCAAACCAACATCAACCCATCCAGAAGCAGCAGCAGCAACACAAAAAAGCAAAGGAAATGAATACACGGTCATGGCAAAGCAGAGATGACGACCGAGCCTGCAGGAGGCCAAAATCTTCCCATCCGTGCCTGGGAGGAGGAAGGGGTAGCTGCTGGGCATGCTGCTACCTCCACCGGAGATGAGCCTTCAGGGTCGCCAGCCCAGAAGGAGTCTGCGGCTGCCGGGCAGAACAAAGCATCTCTCTGCAGGAAGGCAAAGCACCTGCGCTCATGCCAAGGACGAGGTAAGGGTAGCTACCGGGCATGGATCTAGCCAGACAGCAGAGGAAAAACAGCCAGTCCACCACAAGGGAGGAGGCAAGGATGCCCACGAGGCGTGGACCCACCTGGGAAACCGAGAAGGAGCTGCAAATGCATCAAGCACAGCAGGAAAGCCTAGAGGGCAGGCTGGAGTTCCAGAAGCCTGGCAAGGAAAAAACACAACAAACAAGGGAGAAAGAGAGCATCAGGTAAGTGAAGGCAAGGGAAGAGGAAGGGCGTGGGCATGGGAACAAAGATGGCAAAGCAAGGCAAGGCAAAGAATGAAAAGCAAAAGGAGAAACTCAAAGCAAAGCCAAGAAACACACTCCGAAAAGTAAAGGAATGCTTTCAGCAAAAAACAACGTCATGCAAAGAAAGGAGCAGGAAAGACAACTAACAAATATGAAACAAAGACAATGGAAAGCACAGCAAAAAGGCTCACAGCAGAAAAAGCAAAAAGGCTCGCTGCAGAAAAAGCAAAAGACAAAACACAACAAAGAAGGAAAACAAACCAAAGCAAAACAAGGTTGAGAAATACAAGAGGAAAGCAAATGAATTTAATATACTATCATGGCAAAGCAAAGGATCCAAACAATGGAAACAGATAAAAACGCTGACCAGTGCTTAGCAATGGAAAGAAAGAATGAAAACTGAAAAGCAATGCAAGGCCACGATACGAACAAAAAACCACAGAGCAAAACCAAAGCCAAGCAAAACCAGGAAAAATAAAAGAAAGACGAAGGACTGGGAAGCCAAGGAAAGCAAAGCTAAATCCCTTGAAACCCTCACAAACACAGGGGAATACGCTTAGGACAGAAAAAGTATTTCAAAGAACAGGAACAGAGGGGGAATGAAAATCAACAAAACTGAAAAGAAACCAATGCACTGCAATGCAGAAGAAGCAGGACACCAAGGCAGAAACAACAGAAAAACAACCAGGAAAACAAACAGAGCAAACCAACATCAACCCATCCAGAAGCAGCAGCAGCAACACAAAAAAGCAAAGGAAATGAATACACGGTCATGGCAAAGCAGAGATGACGACCGAGCCTGCAGGAGGCCAAAATCTTCCCATCCGTGCCTGGGAGGAGGAAGGGGTAGCTGCTGGGCATGCTGCTACCTCCACCGGAGATGAGCCTTCAGGGTCGCCAGCCCAGAAGGAGTCTGCGGCTGCCGGGCAGAACAAAGCATCTCTCTCTGTAGGATGGCAAAACTCTTGCTTTACTTAGTGGTAAAATAGTAGAAATGCAATAATACAACTATCTTTTAGTCTAACTGTAAATCCCAGGGTTTTCGACCTGAATCATCATGCATGGAGAACAGTCCTATGAAAGAACAAACAGAAACCTGAACAGAAAAGCCCTGCATCCAATCCACATGCCTGTTGTGTATCTCTATCTCTCACTTGGTTCATGTTTCAGACTCTGTTTTCTTCCCCTGCATTTCAGCAATTCTGTTCGTCAGTGGAAGGGCACTTGTATCATACTCATACTTTAAGAAAGTAGTATATTATGAGCAGCTCTTTGGCGATGCTTAGTTCAGACAACCATGATCTTATTGGAAACAGGCACCTAAGGTTTGCAAAGAGACACACGTCTCCAGTACATGCCAGGGACAGGATTATCATAGTGCTGAAACATTATTTCAGATGATCCTTTATCAGTAAAGGATAGAATTTGGGGGCATATTCACAAAGTCTGCACAAGCTGAAGCTAATTAACATATTCTGCTTTCTCATCATTCAGTTGGAGAAGACAGGCACATTCAAACATCAGTCTGTAGGAGTTGAACTAATACACAGTGCAAAACACTTGGATTCTTCAGAGGGAAACGTTGTCTTCAGCTGCCTCGGTTAAATCTATTCAAAATTATCTTGCAAAATTATCTTCTTAGTTCCTTACCACTCTTTCCTTCCCCACACTTCAAAACTACAAGCAGCTAGAACAACGTTCTCTGTAGAAATCCAGGACAGAAGAGTCCTGGTGGATCAGTATCAAGCCCATCTCACAGGAGGCCAACGCCCACTATTTCCCGTCTCATCAACACAGATCTTTGGCAGCATTCAATTGTCTTCCCTGTCATCAAAACCGGTATCATTTCAAAGCAAGTGAATCCAGCCTGTAAAAGCACATTTAGCCTCCTACAGCAATGCAGTGGTTTTGGGGATTGAGTTTGAGAACACATCTTTAGGCAAACACACCAATTTCCATGTGTCTGAACGCGCAGCCACCCCGACGCAGTGATCCTCCTTCCACAGCTGCAGACCCTTTCATTCCACACAGTGGAAGAATGTCTTCACAGGGGCAGAACAAACAGCTGTCTCCCTGCAACAAGAAGGAAACAAAAAAGACAAATAAAGGAGCACAGCCCCATGTCCAAGACTGTGTAAACTCCATGTATTCCAGTGACCAAAAGTAATCTGCAATATCAGCCTTCACCCTGGCATCACAGGCCCTTGTTGGCCTATGACAGCAGTCTTGGTACATGATACCTGTGAGTGGGTAACACAACAACGGAGGTGAAGCCTGAGCCAGCAGTTTTCCTTACTGTCTCACTTATCTGCCTGAAAAACAGATAACCTCATTGCCCCTACTGCAAAAAGACATTTAGACACAAACTTCCATTCACTTTGACTGTGTTTGCAAGGATCTTATGAAGGAAAAAAATGGTTTCTTCTACAGTTAGCCAGAATAGGGGCTTCTTTGAAAGAGCAACAGTGTGCAGACACTACCCCTGGCATCCTTCTGCTGTGCTTACGTAGCACCTGGAGCAAGCAGGTACTGTACAGCTTGTGAGAAAACATGTCAGTAGGAGCAGTACACTCATAATGCAGCAACAAAGACCGGAGCACTGTGAGACAGGTAGCAGAGTGCTTTTGTTAGTGGTCAATGTTAACCCCATCCAGTCAGTGCTGAGCAGAATGGGGACAAAGGGTAGACTCCACAAACTGAAGATAATGTTTCCTCCTGGCTCGGCTATAATCATTTCTTTGGGCTTTTTTTTTTTTTTTCCTGTTCCTTGGTTTTGGTAAGATGCTAATAATTTATGCAAACTCCCCCATACACTACCAATCTCCATCCAAGGATGATATAAAGACTGTGATAAGCCCTTCTTCTAGACATACAATTTTAGAAACAAAATCTGTTAGAGATTTTGTGATGCAGATAGATATGGGCAATAAAAGCAGAGGCAGAGAAAAAAAGAGCTGGCTTGCATGGCAGCAGGTAAACAATGTACCCAGGAAAAACACTTGTCTGTAACACTCACACCTGTATCTCATCCCACATAAAACCCAGAACATTACAACTTTAAAAGTCTAATTCATCTATACTGTGTTGAGCCTCTAAGCTGTCTTTGCTTCTCTGCTTCTGTAATCTAAGCTCACTTTGTCTTTCTACTCAACAGGCAAACCTCATCATAAGAAGACAATATGCAAACTACGGGTGGAGTACGTATGTAGCCAAATTATTAAAAGAATTTTTTACTATGAGACAACAAATATATGTGAGGCAATGTTGTCTGAACTGAAAACACAGTGACTTTAACATACATACCAAAACACTAGAAATCAAGTTTTACCATATTTGAGAATTTCTGGTTATGTAGGTTATGTAGGAATTAACTTCAGCTGCGTAGGAAAATCTGGGATGCCACATGAACCAGCCAGACCTCCAACCCCATCCCCTTTGCATTACGCACAGGAAAAGGAAAAGGTTACCACTTATTTCACTTAAAGAAAAGCAAGAAAATCCTCAATTACTGAAAATCACCACGCTTGATCTTACAAATCAGGATGTAACATAGTAACTCTTCTCTCCAGCAACCAAAAAAGATAAATAGCAGAGGAATAATTGATTCAGAGGTCTGGAAGAGAAATACTGACATACTAAGAGTATGAAACAAATCCAGTCTAGTTCAGACATAGCTGAAAGCTGTTGTCAGCCAAAGCCTCAGCAGTTACCAACATGTAAACAAAGCTATGTTTAATGTGTTAATTTTTTAACTTGAACACAATGCCTGGCATTAAAAAAAAAAATAATCATAAGTTGTTCTTGTTTGAATCAAAAAATGGGAGAAAATCACTCGGAAGCAGAACATTCACGACTTCTAAAATCACTGCCTTATGAAGGTAAGTACAAAAGCCTATCTGCTAACCAGCAACCGGCCCAGCAAAAACTACTGAAATTATCCATCAACAATGAAGAGGCAACAATACAAGGAAAAGTACATCAGCTGAATTATTCACGCTTTAGAATACCAAAAGGTTAGATCTGAACTACCTGAGCCCCCAGGGTCAGCCTTTCTCAAGCTACACGATCATCTACTGCAGCTGGGACTTATTCTCTGTGTTCCTAAGCCTACTTCTTCAGTAGATTGGAAAGACTGGTTGTATCAGCTATAAAATACCAAGAGTTCAGGGTTCTGTGTTACATGGAGTGAAACTTCATCTTAGCAAAGACGATTCTATTTTTGAAACAACCCACTGTTTCCTGTGGATAGTAAAAATAAAATGAAATCCAACGACAGCTTGTACTCTTAGCCTGTACTCTCAAATGTAGTGACAGAGTGCTCTAGAGTGGAGGTAAGAATGACATGAGTCCTACAGCAGTTAAAAACATTTTAAAGATAACAACATTCCTCTGAGGCAGTAACAGCAAGTGCAGTACGCTTTCCCCCCACGCCCCTGCTCACACAAGTAACCTGCTGCTGGTTGTGGTCCTGCTTGGCAGGAAGCTGCCCTACACCCACCCCAAGCAGCCTCACCAGCACAGGGCAGCCTAAGCCCAGCACCAGGCAGGGCACCCTGCATGGCATCTGCCAGGCTGTGGCTGGCTCAGCTCCCATCCCGCTGTGCCTGCAGTCCCGCTAACCCCATGCTACAGCAGGTGCTGTGTCATCACAAGACAGAGTGGCGACAGAGGCATATTCTCTATGGGTTCTGCCCTATAAATGCCATCACACAACCTGGCACTCTGAAGTTTACATGGATTAACACCTTGTGAGCCCCTCTCTTCAAGGAGCTAATTCTACAAGTCTGAATCCCACAAAGGCTGTGGGGCGATGACAATTGGCACTGTGGCAGATACCCTATCCTAAGCAAGATTGTGCTCCTAAGACACTCAAATTAGTGTGGCAGAACCCTACCTTATTTTCTGTTTAATCTCTGTATCAATCTCACGTGGATCAAAATAACAGATTCAGCACCTGCAATGAGTCTAGATTGAGCAAAGCTTTCAACAGAGGGAGCAAAGAAATCAAGACAAGATGATGCAATGTGATGGAGTCAAAGCAGCTGGCCAACCAAACACAATGTGCACGCATTTCCAAGCTGAGTGTGTACCTGGAGTTGGGATTGTATCATTCACTACCAAAAGAATTCCTGAGTACCCTCATAAAGAAAGCTATATGCTAACATTACTGGAGTCAGTTTTCATAAGTTAGTCCTCTTTAAAATTCCTAGATGCTTGTTTGCTTAATATGCACCATTTACTTCTCCGAAGTTGCATTTCCTTTTGTCTTTCCATTTGAAGGGCTTTGAAAAACTCTTTGAAATAGAAATTCCATGATTACTGTAATACACTTGGGTAGGTATTTGGACTTTCATCCAAAGACATTCAGTGCATTTTACTAAAATAAAGAATACTCAAAAACTTACTCCAACAAATTCCCATTGATTTTTATACCACTGGTTTTGGATGTTACAAGCAGGAGGTAGCAAAACACAGCTATTCAGCAATCCCAGCAAGTCAGATGGGCTCTAGGGAGACAAGAAGGGCAATAAGGTGACAAAATTGAAGGGATAGGCTACTTGGGGAGATTACAAAGAAGTTGCTAAGGTATGCAGGGAGGAAGTTAGGAAGGCAAAAGTCCAACTTGAACTCAGACTGGCCACCGCAGTAAGAGAGTAAAAAATCCTCTTATAAATATATCAGTGGTAAGAGAAGGACCAAGGAGAATTTCCATCCTTTACTTGATGCAGCGGGGAGTGCAACCACTGAGGATAAGCAGAAGGCTGAGGTCCTCAATGCCTTCTTTACATCTGCCTTTAAAAGGCAGATCAGTTATCATCAGGGCACTTTGTGTCCCAATCTGTAAGTCTGGGATGCTACGCAGAATACACCCCTGGTGATTCAGGTGGAGACAGTTAGAGAGCTCCTCCTCCATCTGGACTGTCACAAGCCCAAGGGACTGGGCTGAAAGGCAGGTCATACTTGTCAAACCTCATCTCCTTCTATCACTGGGTGATCAGCCTGGTAGATGAGGGAAAGGCTATTTATTGATGTAGTCTGCCTAGACTTCAGCAAAGCCTTTTCCATGGTCTCCCACAGTATTCTCCTGGGGAAACTGGCTGCCCATGGCCTGGACAGGTATAGCCTTCTTTGGCTAAGGAACTGCTAGAAGGCTGCACCCAACAGGTAGTGGTTAATGGAGCTAAATCCAGCTGGCAACCCCAGGGGTCGGTACTGGGGCCCATCTTGTTTGATATCTTTACTGATGACCTAGATGAAGGGATTGAGTGTACTCTCAGTATGTTTGCAGATGACTCCAAGTTGGGAGGTGGTGCTGACCTGCCTGAAGGCAGAGAGGCACTTCAGAGGGATCTAGATAAGCTGGATCACTGGGCTGAGGTTCAACAAGGCCAAGTGCCAGGTCCTGCACTTTGGCCACAACAACCCCATGCAGTGCTATAGGCTTGGGGATGAGTGGCTGGATGACTGCAAGGAGGAAAGGGACCTGGGGGTGTTGGTTGATGCTTGGCTGAACATGAGCCGACAGTGTGCCCAGGTGGCCAAGAGGGACAATGGCATCCTGGCCTGCATCAGAAATAGTGTGGCCAGCAGCAGCAGGGAGGGAATCATCCCCCTGTACTCAGCTCTGGCCACACCTCAAGTACTGTGTCCAGTTTTGGGCTCTTCACTACAAAAAAGGCACTGAGGCCTCAATGTCCAAAGAAGGGCAACAGAACTGATGAGGGGTCTGAAGCACAAATCTTATGAGGAGTGGCTCAGGGAGCTGGGATTGTTTAGTCCGGAGAAGAGGCGGCTCAGAGGAGACCTTACTGCACTCTACAATTTCCTGAAGGGAGGTTGTGATGATGAGGAGGGGTTTGGCCTCTTCTCCCAGGTGACAAACAGGACCTAAGGAAACGGCCACAAGTTGTACCAGAGGAGGTTTAGGTTAGACCTCTCTGAGGTTTTTCTCTCAGAGTGGTCAGGCACTGGAATGGCTGCCCAAGGAGGTGGTAGAGTCGCCGTCCCTGGCAGTGTTCAAGGGGCATCTGCATGAGGAGCTACGAGATGAGATTTAGTGCTTGTGGTGGCAATGGTGATGGGAGGATGGTTGGACTAGATGATCTTGTAGGTCATTTCCAATCTTGCGATTCTATGATTCTATGAAATATCAATGCAAACAGTAATAAATTTCTTCCTTCTTCACAGATCTTAACAACTTGGTTTCCACTTCCTCTCAATACTCTCTCTTCATCCAGAGGCCAGCAAGTCCTCTCGGATGCTGTCAACGGTTTATGGGCTGGTTCAGCCTGGTTCTGTGACTAGCGGGGCGGAGGGATCCACAGATCTGCACCTTTGGAAAAGGGAAACAGGGGACCCAAAATAATTGAAAACAGCAGCAACGATCTCAGGAGAAACAAACTAATTTACTAAATACAGTATCAGCAAAATATAATGAGAGAGAGGGAGTGTGTGTGAAAGGTGGATTGGTCTCACCACAACGCTGAGGTGAGAAGTGCAGTCCAGTTGAGCTGATGAAGAAAAGCAGACAGAAGAGCAGACGGAGAAGTGCAGGCGAAGAAGAGAACATCAAGTGACCTTGCCGGGAGTTACATCTCCTTACTGACCGCAAAGCCCCCTGGGGAATGTAGTTGTTGTTCTCCTCCAGACAGGCACCCGGAACTTGAGCATCCACAGTCAAACCTCCAGTGCATTACATGATGTTATGATGTGGAATACTGATAACCAAAAATCATAAAACCATGACAGATGCTTTCAACTGCTCAGCAAAATCAAAAAAAAAAAATCAGAGAAACTGTTCTCTACTCTGGGAGCGTTCCAAAGCTTTCTGACCCAGAGTAAAACTAGGAAAAAAAAAAATGTGAGGTACCCAATTGTTAGAACTACCTTTTTTTTTTTTTTATGTGCACATTACATATTTTCACATTTATCAAGATTTCTTGGAGATCCTAGAGAAAAAAAACAAAGGACGTTCTTCCTCCTTTCTCCTATCACTTCACTACTACTTTGAGCTCCTCCATGACTGTGACACTACTAGCATATTCATTATTGCTTCTATTTATAAAATAAGAAACATATATATTTTTTCCATGCAATTCCTTTGGAAATTAGTAATGGACAAACCTCAAGCTTTTGAGAGGTCTGAACTGGTCATGAAAAGCATCCAGAAGCTCAGAGGCTTATCCAAAGCTAATCTGAAAATTTCCAAACGTCTTTGCTCTAGAGAGAGGCACAGAAACCCATTGGATCAGGACTCCCATCACTAACTGGGCTCACCTCTCTCAGTCTGGTCCCTCACCAAACATCCAGGACTGGTTTTTACCATGTCCTTGCTGAAGAGCACACAAGATACGCAAGCACACCGTTCTCCCTAGGAAAAACATGGCTCCTAGGCATCTACACTGCAAACCTATAAACAGATGTTTAAATCTTATAGGAATCAGAACAACTTAAAACGTACGCCTGAGGCCCCTGTTTAGCAGTAACGGCTTGCTGAATTTGGGCTCACAATATGATTCCAACTTGTCACCTTCCTGCCTTCCAACTGCCTTCACTGTGCTTTGAAGCTAAGATCCAATGCCTTAATGCCCTTATGTAACAGCATCTACTTCATCAAACACAGAGGAAGGAGCGTCTCAGTAATATACATCACACACCAGCCAGGCTGGTAAAGATAGGTAACTCTTCTGTGACAGCTTCATTGGAACGTTATTGTATTAGCCTTGGTATCACCCGGAACTCATTCCATTCACTGCTTTGAGGGGTCAGAGCCTAAACTCTACTAAAAGACCACATACCATCATGAAATCAGGTACACCTGATACGACCACACCACTAAGGCTCCTTTGCTAAACTTCAGTGGTTCCCAATGCTTGCTTAAAAAAATAAAATCCAGCGAGAATATCAAGCGCCAACACTTTCCTCAGTATCCCAGCATCCCTGCCTTGTCCATCTCTGGCCAGCAGGACTAAATTCAAAGCAGCGCAAACCACAATTCCACACAGGTAGCCTGAAGCTATGTTTAATCTTGCAGATCAGAGCTCAATAAACATTGGCTTGGCACAAGTCACTCACAGAGAACAGGGGCTCTGCTATCACCAGTACCTGCTATACATCAAGAAGGAACGTGCTGAGGAAAATGAACACAGCAGCATACAACTAAGAGTTCCTCATGACTGTCAGCACTGAAAGCAAAGCAGGCTGAAGAAAAACCTCAGGTAAATCCTGAGAGGACAGCAAAGCAAGGAGGACGAAGGACATGGACTGATCCTGAACCAAACACATTAGACAACAAGAGCCTTGAGAGGACTAGTTGGTTACGCAGATAAACAATACGCACACCTGAAATGGTGATTTCTTCTGAAGACTCTAGGGTGTTCCTCATCAAGAAAAAAGATAATACATTAAAAAAAATCAGGATGGATATAATTTGAAAATTCTTTTCAACTGACCTGGCATCCCGGGACAAACTGAAGACTAGACAGGACACCAGTGCAGAGAAAGAGAACCAACAGCATAGGGGGGTGCCACAGAGAAACTGGAAAGTGACCAAATCTTTGCTCAGATAGAAACTGCTGTGTAAGGCAGAAAGCTGATGGTGATACCTTCTGCCAATGAGGAGCACAGTGGGAGGATGAGGATGGATGATATCTGCAGCACAGACATTCACAACATGGCATAGCCTAACACAGAGCTACAATTCCAAAGTGATTATAAGGTTTTATTTAACAATGCTGTTGTGTGGGACAATTCAACTGCTTCAAGCTCAAACAAGCTGCAAGTGACTGATTAATCAATGCATCTCAGCAACCTCAAAACCTGATTGTCTTGGAAAAAATAAACAGAACACACCATCTCAAATAGCATATAATCAATCTAGAGAATTTAATCCAGCAGGCAGTCCTGTGACCAAATTTTGTGCTGGCAGCAAACTCTTCTTATGACCATTAGGAACATTCCCAGTTACAGAGCTACCACAACTTGGGCAGAAAATATACAGACCCACCTGGGAGGATAGAAAATAAAGAAGCAATTTACCCTCCCCTTATCTAACTCCTCTCTCACATTTAGAAGTGAAACTACAACTTTAAATGCCAGGAAAAAATGAGGGAAAAAAAAAAAAATCATCTGGTATTTTCCAGGCAAACACCAAGATCATAGAATCACAGAATGTCCCAAGCTGTACGGCATCCACAAGGATCATCAAGTCCAACCTCGTGCTCCAGGAAGGACCACCCAAACACAAACGGTCTTTAAGCTGCAGCAGCTCAGGACCAGGCCCACAGCCCTGGGGAGCCTGCTCCACAACCACTGGTATCAGATGCAGCAAGCACAGGGAGCAGGCAGGTAGGCACTGCAAAGCAGCAAGCAAAGACCAATCTCTGAGAGGGGGCCTGCTTACAGAAGTAAACCTGGGGCCTACCTACAGAAAGCCCACACCTTTCACTTCCAATAAAGCTCCACCATTTTGACAGCCAAAACAGAAACCAGCATTTCACTTCTCATGAGTCTTCCCTGAACTCCCAAATAAATGGTTACTTGAGATGCCCTATTGCACTGCAACTGCTCATAATTAACAATCAAAATTATATCTTTCATGACATAAGAAGCTCAATTCTGCTTGATGGTAATGACAGTCTTTTCAACTGGCCTGGCATCCTGGGGCAAACTGACAATTAGACAGGATACCAACATAGAAAAAGAGAACTAACGGCATAGGGGGGTGCTACAGAGGAACTGGAAAGTGACCAAACCTCTGCTCAGGTAGAAAGCTGATGTGTCCTTTCATGTTATGAAAATCACAGTTGGCTTTCTGACAGTCTCCTGGATGATTCTCCCAAAAGCACCCTGCACTTATTCTGAAGAGAGAAAGTAAGGAAGGCTCATGGAAACAGGCACACAAGGCCTGCAAGTGTTCCAGATCATGCCAGAGATAGGACCACCACAGTGCCAAAACACAATTTATCACTAAAGGAAACATTTGAGAGCATATTCACAACTTCTGCATAAGCTGTAATGATTCAGCATATTTAGCTTTCTTATCATTCAGTTGGAGAGGGCAGATGCTCTCACACATCAACCAGCAAGCACTTGGAGGAGCCAGCCCTCTGTTTTTTTCAGTGACAGACATCACTACTGCTGGCTCTGACACCTTCCCATGAGATGCTTCAGTTTACTAACGTGGACTTCATTCTTTCCATCAGCAGCTACTCCTAAATTGACCTTCATTCATACAGTGACACCATCAACTTCTAGCACAAGCTGACCTGCAAAACAGAGAAAAGAAAACGGGATGGCAACAAACACAGAGATAACAGAATCACAGAATGGCCAGGGTTGGAAAGGACCTCAAGGATCATGGAGCTCCAACCCCCCTGCCACATACAGAGCCACCAACCTCCACATTTAATACCAGACCAGGTTGCCAAGGGCCCTATCCAACCTGACCTTCAACACCTCCAGGGATGGACGGCCATCCACAACCTCTCTGGGCAGCTGTTCCAGCACCTCACTGCTCTCTCTATAAAGAACTTCCCCCTGACATCCAACCTGAATCTTCTCTCCCTCAACTTCAAACCATTTCCCCTTGTGCTGCTGTTATCTACCCTTTCAAAGAGTTGATTCCCCTCCTGTTTGTAGGCTCCCTTTAGGTACTGAAAGGCTGCAATGAGCTCACCCCGCAGCCTTCTTTTCTCCAGGCTGAACAAGCCCAACTCCCTCAGCCTGTCTTTGTAGGGGAGCTGCTCCAGACCCTTATCGTCTCCATAACGTGTTAATATTCTTTAACAAAAAAAGCAACGACAATACAGAAGGGCAGCTGCAGCAACGTATCAGTACATAAAGAAATGTACATAAAGAAGCCCGGCCCGGCCGCGGCGCCCCCCCACCCCCCCGGAGCCGCCCGGCCGCGGCAGCCCCCCCACCCCCTCCCCCGGAGCGGCGCAGCACGGCCCGGTCCGGCCGTGTGTGACAGAACACACACACAAAAAAAAAGCAAATAAGAAAGAAAGCCATAACATAAGTAACGGCAGAAACACCAGTGGAATGGGAGTATATTACAAAGGTAAGAAAAGGACTGCTCACCATCTCCAAGGATTTACACCCACAGAACTGACTCCAGAGTGGAGAAACTTCCAGAAAGAAACCCTTCCCCCGTGGCAATCAGCCCTTAAACGAGCTCTGAGAGGGGCAGCCAGGCTCCACCCCTTCCAGCCACGGAGCTGCACTGCGTTCACCTGTGCTCCCAGGGCTGACCGGGTCCTTTCCTCAGGTGCTCAATCAGTGGTTCAGGCTGGGATTCAACACTTCTTATACAGCATAGCAAAGCAAAGCAATAGATGAAAGAAAAACAACAAAAGAAAACTAGCAGGATTCTAGATGAAATAACACAGAAAACCTGAGGAAGCAAGGCAGAAGGCTAGGTTATGGCTGTGTGTCTGTCTGAACAGCTGCTCGGTGCACCCATCACAGACAGCTACATAGAACTGGGCTCCAGAAGCACTGACAGCTCCTGTCAGCTTTAGTATTAAAGCAATCTGATAAACTTCCAATTCCATATTTCAAGTACTTCAAAGAAAAAAGCATTAAAGCTGGCAAACATATGATGGCTTCAGTTAACAAACACGAAGTTAAATGGCACTTAAGGAAATAAGCATCCTTAAATTACTGCACCTCTTTTAGTTTATCCAGAGAGACTTCTAGCTCCTTTAGAGCTTCTTCTCATTCCCGGAGCTGGAAAAATCAAGGAAAAAATGTTGAAACGGCTCCAAAACCCGTCCAATTTTCACCTAATCCCAATTTTGCCCTGCAGATGGGGTATTGTTTTTATTTACGGTGTTACACAACAGGTGACTAAAGTAACTGATGTAGCTTTGAAGTAATATCATTCCATAAAATATACTGTTTTTCTTTGAAATCTCTCTCTGAAATGAATTAATTCATACATACATTGTAGGAGGAATTTTACTAGCTGTGGGAATGGAATGTTGTATTCTGTAACTTATCCTTAGAAATAAGAAGAAGTAAAATTAGAAGTAAAATATTATGTATGTTAGCAGCACGTTTTAGAAACATTTTTTACTGAATTATGTGATTAATTCTTTCTTGCAAAACTGGAATAGTTGTTAAATGTTCTAAACAATGAGACTTAGAGCGTGTTAGAGATTAGAAAACATATTGTAGAGTTGTTTTGTTAGGATAAGAAACTCCCAGCAAGAGAAAAACAGATTTAGCAAACACCAAAGAAGCCAGGGCCTCTACACAAGGCCGGACTGTCTCACTCTGTGAGAAGTTGGGATGTGACAGGCAGGCATCAAGATACTCCCCTGTCTTTCTCTCAAGCTTATCTTTGTAGAAAGAAGGACAAGCAGATATCTGCAGAATAATGATCAGGTGTGAAATAATTAACTACAGATTCACACTCATGCAACAAAAATTTATGTTTGTTTAGTATTTCCAATGTTTAGTGAAGCATCAAGAAGATTGCGAACCTGAAGACCTCAGCCAATAAGGAACTAGGGAGAAGGAGATAAGCCAAGGAATAGGGAATTAAAGATGTAACTCTGTTTTCTATGTGCTCTCCTGCTTGCAGGAGGCCTGCCATTGCAATTGCAAATAAAACCTGCTTTATCAGAGATTCTGTCCTAGAAAATTATTTGGATATTTCCTATATTAGCCAAAGTCAATTGTAGGTTTGGATACAGCTGTAACTCCTTATTCTCCCTGAGAAACATAAGATCTGTGCCTCACTTCCAGCGTTAGGAAAGACTATCAATGAATATACAGATGTTATAATTAAGAAATATCCAGGAAAGTTAGGCTAAGTAAGATCATTGCTACAAGAGGATAATAAATGGAAAATGCTTACCAATTTGTAGGCTCACACTATTTTCCACAAGGAGCGATCTCCAGGAAGAGATCCTCCCTCAGTGGCAGTCAGCACTTAAATGGGATCTAGGAGAGGTGCAGACAGACTCCACCCCTTCCAGTAGTACAGGTGAATTACCTTCACCTGTGCTCCCGTGGCTGACACATTGCTTGTCTCAGGTGGTCAGTCAGAGGTTCAGGCCATGATTCAGCAGTTCCCATACACTTAATGATACCCAGAACATCTTAAAGTAAGGTAGAACTTTTCAAATAGCACCATTTAAGAGTGGCACAGGAACTGCACATTTGTAAGGCTTGGTTTTCTGTTGCTATCAGAAGTTCCACGCAATGGTGAACATTTCAGTCTTGCCATTGTCTCTACTACTAGCTTCTTGTGATGTTTACTTCTATTTCTGATAGCTCAGCATGAGTGTCTGAGAGCTGAAAGGGACAGTCTCAGGGAGACAGTAGAAAATGAGCAAGAGAGTCTCCAAACTGAAATGGAGAGTTTCCAGGAGACACTCTGAGCAGAGAGGGAGAATCTCCAATCTGAGAGAGATGCCCTCCAGTCTGAGAGGGATATTCTCAAGTCTGAACAGGATGCCCTCTGAATCGAGAGAGACTCCCTGCAATCTCAAAGAGAGAATCTCCAGGTTGAGAAAGAGAGTCTCCTAGCCAGGAGAGAGAATCTCAAAACCTGGCAAGTGTCTCCACACTGAGAAAGAAAGTCTCCAAGCCGAAGGGGAAGATCTCCAAGCTGAGAGAAGGAGTCTCCAATCTCAATGAGATGCCCTCCGAATCGAAAGAGACTCCCTGCAATCCAAACTCAACACCCTCCCGTCTGAACGGGACACCATCCAATCCTAACCGAGACACCCTCCAATCTGAACTAAATGCTCTCATAATTAAACAAGACAGACTCCGAGCCGAGCTGGAGGGTGAGAGCATTGGAACTGACCAACCTGATCAACCACAGGAGGCACCACAATTGATGTCAGTTGCCCCTGTGAGAGGACGGAAAACAAGATGAATCTCAACTCAGTTAGAAGAGAAGAAAGAGGAGCAAAGAGGTCCAGAGGAGTGGCTCTGAGATCCAGGGAAAGCACCCCTGAGTCCAGGGGAGGGGCCCTCAGTAAGACCACGGTCATCAACGCCTATGAGGGCAACAAGAAGTCCTGAAAGAGTAAGAGGTGAGCAAGATATTGTTACCATTGTTGATCGATCTCTGAAAATGAATGAAATTCGAAGTCCGAGAAAAGACTTTTCATGTCACCCAAATGAGCCTATTGCCACCTGGTTACTTCAATGCTGGGACAATGGGGCCAACAGTGTGTGGCTAGATAAGATAGAGAGAAGCTCGCCAACTGGGTGGCATTGCTAGGGAATCAGCCATTGATAGAGGCATTAGTACATGCCAGAACCAGGCCTTCACCCTCTGGAAGAGGATGCTGTTAGCTGTAAAAGAAAGATACCCCTTCAAAGACGATCTGATGCCTGAGAAAAAGAAATGGGCTGATATAGAAAAAGGCGTCCGTTATTTGAGAGAATATGCTGTGGTGGAAATGCTACATAGTCCCGATTTCATTCCTGATGAGCCAGACCACGAGCACGATCCTGAGAGAGTCAGGTGTACACCAAATGTGGTGTACATTCACAAAGACTGCACCAGAAAGGTATGCCAGTACATTTGCAGCAATGTATGGCAGAGGAGAAAGAAGACCCCTTATAAGTGAACTGATTAATAAACTTCAAGACTTTGAGTTACATTTACACCCTCTACAAGTTTGTGTTTCAGCCATTGCAGAAGTAGCTGAAAAGCTGAACAGAATGGAAAGCAAACAAGAAGATATAATAGACAAACTGTCAACTGTGCCTAATGCTGATGGATCCAAGGTGGTAACAGATGCATCGAATGGGAACCAGAATTCCCAAAACAGCCTACTGGAGGGCCTGATCAACTTGGTTTCCTCCCAGCTGGTGTCATCCAATGTCTCTTCTATCAAAAGAAGACGTCCTCCTGCTTGAGCAAGTGACAACAGTAAGACTATGTCACATTTTGCCTTGTGGCATTACCTACATGACCATGGAGAAGATATGAAGAAGTGGCATAAACAGTTCAAGCTATGACTCAACAGCTCCCATTCACAGGGCCATTAAATGACAGATGTGTGTCACTGGGAGTTGTAGGTGTGCAAACAGCACTCTGCATACCCAGCTGTGATTTCAGCCTTCGCTGTCTGGGCTGCTCACACAGATCTCAGCATCTGCTGTGTCAGCACTGAGATCCGTGCTCCCCAGTCTGTTAGAAGAGTCACCAACCAGCACCGAGGACAGCCTGGGATCAAAGTGTGAGGACTATCACAGGTCATCCATCAGCCTCCCTTGGTAGACATTCACGTTATTCATTTCCTTTGCTCTGTGGCTGTATCAGCACTTTAAGAGCACAGCCTGAAGCTGTGATAGAGCGCCTGGGGAGGGGTGCAGCCCTGCAAGCACAGCTGGGGGCAGTTTGGCTGTGGGGTGGGGCAGAACCAGTCTCCACCCCTCCCTGACTCCATTTAAGGGCTGGGAAGCACAGGGGCAGCATCTGAACCTGGGGAGTGCTTCCTTTTGAGTGTGGGGTGAGTCTTACTCAATGGGGTGGGTGATCCCTTCCCTATTTTAGGGCTGTGATCTCTCCCTTTTCTAGGGTCTCCTGACTACTTTGGAGGGCTGGCAGCCATCTGTACATGGAAACCGCTTCCTTTAGTGTGTGGGTGAGTGTTGGTCCTTGGAATGGGGTGAGTGGCTCTGTTTTTATTTCAGGGCTGTGATCCCCCCTCTTTGGGGGATCCTAATGTCATTTAAGGGTGGTAGCTGTAAGGACAACATCTGAACCTGGAGACTGCTTCCTTTGGGGTATGGGGTGAGCAATTCCTGCTTTGATTCAGAGTTGTGAGCTCTGCCTTTCTGGGGGAATCTCAAGCTGGATTAGAGCAGCTGTATCTGCTGTGTGTGTTGTTACCTCTTCAGTGGTTCTCACCTCATAATCTCCAGTCTGGGGCTCCAAACGTGGTTTGTCTGCTCCTATGTCATCCCACTTCATGGCTGTAATTCATAGTGCCATGTGTTAATTGCACCAATACAGAATTTTTAAGGGCATTCTGTGCATTATTATCATGTATTAAATTACATTCTGCATCTCTTCTGACTTCATTTTGCAACCCGATGGGGTTTAAGGATTGCCTGGGCTCCTCTGATCAGTGGTGTGAGATCTGTGCAGCAGGTAATGAACATCGCAAGCCCCACGTTGGTGCACTGCTTGTATGCAGGTTTGCGATGCGGTCCAACTCCCCCACAGTGACCATCCACAGCTGGATCAGGTTGCTCAGAGCCTGACCCCGTTTCACCTTGAAAGGGATAGCACATTCACCACATCTCTGGCAACCTGTTCCACCACCTCACCACCCTCACTGTGGAAGACATTTCTTGTATATCTAACCTCAATTTTCCCTTCTTCTTTCCTTTAGGCATTGAAAGGCTGTTACCAGGTCACCTTGGCGCCTTCTCTTCTCCAGGCTGAACAGCCCAACTCTCTCTTCTTATAAGAGAAGTGTTCCATCCCTCGGTTCATATTTGTGGCTGTACTCTGGATGTGCTCCCACAGCTCCGCATCTCTCCTGCACTGAGGACTCCTCATTTGGATGCAGCTCTCCAGGTGAGGCCTCACCAGCGCAGAGCAGAGGGGCGGGGATCACCTCCCTTCGCCTGCTGACCGCGCATCTTTGGATGCAGCTCAGGATACGGTTGGCTTTCTGGGCTGGAAGGGCCCATTGCTGGTTTGTGTCCAGCTCCCACCCACCAGTACCCCAGGCCTTATTGGGCAGGACTACGCTCAGTCTTTTCACTCCCCAGCATATTTTGGTGGTGGGTGTTCCCTCATCCCAGCTGCTGACCCTGCACTTGGATTTGCATCCATTGCTCAGCCTGTTGAGTCCCTCTGGATGGCGTCCTGTCCCTCTGGTGTGTCACTGCACCCCCAGCTCGGTGTCATTAGGGTGCACTTAATTCCACTGTTTATGTTACTGATGAGGGGCAATCCCAGATGTTTATACGAACTGGGAGTAGAACCCCTTGAGAGCAGCCCTGCGGAGAAGGACTCGGGGATCCTGGTGGATGAGAAGCTGGACATGAGCCAGCAGAGCGTGCTTGCAGCCTGGAAGGCCAACTGTATCCTGGGCTGCATTAAAAGAGGGGTGGCCAGCAGGGAGAAGGAGGCGATCGTCCCCCTCTGCTCAGCTCTTGTGAGGCCCCATCTGCAGCACTGCGTCCAGGCCTGGGACCCCAGCACAGGAAGGACGTGGAGCTCTTGGAGCGGGTCCAGAGGAGGGCACTGAGATGGTCAGAGGGCTGGAGCGCCTCTCCTATGAGGAAAGGTTGAGGGAACTGGGATTGTTTCTCTTGGAGAAGAGGAAGCTCTGGAGAGACCCCATCACAGCCTTCCATTACTCAAAGGTAGAGCATAAGCAGGAGGGGGAATGGCTGTTTACGAGGGTGTATAGTGATAGGGCAAGAGGAAATGGTTTTAAACTGAGACAGAGGAGGCTTAGGTTGGTTATCAGGAGGAAGTTTTTCACGCAGAGGGTGGTGATGCACTGGAACACGTGCTTTAGAGTCACTTCCAGGAGGATCTGCTCCGTGATCATTCCCAGCACAGAGGTGAGACCGACGTGGTCGTAGTTCCCTATCCTTAATGACAGGTGTGCCTTTTTACTCACCAGAGACTTCACCTGACTGCTTGACTTCTCAAACACCACTGAGAGTGGCTCAGTGACTGCAGCAGTGAATTCCCTCAGAACTCTGAGACTCATCAGGACCCGAAGACTCCTGGATGTTCGGGTCCTCAGGTGGTCCAGAACCTGATGTCCCATCACAGTGTGGGATGGGGAAGGGTCTGTGGGACTGGCATTGCTTCCTCAATCCCCACCTACCAAACCAAAGGTGAGGGCTGTGTCTAATGAGCAGTTATCAGAGAAGAGGGAAGCTAAAATGTTGTTGGGTACCTGAGCCTTCTCATCTGTTGTTCCCAGCTGCAGTGCTGCCGGTAAGCAGCATCGTGCACAGAGTGCAGCCACGTTGCTCTGAGAAAGGAGCACTGCAGTGCACGTTTGTGAAAGAGGCACTACCCTACATGTGGGGGGCAGTGCCTTCAGTACTGTGTTGTGTCCAACAGTGGCAGCGGAGAGCTGAGTGGCAGCTGCTCCAGAGCGCTGTAACGACTGCATGGAGGTGTGTGGGTCTTCATGAGAACAGCCAGGAACTGAAGTCTGCGTTTCCTGGGACGCCTCGGGACCTCACTTTGCTGGCTGGTAATTGTCTGCCCAGCAGGTAAGGGCAATGCACACCCACCAGCGTTCACCCATTCCATAGCATGTGTCACGGAATTAACTAGATCAGTTTATGCCCGTGACAGGGGGCAGTAGGCCCCTGCCCTCCCCACCCCCCCCGCCTGGGCCCACAAAATGGGAAGGAAGGGGGAAAAGGAAAAAAACAGCGGCAACAATCTATGGAGGTAAACTTATTTTACTAACTATGATATCGGAATGCAAAATAATACGATATAATACAATCTAATTGAAATTGAGACTAATATCTCAAATAAGATATGAGAGAGAGTTCCCGAGACCGAGTCAAACCTGAAAAAGCTTGGAACGGCTAGGAAAGCACCCTCCAGCACCCACTGCCAGGCAATAAGAGATCGCCCCCCCCCGGAAGGGTCAGATCCCGTGACTTCCGCAATGTATAGGGACAGGTATGTAGAATTAGAGCATTAACACTTCCAGTACATGATGTTTTGATGTGGAATATTGAAAATCAAATAAGCAAAAACCAAAACCATGACAGCATGGCACAACATGGTTCTCCCAGTGCTCTTATTGCACTTAATGGTGCTCAAAAGGCTGCCTGTCCTTTTCTTTCTGTGTTCTCCTTGTCTCTGGCCTTTCACTGCGGTGTTCTCCTTCCCTTTGCCTTTGCTGTTCCTATTACATTCTCTTGCCCTCCTGTTTTTGTGTTCCATGCCACATTCTCTTGGCCATTGCCTTTGGCTTTCTTTGCTGCATTCACTTCAGCATTCAGTTTTGGCATTCCCTGCCGCGTTCTCTCGCCCTCCTGTTTTGGCATTTCCTTCCGTGTTCTCGTGGCCATCATCCTTGGCATTTCCTTCCGTGTTCTCGTGGCCATCATCCTTGGCATTTCCTTCCGTGTTCTCGTGGCCATCATCCTTGGCATTTCCTCGCCCTTCTGTTTTTGTGTTCCATGCCACATTCTCTTCAGCATTTGGTTTTGGCGTTCCCAGCAGCATTCTCTTGCCCTCCTGTTTTGGCATTTCCTGCCATGTTCTCTTGGCCCTTGCCTGGGCATTCCCTGCGGCATTCTCTTTGACCTCCTGTTTTGGCGTTCCAGCCACATTCTGCATTGGCCGCCTTTGTCGTGTTCTCTTTGGTCTCCAATTTTGGCACTTTCTGCCATGTTTTCTCTTAGCCCTTGCCTGGGCATTCCATGCCATGTTCCCTCGGCCTTCCGTTTTGGCATTTCTTGCTTTGTTCTCTTGTCCTTTGCCTTTGGCCTTTCCTGCTGTGGTCTCTTTGGCTGTATATTTTGGCCATTCCTGTTGCGTTCTCCTTGCCCTCACTTTGGCATTCCATTCGGTGCTCTCTTGGCTTTTTGCCCTTGCGTTAACCTTGGCTTTCCATGGGATTTCTGCTTGCCTTTGCCTTTGGCACTCTGGGATTAGCTGGGAGGCAGTGTTCATGTTAACCTCGACCTGAACCCACAGCTGAATGGGAGTTCTCACAATACTTATGTTAACCTGCAGCGTACCTGTAAACCAAACCCTTAACCCAATATTAAAAATGCCTCTTACCCTAAATGCTGACATAAAAATAATGCCCCATGTTTTCTGTCAAAGTAACCTTAATTGTAATTGTAGTGCAGAATACTATTGTTAAGTAACTGTAACTTCAAACCTATAAATAGCATTAATTATATCCCTAACGCTCCCTTGCGTCGTCATTAGAGCAACACGCGGAGGGTGCAGCCCTATATATGTGGGGCAGTGCCTTCATTACTGTATTGTGTTCAGCAGGTGGCAGCAGAGCTGCGGTCCTCCCGAGTGCCGTAACAACTGTACGGAGAGATGAGCGGGTCTTCATGGGAACAGCAAGGAACCAGAATCTGCATTTCCTGGGACGCCCGGAACTTCACTTTGCTGGCGGGTAATTGTCTGCCCAGCAGGTAAGGGCAATGCACACCCACCAGTGTTCACCCATTACTTAGTGAGACCAAGGTAGGGTTTCCAGAACTCATTTCTACATTTCATGGTGCCCTGAATGCTGCTTGTCTTATTCTTCCTGCATTCTCCTTGCCTCTGGCCTTTCACTGCGGTGTTCTCCTTCCCTCTGCCCTGGCTTTCCCTGTTGTGTTCTCTCGCCCTTCTGTTTTGTTGTTCCCCCTGGCATCCTCTTGGCCATTGCCTTTGGCCTTCTTTGCTGTGTTCTCTTTGGCCCTTGGCTTTGGCCATCTGTGCCACATTCTCTTGGCCTTTGTCCTCAGCCTTCTTTGCCACGTTCTCTTTGGCCTCCTGTTCTGGCATTCCCTGCGACGTTCTCTTTGGCCTCCAGTTTTGGCGTTCCTGGCCGCGTTCTCTTTGGCCATTGCCCTTGGCGTTCTTTGCCACATTCTCTTTGGCCTCTTGTTTTTGCATTCCCTACAGCGTTCTCTTTGGCCCCTTGCTCTGGCATTTTGTGCGACGTTCTCTTTGGCCTCCAGTTTTGGCGTTCCTGGCTGCGTTCTCTTTGGCCATTGCCCTTGACCTTCTGCACTGGCCTTCCATGCAATGTTCTCACGGACCTTGCCCTCCATTTTGGCCTTCTCTGCGTTGTTCTCTTTGCTCTCTGTTTTGGCGTTCTCTGCAGCCTTCTCTTCGGGCCTGACCTCTGATGAGGCCTTCTCTGGTGTTCTCCATGCCTTCGCTGTCCCTTTGCCTTTCCTGTTGCCTTCCATTGTGTTTCATCTATGCCTTTGCCCTCTGTTTTGGTGTTCTCTCGGGTGTTCTCCTTGCCTTTTGGTTTTGCCTTGGCCTTCCCTAACGGTCACTCCGAGCATAATCCTAATATACCTAACCCTAATACCTTCACCCTGACCCTATTGAGCTCTGAACCCCAAATGCAGTGCTAATTGTAACCATGACTGTATAGATAACTGTAGTAACCGTCCAAACTAACGCTGAACCTACGCTTGAATTGGGCACTAAACCCATCTGTAACCTTCTGTGTAATACTAACAAAAACACTTACAGCTTCCCTGTTAAACACTCCTAACCCTAATATTACTCAATTTGTCAGAGTAGTGTTTGGCTCCCATGTTTTGTGGGGGCGGGCTTACGGTGTGCGTCGTTTGCGTCTCGGCCTTCCTCTTTCTAAAGCGCGTCTCTCTGTATTACAGGTGAAGATCCTTCGGTACTCCCAGTCGATGACTTGCCCCACTTTCCAGGCTTTCCACACTGACCGCCAGCTCGGTTCAGTCGAGCCGTTACCCGCATCCCCCGGTCTGTTCCCTTTCCATAGTCTTCCTTTCGCTCTGCCACAAGCCCCTACCACCGCCTGAGATCATCGCAGGCAATGTGGGGACGTGGCACTCAGTCTCATTATAGTTCATCCCATTGGCCTCAGCACAGCGATCCAACACACCCTTCCTTAGCCCCCTTTTACTCCCAGGCCAACCAATGCTTCCTTCAGATGCGATTTGTGTTCCTTCCCAGCCACTGTGAGACTCGTGCCCCTTTGTGGCCATTTTGAGAGTTGCGCTGACTTGAGCGTGTGCAATCAATTTATCTCAACCAAATTGGTGTTAGCTTTGCAGTCATTTTGCATCAACCAAATTGGCTTTGCATTCAATTTAATTCAACCGAATTGGCTTTAGTTTTGCATTCAATTAATGTAAACCAAATTGGCTTCAGCTTTGCCTTGCTTATGGGGTTGGGTTAGCTTTGCTTTGTTTGTTTCTAGCGCAGGGCTAACCCAACCCCATAACCAACACTCAAGGCCTGTTGGAGGCAATCCGTGTTCCTTCCCGGCCACTGTGAGACTCGTGCCCCTTTGTGGCCATTTTGAGAGTTGCGCTGACTTGAGCGTGTGCAATCAATTTATCTCAACCAAATTGGTGTTAGCTTTGCAGTCATTTTGCATCAACCAAATTGGCTTTAGTTTTGCATTCAATTAATGTAAACCAAATTGGCTTCAGCTTTGCCTTGCTTATGGGGTTGGGTTAGCTTTGCTTTGTTTGTTTCTAGCGCAAGGCTAACCCAACCCCATAACCAATGCTCAAGGCCTGTTGGAGGCAATTCGTGTTTCTTCCCGGCCAGTCTGAGACTCGTGCCCCTTTGTGGCCATTTTGAGAGTTGCGCTGATTTCAGCATGTACAGTCAATTAATCTCAATCAAATGGGCTGTAGCTTTGCAGTCATTTTGCATCAACCAAATTGGCTTTAGCTTTGCCTTGCTTATGGGGTTGGGTTAGCTTTGCTTTGTTTGTTTGTACCGCAGGGCTAACCCAACCCTGTAAGCAACACCCAAGGGCCGTTGGAGGTCATTTGCCTTCCTTTCCGGCCAGTCTGAGACTTGCATTCTGTTTTGGATGGGCTGAGATCTAAACTGCTTTTGAGGTGGATTGCAATACATAATGTTTTTGAAAATGTAGTGTCACTAATGGGGTATGGAGGCTCTGTGACCTTTCTCTGGTTAATCTGACGTATGTAAACCACGTGTGTTAAACTGTATGGGGTAAGTGTATATTGCATCTCTAAACTGCATTGTGCCACATATTCAATCTGTGTGATGCTGCGCCTGTAAACTGTGTTGTGCCACATATGGAATGTATGGATGCTGCACCTATAAATTGCATTGTGCCATGTACAGAATATATGAATGCTGTGGCTATAAACTAAGTTCAGGAATTGTAATGAATATGGGTAACCCTGATGTACTGTATAATTGCTGGTATAGTTTATGTGCATATGATTCTGTAAAAATAGTGCTTTAACAAGTATTATTGCTGAGTCATTTAAGGCTGTGGAGTGTCTTGCTTTGTCACAATCATGACTTGGATCACACTTGGAGGTAGGTCTGAGAGGTAGGTATGGAGGCTGGG